>NC_007200.1:0-365410 GCF_000002655.1 Aspergillus fumigatus Af293 | reverse complement strand
AGCATCTCTGCGATAAGGAATCAGAGAGATTATGAGCGCGAAATTAACGAAGACACGAGTATTCACGTGGTTGTACGCTGCCGTGGGCGTAATGATCGCGAGATTAAGGAAAACAGCGGCGTGGTAGTATCAACCGAGGGAGCAAAGGGAAAGACTGTGGAGCTGTCAATGGGTCCAAATGCAGTTTCGAATAAAGCTTACACTTTCGACAAAGTCTTTTCAGCTGCGGCTGATCAAGTCACTGTATACGAGGACGTTGTTCTTCCAATTGTGAACGAGGTCAGCTATTTACTGCAAACCTTGTGAAAAATAGCAAGAGGTCGACCAGCTAACGGAAACAGATGCTCGCGGGCTACAACTGTACTATCTTCGCGTACGGGCAGACAGGAACGGGCAAAACGTACACCATGTCAGGTGATATGACAGACACTCTTGGGATACTTTCTGACAATGCTGGTATCATACCACGTGTTTTGTACTCGTTGTTCCACAAGCTCGAGGATACGGAAAGCACGGTAAAATGCTCTTTCATTGAGCTTTACAACGAAGAGCTGCGCGATTTGCTTTCAGCCGAGGAAAACCCAAAGTTGAAGATATTCGAGAACGAGAAAAAGGGCACCAGTGGCAGCACACTTGTACAAGGGATGGAAGAAACGTGGATTGACTCGGCTTCTGCTGGTATTAAGCTACTTCAGCTTGGCAGCCACAAGCGCCAAGTCGCTGCGACCAAATGCAACGACCTTAGCTCTCGAAGCCACACGATCTTCACGATTACGGTCTATACCAAGCGGACCACTGAGAACGGTGACGACTACATCAGTTCTGGAAAGCTCAACCTGGTTGACCTGGCTGGTAGTGAGAATATCCAGCGCAGCGGTGCTGAGAATAAGCGAGCTACAGAGGCTGGTTTGATCAATAAATCTCTGCTCACTCTTGGCCGTGTGATCAATGCTCTCGTGGATAAAAGTCCGCACATCCCATATAGGTAAGTGACACGTCTTCAGGGCCTCTTCGGGGAAGGGGAAGCTAACTGCAAGCAGAGAATCAAAACTCACACGGTTGTTGCAAGATTCTCTCGGCGGGCGAACAAAAACATGCATAATTGCCACAATCTCACCCTCTCGTAGCAATCTCGAAGAGACCATATCCACGCTGGACTACGCATTCAGGGCGAAGAACATCCGCAATAAACCTCAGATCAATTATATGGCGAAAAAGACTCTTCTTCGAGAGTTCACACTAGAAATTGAGAAGTTGAAAGGGGAACTTATCGCCACAAGACATAGGAACGGTGTTTACATGACACCCGATGCCTACGAGCAGATGACGATGGAGAGCGAATCCCGAAGAATTGTCAACGAGGAACAAAGAGCCAAGATCGAGTCCATGGAGTCAAGCCTACGGAACAAGGTTCAAGAGCTATTCACGTTGACCAGCAACTTTAACAACCTCAAGAAGGATCATGAGGATACACGTGCTGCGTTGAACGAGACCAACGACATCCTTGAGAAAACGGAGATTGTTTTGAAGGATACAAGAGCCACTCTCGAAGAGGAAGAAATGTTACGCAAAGCCCATCAGGATACGGAAGCCCAACTACGCAATATTGGGTCCGATTTGGTATTGACGCTGGAAAAGACAGTTGGTGATGTGGAAGGGTTGCACGCGAAATTAGAACGGAAAGCAGGCCTCGAGGCAACAAATCGAGAGAAATGGGAGACTTCTGTAGACGAAGTTACTGATGTGACAAGCATGGTCGACAGTAGGGTCGGGTCATTCTTAGACCGACACTCGAAGCTCGCTGAAAACTTCATCACGAAGATCAACACTTTTGTCGAGGGTGAACTGATCCAATTCCAGTCAACTGAAGAAGCACTTCGCAATTACAATCTCTCTTTCGAAAAAGCGCTACGTGAGGCTCAGGCTCAGACTTACAATTCTCATGATCAGATGAACAACGTCCTCGAAGAGATTAAGGTTCTGCGCGAGGAAGTCAAAGGCAGGGTCGGAGAGGGTTTAAATGGTCTGTCAGCAGCGGCAGCCCGTATCTCGAAAGAGGTCATCGGCGAGTTTTCAGAGTTTCACGCCCAGGTGAGCTGGATTCCCGTGTTACGGCCAAGTACCAAGTGCTAACCGACATAGCTCCACGCATCGTACAGCGCTCTTGGGAAAGATTTGAAATCCATGTTTGAGGACATGGTAGCCCATGTCAATAGCCAAAAAGCCGAGATCCATCAACTTCGCCTACAACTTCAGGAGGCTAATCAGCAGTCTGTTGAGGCGAATCGCAAGGCCTCAGCACATCTAGCCCAAGTCATGGAGGAGGAACATGCGCACGCTGAAGCGGAACGGGATCACCTCATGTCACAGATCAGGTCATTGATTGAAGAATCTCGCCAGAGACAATTCGGCCGTTTGAAGGGCAGAGTTGAGTGTGTGCGGACCGACATCATGTCTTCGGGTGACTCCTTGGAACAAGCGACAACGCACTATGATCGGCAGGTTGATGAATGGGTATTCAAGTCGGAACAGTTTGCCAAAGATGTCATTGCATCTCGAGATGAACTCAAAACCAAGATGCAGCATGATTGGGAGGTAAGAAACCATCACTCAATTAGTGATGTGTCAATACTGATTTCGCAGACATTTGATCAACGCAACGCATCTATTCAGAAAGTCACCGAGTCAGTGCACGAAGAGACCGTCCGGATTGTGGATGCCCAGATGAAAGATATGAGTAGACAGATGGGCGCATTGGATGACTTTGTCGCCAAGGCACGAGCACAGAACGGCCAGTACTGCGACGCCCACATGACTAGCCTACAGACCATGGCGTCCAATACCCAACAATCCTACGCAGCATATGAAGAACACCTATCCAGTTCTCGTGACCGAATCACCTGTTTGCAGGAGGACGCAAATCAACAAATGGAGAGCCTTCAGGAATTGACGCTACCTCTGTCCGACGAGGTTCAGAAACCCTTGTCGGAGCTTCGCACTAACATTCGGGAACGCCCTCTTCAAGAGTATATTCCAACCGGCATCACTCCTCAAAAGAGGCATTATGAGTATCCAACGACCCTGCCTCGAACCGAGTCGCATGATGCCTTGGTCAAAAGGATGAGGATCTCCAAGGAACTTGAGGCCCTGCCATTTAGCAACGCTGAGCCAAGCGCTTCTGCTACTTCTCAAGACAGTTCTACCCGCGGCACTCCATCAAAAGGCTTCGTCTACCACGATGTTGAGGACGAGGTAGGAGCCCAGCAACCTCCGTCCACTGCCGCGACTCCTTCCAACACTGGTCTTAGGGAAGTCGACGCAAACATCGTCGCAAAACAACTAGCATGTGACACTGATGATGATCCAACCGCCACTCAATCCAAGTCTTCCATTGCAGCAAACGGCCGGGTATCTCTGTCGACCGACAAACCAACAGAGATTGAGGAACCTGACGCCCCGCCCGCCAAAAGACACTGCTCCAGCTCTGGTGTAACTGATAACAAGCTTCCCCAGAAGATGCTGACGAAGAAAATGGCCGGCATGATGGAAGGCAGAGAAAATGTTCCTCTGCCCGGATCGCGTGGACGAAGGCTCAGAAGCCAACATGCCTCCGATTAAAACTTTCTTCTTGTAGTATGAGCATCTGGTGCAGATAGCTGTTGCCCTGTCATTCTTGCTCTGATACCCCTGGTTGCATGAGTCGTGGAGGCGTTTCCGGTTTCGGTGGTATAATTTCTACTTTCTGGTATCTGGTGGGAAACTCGATCTATAGTTTATGTACAGAACCTTGGCTACCCATGCATTGTCTCTGTTTTTCTGTACTTCGTTGATTTCTCGGACTTTGGACTCGCTTTTGTTTTGCAACCCAGCAATTGCGTGGATCCTGTGGCGTGTAAAATCAATTGCTACGAATACCCAGGTTTTCCAGGTTCTGACCATGGGAAACGGTGCTTGATTGGTGCTACCTTGATCACGAACATAAGCTATTCTAAGTAGGATATTAACAACTACAAATCCGGGACTTGACCATGATAAAACCAACAACCCAAATATTTGTATCAGATGAGGTCGATCACAGCGATAAAATAAACTCATCTAGCAGGAGAAGCTGATAATACGGAGCGACCACACTTCTTCTTCAACATATTAAACCGTCCTGCGACATACTTCAGATGTTGCTGTCGTCGTGTGTCTCAGCCTTGGTATTGCTATGGCCATCCATTTGTTCATGAGGGCTTGGAACCAAAACAGCATTGGCATCTACACCCCCCAGCACTTCTTCTCCTCCAAACAGGGCATCCTGGGTAGGCTGAACCTGTTGTCCAGCCTCAATAACCTGCCTGAGCTCGCCTAGGCGTTTCCCAAACTGCTCCATCATATCTTCTAGCCGTTGGCTTCCCCTATCCTTATCTCTATCTTTTCCAAACATAGTCACAGGCAGACCGGAGGTACCGCGGATCTTGAGCATCAAGCCACCAATTGACGGTTGTTCGCCTGAAGGGTTATTCTCGAATGTCGGTGCCGGTACAACTTGCGTGCTGAGCACTTGCCATGCTGGTGTCAGGCTATGTGCGGATACAACTTTGAGTTGAGGCTGGGTCTGCGGGAACCCATGTGGCCCAGATGGTGACTGCTGGTGCAGGAGAGTTCCCTGAGCGGCCGGCGAGGTGGATATGGACCTCATACCGGCCGTGCCGGCAGCGCGGGCCGGACCTGAGCTGAAGTGTTTCGCCTCATCAGGATTTGCGAGCTCCATATCGAGGATTATGTAGTTGTCGCGAACACCGGGGATAGGAGGGGGCAGGAGGGGCTCCTTCTTTGGGCTGGGGGGTTCATCGTCTTCCGGACCGGCAGTCCCGTTTCCCGCTGCGTTCGGCTGCCGCGTTGGGAGTTGGTTGTTCCCTGACTTTGCCTTCCCCTTGGAGAGATCGGGGGAGATGTCTGGCTCCATTTCCAGAGCGCGTAGAGCTGCTTCCGTTACGATGTCTGTGTCGTCGTCAGAGAAGATGTAGTGGACTGCTGGGTGGTGGTATTCGGAGGTGTTTGCATCCTCTATGAGTGTGAAGAAGGGCTGAAATGAGAGGTGTGGCACGGAGCTTATTTCATGATGGTCATCATCTCCGGGTTGTAGAGAGTAGGTATCGCCAGCCACATCGTAGGTTGTTTGCTGTTCCGGGGAGTGGCTGATTCGTTGTGCGGTAGGAGGCCGATCAAAGCTCTGCGGTCTTGATAATGTTTTGGGACCGGAGAACCCTCGGGAGGCGTGTTGAGGAGAGGATGAGTACTGAGAGGGGGTTGTGGTCTGTGTTGGCAAAGACATCTCCAGAAGCGCAGCTACATCCTTGAGTTCTGGATGATATTGGGGTGGTTTGATTTGCCCTGGTCAACGAGGATCTGTTTCAAGCTACGGAATGGCTCATCATCATCACATGGCTTGGGGGCCGTCAACTCCTTATCGATAAAGTCAGGTGACTTGCAAACCACTGTCATTGAAAACGCGTCATATGGGTAGAGCAGCTTTCGCAGTCATGAAGAAAAAGACAAAGGAAATAACGTGGGTATCATGTACATCAGAACTCCTAACACTCCGTCTGCCGTAGAACCACAAGGCTTTAAAAAAGAAAAGGTAGACAATATTACCATTCTCATTCGCCATTCTGTTTCCACTCAAACTCTGTACAGTTCATTAGCATTACATCCAGAACAGGAGCAGCAGTGTACATACTTTGTCTGCACATTGGGCACAATCCTTTCGAAGACTCCTGTTGAATCCAAGTCATAAGACAATGCTGTTCCGGAAAGTGGTCTAGTTAGCGGCTTTTAAAGAATGAGGACAAAATGATCCACAATCGCACCATATGGAAAGAGTGGCCGCATTTTCCGAGTACTGCAGAATGTAGAGTTACAGATGAGCGTTATGTCCCGTCGCCAAAGTCGAGTAGGAAGATAACTCACGAAGTGAGCAGTCGTCTCCCGGAAATTTGCAGGTTGGGCATGTTCCGTCAAATTGAACACGGCATATACCACAGACGTCGTCCTCGGGCATATCCCAGCGCCAGGTAGCGACGGCATTCCATTCCTTGATAGTAACTTTCATCTTGACGAGACTGTCTTCTTTGTTGTACAAACGTTGTGCTTCAACTGGGCAAGAAGATACACAGTTTGCAGGTATCTTAGCGGAGTTGCGACGATAAGCGCGGAGTTGTTTACCTTTTTCACATGGCGGAGAAGCAATGGCCGACTCCGCACGCCTAGATAAGTAGATGGAAAAGGCTCCCCCGCCATCCGTACACCTCTCCTCTACAGTCTACCCAGTTTGGAGGTTAACTGACCTAATTTGATCACGATATTCGTCATTCGGTATGTAAATTATTTTTATCGATCATCCCCACTGAGAACTCGTCGCGAGAATGGCTTTTGCGACTCTTCGTAGCATTCCCTCACCGACTCGTTTGATGCGTCCTACCATGGCTATTTCTCAGCACCAGAGCCGCCAGATCTCATTCTCTTCCTACCTCGTGTCACCCAGAGAACTCCATGAAGCTTTGAAGAAGAACCCGACCACGAAGATCTCCACTTCTCCACGTGTAATCCCTTTATGTGCCGCGTGGTTCATGCCCAATGACCCCGAGGGCCGCAAAGGCATTGATGCTTTTCGAAAGCATCGAATCCCTCAGGCACGATTTTTCGATCTAGACGCGATCAAGGACTCTGAATCTCCCTACCCGCATATGCTTCCTACTGTGGAAACGTTTGCTGAGGCGATGAGCGAGCTTGGTATTCGACGCGACGACGAGGTTGTGGTTTACGATACAGAAGAGCTTGGCATCTTCAGCGCCCCTCGTGTTGGCTGGACCTTACGAGTATTTGGGCATCCAAGGGTTCATGTCCTCAACAACTACAGGTTGTGGGTTCGTGACGGCTATCCAACGGAGACTGGGGAGCCAGCGCCTGTGGAGAAAACCAGCTACCCCCTCCCACAGTTCGACTCTAAGCTGGTGATTCCGTACCGAGAGTTGAAGGAGATTGCCAAGGAACACCGAAAAGAAGGATCAAAGGAGGTCGAGATCCTAGATGCTAGATCTTACGGGCGATGGGCGGGTACTGATCCCGAACCGCGCCCGGGTTTGTCTTCGGGGCATATCCCTGGCTCCAAGAGCTTGCCATTTCAAGAACTTCTTGACCCTGAAACAAAGACCTATCTTGCTCCTGAAGAGCTACGCAAGGTCTTTCAGAAGCACGAAGTCGATGAAACCAAGTCCATCATCAGCACATGCGGAACCGGCGTGACGGCCAGTGTCATTGAGACTGCTTTGAATGTGGCAGATTATGGAAATCCCAGTCTTCGGAGGGTTTATGACGGGAGCTGGACGTAAGTATCTTTTTTTTTCTCTTTGCCTTGTGCCTACGAGTTTAGACGCTGACTCTTCGCAAATAGTGAATGGGCACAGCGTGTCAACGATTCCGAGGGTCTAATTAAGAAGGCAACATGAGGAAATGAGGAAACCCCCTATTATTATTGTGGCCATTATACGATCTTGAAGGGCTTGTATGACACCATTTCTGTTCTGTCTGGAACACATATCGATTTGCGTTAGAGCGCTAGCACACACGAATAACTTAGACCTTCACTGCTGTGCGATAGATTGTACTACAGGGAATAACAATGTGCATATTCCTATTCATTTGAAATCTTCCGCATAATGTGTTGAGTAAGGATGGCGGTTTCCTCCTGGTTCACACCATCCGCCGTCTACAAGGTGGTTAGTTAGCTTAGTTAACGTAATCGGTAAGCGAGCGGATCACGCAACCGAGCGGATCACCAAACGCGTTTTGACTTCTATTTCAAAAGCTGCAGTGCTCAGCCAGCCACTATGCCACCAAAAGCGCGTATAAACTCAAAAAATTCAGTTGAGCAGGAGGGAAGGGTCCTACTTGCAGTATCAGCTTTGAAAAATAAGGAAATTCTCAATATTCGTGAAGCTGCGCGTGTCTATAATGTGCCTTATACTACCCTCCAGCGGCGCCTAAAGGGGCATACTTTTCGAGCTGAATTACGCGCAAATGGCCATAAAATGACTCAGAATGAAGAGGATTCACTTATTAGATGGATTCTATCTATGGATCAACGTGGAGCGGCTCCCCGACCGTCCCATGTACGAGAAATGGCGAATATCCTGCTTGCGCAGCGTGGTTCAACTCCTACCCAGACTGTTGGAGAGAAATGGGTATATAACTTCATTAATCGGCATGATGAGATCAAAACCCGATTCTCTAGGCGCTATAACCACCAGCGTGCTAAATGTGAAGACCCAAAGATCATCCTGGAATGGTTCAATCGTGTCCAGATCATAATAATGCAGCATGGGATTACACTGGAAGATATCTACAACTTTGATGAAACTGGCTTTGCAATGGGCTTAGTAGCTACTGCTAAGGTAGTTACAAGAGCTGAGATGCTTAGTCGGCCCTTCCTTATCCAGCCAGGGAACCGCGAATGGGTTACCTCTATAGAGTGTATTAACTCTACTGGCTGGGTGCTTCCACCATGCATTATCTTCAAGGGAAAGGTCCATATTGAGGGCTGGTATCAAGATACAGCCTTACCAGCAGACTGGCGGATCGAGGTCAGTGAGAATGGATGGACGACTGATCAGATTGGATTACGATAGCTTCAAAAAGTCTTTATTCCTGCTACTACCAGTCGTACAACTGGTAGATATCGACTATTAATTCTTGATGGCCATGGGAGCCATCTAACACCACAGTTTGATCAAATCTGCACTGAGAATGATATCATTCCAATCTGCATGCCTGCACATTCATCACATCTCCTCCAGCCTCTAGATGTTGGCTGTTTCTCTCCTCTTAAGCGTGCGTATGGCCGCTTGATTGAGGATAAGATGCGGCTTGGTTTCAACCATATTGATAAGTTTGATTTCCTTGAGGCCTATCCACAAGCTCGTACGGCAATCTTTTCAGCAGATAATATTAAAAGTGGCTTTTCAGCAACTGGATTAATACCACTGAATCCAGATCGGGTGCTCAGTCAGCTTAATATCCAGCTTAGAACACCTACACCACCAGGCAGCCGATCAACTAATTCTGTCCCAAAAACACCTTACAATCTCAAGCAGCTGAAGAAGCAGGAAACTACGCTTAAGAAGCTACTTAGGGAGCGTACATACAGCCCTCCTACCCCTACAAAGGCTGTGCTAGGTCAGATTATCAAGGGGTGTGAGATGGCAATGAATAACGCTGCCCTTCTTGCAAAGGAAAATCATGATCTACGTGCTGCACATGAAAAGCACCTTCAAAAGCAGAAGCGATCTAGGCGGCAGATAGAAACTGCAGTGGGATTATCTATCCAGGAAGGGCAGGAGATCATTCAACGCAGGGATCAGGCTGCTGAAGCTATCCCAACTATCCCTCCAGAGCAGGTAGTAGATACAGAACAACGCCCTCAACGGGCACCCCCACGCTGCAGTGACTGCCATATTCTAGGCCATAGGCGATTGCAATGTCCGCAGCGCAAGAATAACTAGATTTAGTAATAAAATCATGTTTTAGGGGTTCAAAATAGCCTCCAATTTCGGCCGCGGCCAAATTCTATGGTATGGTGATCCGCTCGGTTGCGTGATCCGCTCGCTTACCGATTACGTTAAGAGCTTTAGTGCTTAGTCAAAGGCTCTCTGATCGACTAATTCTCCGCGGCTTCGAGTTGATCCGCCGCTGTAGGATCGAGTTATACCCTCTCACGGGCTCACTACCGTTCACATTCATTATTATAAAGAACCACAAGATGCTGCTGATGAGCTTTACTTGTGAAATAGTGTTCTCTTGTGAGTATAAGCTGTACGCAGGGTGGTTGTCCGTGCTGTCTGGCTCTGCTACATGCATCCACTTCATTCATGCCCCCACATTCCCAAAGTCCTCCGCCTCCGTCTAGCCACCCAAACCTCCTTCGGGAGTTCTAGCATCCCGCTAACATCGCACTGCGGCCTAGTCGCGGTCGTCAAAGCTAGCCGTCTAGTGTAGGACTGCGTTGTCCTGCCTTGATTGTTCGATTTTTTTCATCAGAGCGGCCGGTCACCCGTCACTCATTGAGAGCCATGTCAGCCGGACGCAAGGTCTTCCATTGTGCCGTGGATGAAACGGCCCTAACCACCAACATCAGCGAAATCAAAAGATGGACCACAAGCGGCGCCATTACCCTCATCGTCCCTCTTTACAGTAAGTACATTGATTTCCGAGACGCCATTCCTCCGTCCCGCTCGCTCATTAGGTTTTCTGCTGTTTTCCAGCCCTTGAACGCCTGCATGCGTTGAAAAGAGCCGGATCCCAGATCGCCATCAACTCCCGTGAGGCTGTCCGCTTCCTCGATCGAGTCACTTCCGGCAAAGATAATATTCCTGCCGATAGCATCGTTCTCCAAGGCCCCATGGAGCAGTACGAGAATTGGGAAGAGGCGGAGAAGTTCTTTCTGCCGGAGTTTGAGGAGGAACCCGAGGCGCCTAACGGAGATGACACGGAGGAGCAGTCGCCCCGGGAGACGCCAGCCGAGAAGATGAAGAGCAGCACCAAGAAAAATGGCGCGGCCCCGGATGATCTGTCGCAGATGCTTCTTAACAAGCTCAACTTCAAGACCGAATCCGACGCCGCGTCGATTCCCTCCGCGGGTACGCACAGCAATCCTGCCTCATCGCCCTCGTCGAGAAGTTCGCGCACAAGCCCCGAGGACTCCAATCTGCGCACGGCTGCAGACAATAGAGTAACAAATGAGGCCACTTTAAAGATTGAGAGCGGACATCGGCGCACTGCCTCGGGGTCTGTGGTTCCTACAGTCCCGGTAGTACTCCGTCCGCTTCTCAGTGCCATTCTATGGCGCCTGCACAGTGGTCCCGATGCCACTAATGCAGCGAAGGCTTGTATTCTCGTCACAAATGATAAGGTAACGGGATTGTGGGCTCAAAAGTTCGGTATTGCCGTCAAGAACATCCATCAACTACGAACTTCGATCCAGTATGAAGAACGAGAGTACAAGAACCGTTGCAAGTACGTTGAGAAGACTCAGGTGTCTGAACCGAAATCGTTGCTCTCGTACGAGGACGAGAGCGACGAGGATGAATTGGTGTTCGTGCCTCGTGGCCGTGGAAAAGGAGTAGCGAGAGGCGGGGGTTCGCGCGCAAGCGCCAACCGTAAAACCACTGCCCCCAAAGTGGTCGCAGCTCCCGTGGAGAGTGTGGTTGAGATCCCCACGCAGCCCATCGACCCCGATTCTTTCAGTCGGTCCTTAGGCCCCACTGCCAAGCAACAGCCTACCGTCGACTTGAGCACTCAAGCTGGGGCCGCTCGTGGCCTTGCTGGTGCATCTCGTGGTCGTCGTGGAGCATCCCGAGGACCTGCTCGTGGTAACAATCGTGGTCGAGGCAAGCTCTGGGTTCCTTGATGGGAAGGCAAAGGTTCGTCAATCGTCCAACTGGCGAACCGGGCTTCTGCAAGTTTCTCAAAATAGACCTCTACGGTTGTAATTCGAAGCAGAGAAGGGAATTATCTGCATTGGCTGTACTTCGTACTGGTCGGATTTCGAAAGTTGACCGGTGGCCTATGGATGAGACAGACGGGTTCTCCCGAAGGTGTGGCATGCATGTACAGGAATGAGGCAAACGATTCGCGAATCGAGCACAGCACGGTTCCGATCGGAAGGTACCACTCTGCCATCGCAACTACGATCGAAAGGGTTTGAAGCATCAGAAATGGTCTCGAGTCTAGCTGCGGGGATCTGAAGACTTCCTATGCCGTTGACTTTCCTTTACAGTGCGAAACACGCTGATGTCTTCAATTTGTTTCCACGTTAACAGATGGTACTTCAGGACCCATCATTCTTTCCAACGTCATACGGTCCAAAGATCTAATCCGTCTCCTTCAACACGTCCATACTGGAAACACACAGATGACAGTTGTTGTTTCGTTGCTTGATTTTGTTGGACAATATGATGCCAGTCTCAGAATGGTTTCGCAGAAAGGAGGCGGTATCGAGGGTCAGCAAATTGACATGTGTGATGCTATGCTTACTTCTTTTATTGTCAGAGTGGATGAGTGTATCCCAGTATTCATTTCTAAATTCAGTGAAGAAAATTATCCTACAAAAATCAGACTTTCTGATGCGACGTCTTCCGTTTGATGTATGCGGGGTGACATTTGGCTGATACTTCTTTGGCTTCTGTTGCCCCGCCGACTCACCCTCAATAGGTCCCGTGGAACTGGCCTCCGCATCATCATCACTTGACCTACCATTCATGTCTGTCAAGAGCATCATCACGTCGGACCTCATCACGTTCTTCTTCATCCCCAATTATTAGCCTGGTATCTGCTCTTATCCCGCTGCAACCGTTCTCTCTGGATTCGTAACTGTGTTGCCGTTAAAGTAGTCAGTTGAATCTCCGCAAGTATATATATCTCAGTCCTTACGTATCCGCACTTACCAGCATCCCCCTATCGCTATCGCTATCGCTATCATGGACAATATCATCATTCCCAACGCCGAAATCGACGAAAGTCCGCTCTCAGCCTCGTCCATGGAACGTCGCAATTCTCTCGAGAAACACCTCCAGACTCGACCCGACCCTCAGGATCTCAAAGAAAGACATATCCTGCTCGATACTACCGTGGCGCCGTAAGTGATCACCAGCTACCACGCCCCAAATCTGAATCCCACATGGCCATGCACGAGTACTAAGACGTACCGGAACTACGTAGATCCCTTCAGGCAGCCAGAGCAGAACTTGCGCGCCAGCGTACAACAGACAGCCTGAAGAAACATCTCGAGCATCGTCCCGATCGGGATGAGCTTGTTGAACGTGTGTATTCCTTTTCCTTAACCTCCTCCAGCGAAGAACTATTGACCGATATACTCGATTGATGTATGGACAGAGAAGCTGATTGCTTATGACAGGTAACATCCTCCCGCATATCAACGCCGCGCCGGCGCTGCAGGCCAACGCAAAGGAACTCGAGAAGCATATGCTCGCTGATAACCTTGACCAGAAGCTGCAGCGTAGACCGCAGCCGGAGGAGCTTATCTCGCAGGGTATCTTGACGGAAGATGAGGACCCGAGGTGCCCGGCTGTGTAGGCGTAGTAGTCCTGGACGGGTTGATTAGGGCTTACGGATCTCGATATGGAATTAGGATGGGCAATTGGGCGTTTTTTGATGGGTATATGCTTTGAATGGGGAGACTGCCGTAGCCTCCGTACATGCTTATGCTTATTTTTACTTGATGATGCACACGCTTTCATGAGATTTGACAATGCCATGACTTCTGGTAGGACGTACATAGTAACTCTGTGATTCGTTACAGAGATGAGTACATGTAATCTAAACAACTGCGATGCACGACGTAGATGCAGCTAATCAATAAACCTCCATATCAACCGGCGCGGACAAATCCGGCGTCCACCCCGACGGCCGCTCACTACCACGCACCAAAATCCCATACGCAGCCCGCTCAACCTTCTCCACACTATTCTGCATTACTTCCACCTTCTTCCCCATATCCCAAAGCATATTATTCGCATGCCGCCGCGGCACACTCAGCAACTCGAACGACGACCGCATTTCCCGCAAATCAACAACAATACCCGCCTGCGTGGCCGGCAGCTTCGGCAGACTATGATGCGCACCAGCTCCAGAAATATCCCGCGCCGCCAGATCATCACCGCCGCTATCCTCCTGCCCCATCGTCCCCGTCGACAATGACGTAATCGCAAACCGCATCATTTCACCGGTTAGATCGAACATGCCCAACAGGTAATCTTCTTCCGTGACGAGGATCTCGGCAGGAAGGTGCTTGCTGACTTCGGCGTGGGAGATGAGGGATTGGGTCTGTAGATAGTGGTTGAAAGAGAGCGCTTCGATGAATTCCTGGATGGCGCCGCTGAGTTGGCGCTGGTAGCGCCAGCTGTTGAGGCCGGTGACGTCGGGGATGACGTTCTGGAAGAGGGTGGAGATTTGGTCGAAGCGGGTTTTGGTCTCTTTTGCGATTGGAACGGGGATGGGGGCTTTTATTGTGCGGACACTGGAGGATTGTTAATGGTGTTCCATTGAGACTGACAAAAGCGGAGGAGGATGCTGGATCGGTAGGCTAACCGTTGTAACGAAAAGATTCTGGTAGTTGGAAACGTTAGCGTCCGCGAATTGAGCTTGAGTGCGAATGTATGCAAACGGGACGAACGGGACAGGGCACTAACATCTTCTTACTCAGGGCTGTAATATCTCTGCTCGTCTTGATGACTCGTTCTCGGCGGTCGTGGTGCTGATCGAGTTCGTCGCGGAAGGTCTCGAACATGGAAAGAATATGTGTAGAAGGCTGATCGACTGGTGCTACGGCCATGTTTGTCTGTGTTTTCTCAACTCTCACCGGATTGCCTTCCCACGATCGCTTGTTACCTGCCATGGGGTGATGTTGCTGGAGTTTGGACTGTTTTTGGGGTGATAGTACAAATTGCGATTGATTGACGGTCATGGTCGTCATTCCTCCGCTGGGCTTAACCGTTTTGGGGTGATTGTTATCTGATAAGATCTGCATTCAGGACTCCTACACCGGGATTTTGCTTCACAGACTACCTAGTTCAGGTAACATTCTATTCTATTTTCATGGGTTGGCTGGCTCAAGAGGTGAGTGAGCAGTCTTCATCTTAATAGTTATCGTCCTGGATGGGCAATGCAATGCCTCGAAATATGCGTCTGTTCTAGTGTCCCATAATTCCAACCGACTTCTACTGTCCAAGGAACTTGTACTTAAGAGGAGCGTCACCCGGCTTCAGGCCCTTGATGGTCACTCTCTGGTCGTCACCAGGCACAATGTCCATAGCACTGTCACTGATTCGAACGCCCTCACGCTCCTCGAAGACTAGGCACTTGACTGGTTTTTTCGTGCTGATGAGCAGCGTCTGTTCATCCTCCGATTCAGAGATCTTCTTGACCTCAAGACCGCGATCTGAGAGATCAAGGTATTTGAATGGCTGGGGCCAGTCCACATCCCTTGCAACGAGCTGGCCATCCACCCAGATTCGCGCAGCAAGGACATGAGGTTCGGAGTGGACTGTGTGGTCGATCAGACCGTCCACAATGAGGTTGGTTGTGCCATTGGGCACTATGCTGACGTTCTCGTGCACAATGCGCTCGCGGACTTCAAGTCCAGTGTTGACGGAAAGGAACCGGAGCTCCACCGTACCTTGGATCTCTTGTTGACGGCTGCTGGCAACCCAGAGTTCAAACTTGCTCGTCTTGGGAGGCTGTGCGTGGGTCACGCTCCAGTCATGATGCTCTCTACGAACACCAACCGCAATAGGGTTCAGCACTCGTGCCACAGCGTAGAACGCAGGCTTGGGCCGTAGGAAATAGTCTACGATAGCCCAGGAGATCGTAGGCCAACAATCGTTCAACTGCCAGAGGAGAGCACCACCACAGTGTCTCTCGTCACCCCATTGGCGGCGCCATCCCCGGTATCCGAACATCATTGTCTCTGCTTGAACGACCTGTGTGAGGTAGATGTGCGTCTGCATTTTGAGTCAGTCATGAAACTATCACGTATGATTACCAGCGCAGCAGCATTGCATACTTCCAGGTCTGTTGCCGTCCTCAAGTTTTCAACAAGGTATGTCGCGATTCTGCGCTCATGGCCGTCGGCCTTGTTATGAAAGTCAAGGACATGCGATTGAGGATACTTGTCCGCCTCGTTCTCAACAAAGTAGTCGATAGTTGACATGTGCGGGAATGCTTCCATTCCGAACTCGCTGTTGAATCGTCCGCCAAGGGTATCGAAGATTTGGTATTTCTCCTGTGTACCGTGCCAGACTATTGCCAGTATTACTCAATGATTAGTGAAGTGGGACGCAATGAACATACCGTTCCATTGATGCATGTCACCAACGGTAGGGTCGGACGTGGTCTTCCCATCACCCCAAGGGCTACCAGGGTGATAGAAAGTACCAGGAGAGTATTCTTGAACCACCTCTGGGAGGAGCTTCTCATAGATGTAACGGGCAGGGAAATCGGTCTTGAGCCAGTTTTCTGGGTCCTTGTCCTCATAGTTGTAAGTGAGACCCGCTTGCTCTTGAACCTGGTAATCTTCATTGTTGCCAACCCAGATGACAATGGATGGGTGATGACGCAGCCTACGAACGTTGTAGACAGATTCCTTTCGGATGGACTCGAGCAGGTTGGGCCAGGTTGGGTAGTTTCCACAGCCGAACATAAAGTCTTGCCAAACCAGCACACCGAGTTCGTCGCACGCGTCGTAGAAGCTGTTATCCTCATAGATGCCACCACCCCACACTCTGTTAACTGTTAGCTATGCATCAAAGGGGATGATGAGGCTAATGACCACAGCTTACCTGATCATCACTTGACGGCCATGAACCATGAGCTCAATCCATTTGCGGTATCGCTCAGCGGTGATGCTGGGAAGGAGGTTATCGGCTGGGATCCAACAGGAACCACCACAGAAGATATCGACGCCATTGACACGGAAGAAAAAGGACTTTCCGTGCTTATCAGGCCGCTGAATGACCTCGGCGGTTCTGATACCGAATTTCTTGGAAACTCTGTGAAGCTCCTCCTGCTCCTTAACCAGGGACACAGATACTTCGTAGAGGGTGGCGTCACCGTAGCCATGGGGCCACCAGAGTGAGGGCTCCTTGACATCAAAGGTAGCCTTAGCGGTGCCATTCTCAGTCACACCAATCTCCTCTCTGGTGATTTCTTGGCCATGCAAGCTGAGAGTGAAACAAGCCCTGTGCGAACCAGAGTGCACAGACTCTACTTCAACAAAAGCAGTAACCTGAGCACTCTGATGGTCCGAAGCCAATTGCACTTCGGTCCAAAGATCCGCGACTCTTGCAGAGTAAACCTCAAGTCGCACTTCTCTCCAGATGCCAGCGGTCATGAGAACCGGGCCCCAGTCCCAGCCCCAATGGTATTGAGCTTTTCGTACACTAAGTCTGGAAGGGTCACCATTGAAGGAGGCCCAATTGTGCCTGGGGTCCTGCTTGCGAAGCTCTTTTGCACGCAGAAAGGCACAGTCGAAGTCGATTTCTAAAACGTGGTCACCCTCGGCTTCCAGCGCCTTGGTGACGTCGACGCGACGAGCAAGGAACATGTTATCGTTCTCGAGGATGACGTTGCCGTCAAGTTTGACCTTAGCGAATGTGTCCAGGCCGTCGAATGCTAGGACAATGCAAGATCCAGCGGGAGCAGCTGGTTTCTGGAAAACAGTTTTGTAGGTCCACGATTTCTCGTTGACCCATCTCGCCTCGAGCTCGTTGAACCCGATATAGGGATCCTTCAGCCTGTACCCCCAGGGAAAAAAAACAATAGTTAGCTCGGCCAGTTAGTGCAGACTTAAAAGTTTGCCATACTTGTTATTTGCTTGAAGATCCTGATGGACGACGGAGGGAACAACAGGAACTGGCATCCACGCATCTTCCGATGTAGCTTCATTGTCTCTGAAGCTCCATCCCTTGGATAGAGGGAATTGCTGTAATTTCGACATTTTGACGGTTCTGGGTAACTAGAGCTGTCGCGAAAACCGGAACGGATACTTGATGATGTTCAGGAGAATCCGGCCACGACTGAGAAGGAATGGATGAAATCTTCTGATTCCCCATTCCTCCATTGGCGGGGGAAGCCGCGAATTTAGAGTCAGCACCCCATATTTACTGTAGCATCTCAACGTCTCCATGAGTTCGTAGTATGAGCACATAACACGGAGACCTCTCCGCCTCTCACGTGGAAGGCTGGCCAAAATGGGTAATGCCCTCTCGGGACGCTTCTCCGTTCCAAATTAGGCTAGCCCAGTACGGATTCTACGCCCCACCCCAGCCTTAGGATACAGATTAGTTGTGATATGCGATAGCATCTTCATTGTTCTTAAGCGCAAGTTTAACACCCGGTCTTCCCAGTGTTATGGAGCAGCAATGAACCCTGAACCACATCCCATTTGAGCTCATCAGATAAGATAAATGGCAAACTCCCTCTATTTTACAGAATACAGTCTCAAAACTCTTTCCGTACTGGGCGACGTTCTGAGTCTGGACACACTCTGGGGACTTGGTAAGGCCCACAGGCCAGAACCGTCAGACTCGCTAAGAACTGATCCCCGCGCTTTATTCCCTTTTAGGAACGGCTGCACCTCCGTCTAGCTCTTGTACTACGTACGACACTGCCTTCGGTCAACTCCAATTCCATACGGACGCTTTGAAATTGCTGAAGTGTGAGCGGTGTTTGAGACAACATATGCCTTCGTCATTGGTTCAAATAATAGTTGATTGTGCTCCTCCATCCTTTGATTTCGTTACTCTCGTGCCTTCAAAGTCCATATTCTGCCATCACTTTCAACTGTGTGCCGGAATTTCCGGGCTTGGCGGCCTGGTACAATCACGCTTCCTTCTGACTACGGAATTATTGCCCATCAATGAGGTTAGTTACCGCAAAGTCGCATACGGGTCAGGCACAGAGTGAATGATGCTCCTCAGGCCTTCAGGCTGCCTGCTATGACTTCTACGAAACACCACGTACTCTAAATATCTCTCCTCAAAGATTTTTCTTTAATCGAGATTGTGATTTGGGCGAGTGAGTTGCTACTGACAATCTTCGCCCCTCCTGAATTTACGGTTCCCTTTTGCCGCTAGCACTAGCAGACACCCTTCTCGCGGGTCTTCACTCATTGTGGCTTGAGAATCGACATTGGAGATGGTCCGACGCTGTAAAGTACCAATTGTATCAGATTATTAGGAGCCCACCAACCCCTCTTCATCCGGTTCATCAATTGATGGTTGTTTTCTGACCCCACAGACATGAATCATGGTGTCAGCGATCAGTCCTTCATCTCAAGATGGTTGAATCCTTGTCAAACCGAGACAGTTAATGTCCCAACTGTCAACAAGGTAAGCGTGTGATCAGAAGTGGAGGAAGGAGCATTGAAATTCCTCAATGGGTTTTGGCATAGGGTTCGGTTCGGTTGCTCTGACTAGACTCCGACTCAGTGTCTATTCATCCGTTCTCCGTAATCACTATGGTCGCTACGGAATAGATTAGATAGGCTTTCTAAGGCGAGTTTGACAATTAAGATCGACAAGAGATTGAAACTCTAATAATCTAGATGGCTTGAGGGTTCCTCAATCTGAGATTTCAGACAATTATTGTAAATCACGGTATGGCTGGCCTCTGATCTTGTTCTCTCAAACCCTGGTCAGCCTGAAACTACAAATTCAAGTCTTTAACCGACCCCTTCAACGTAGCGGCTTAGTAAGGGTCGGTTAATATTTCAAAGTGAACGCTGTCTTTAGTCTCAAAGGAAGGCTAGGCACCTCGGTATTTGGGTGGACTTAGCCATCAAACTCCAAAGTTCTCAAGGTTTGCAGCCTTCTGGTTCTGGTTCTTGGAAGCCACACTTCGTCTTAGTGCACAGTCAGTCACTTACAAGGTACTCTCACTCGACACGACGGTCTTGGCTCCATCGAGTCTCCGATTTCTTTCAACAACACTGAAATTGCACGACCTGAGCAGGGGCTGCAATAAGGAGGTCAATAAATCTGCTACGGATACGCCAGATCCGTACCTGAGTTCACTTTGTAACCGACAATTTCGTGAGCTTTTCAAGGCGATCGACTTTTGAGACAGTCTCGAATCCCATTATTACTGTGCAGTGTATGAGCCACCACTGTGGCACAGCAGAAAGCATTGTGTTATCTGCTATTCGGACAGAAGGATCTCATCTTGGTTGGCTGTGAGCCGACGGCTACCGCGGAAGGAGAAGCCACAAGTTGATAGATGCTATCCCTCGCTTCTGGAGTTTGGCCTTTTGTCTATTAGGCTAACCCTCTGATATTGAGATTGAATTGCACTAAAATGGCAGGGATCATAGCTCCATTCTCTTGATCTGTGACCGTTACTCCCACGCTCATACCAGCCTGTGCGCTCTCTTCACCAACCACGACTCTTTTGCCACCCGGTACCTGCAATTGAGATGCCCATCAGATGATTTGATCATTGCTACTTGTCTGCAACAAGTATGGGGACCTGCGGTCTTTCTTTTGCGGGGAAATGAACTCACTCCTGTATCAAAGTATGGCTCGTCAAGTAGCTGGTCGCGAAGGTCGCGACTCTTCTCCTGGACTCGTGGTCGGGTTTAATAGTAATGATGTTCGCAACCCAGCGCCACGTTCACTATTATTGTGATATGGTAGCCGAGGAGGCCCCGGCGCTATTGGAGATGGCCTGCCATGTACTCAATAAAACGTCGGAACTCCTAGTTCAAGTACACCCTATCGAGTCTCAGTCTGGATATCGCATTTCCCCCGTCTCTTGGATGAAGCCAGCAAGAACAGATGCAAAAAGCCGACACCAATGCAAGAAAAGGCTGGTGAGAAAGACTGTCTCTGCTTGACAGGAATTCTGAGCTCAACAACTCGCTTTGTCTTGAATCTATTAAAGTTCGTATACTGGGCAGTGATGAACTAACACATCGTACGCGTCCAACAGGGGACAGAAACAGAAAATTAAATGGAAGATGTGGGGAGTTGATTGGAATAGATTTTGAATCTACCAATCAGTGATGATGGCTGCCTTCCAGCTGCCGGCAGGACCGAGAAGCCACTAAGGCAAGGTAGTGGTCGGGTCTACCTGTTCGCCTTTCCCCAAGGCACATGAGAAACAAAGTAACATGGATAATACTCTTCTACTTTTCTTTCTCTTTCGCCCCTCCCCCCTTTCGCCCCCCGCCAAGAGGACGAGGCAAATGGAACCGGACTGTGGAAGACAGGGTCTGCGCGGTGAGAAGAATCGATAGACCTTACCACTGTGGTGAGTTCACCCATGGCGTCATGCAGTCAGTCCAATTGTACAACTACAGAGTAGCTAAACGGTAGACCCCGGAATGCGGGGGAAAATGTAGCGGACAAGCAAAGTTGATGGTGATGATCCTTCAGGGACTATTCCTTCGCTTCGATAGAAGCGCTGGAATTCTTGTAACTTGCAGCAGTTTAAAACACTCGGAGTTGATTTCTTAAATTCATCATGAGAGATATAGTGACATATGCACAGAAAAATAGAGATATTGCTAGCGGGAACTGCATATTCCTCCCTCTCTACCTAGTTGTGTTTCGTTCACCCTTCTAACTTCTTTCACCGTACCTTGGGTTTCACGCCAGTTGTTTCGACTTTTTCACTCATCTTCCTCCCTCATCTTCTTGTAACTGATTTCTTTCTCCACCAACAGAATCATACCACCCTCCTGTTCTGTAGTTTCGTCGTTCTATCATCTGTTTTATTATCTGCAGAACTATTGCGACGTGGTCCTTTTTTTGAATTTTTTTTTTTTGTGATATACTCAATATCGTTATCTATATTGTTTCCTCCTCTTACTGTCTAGTTTCGCATTCCCCTGTTTCTCCGTACTTGCGACGACGGCCTCGATCCTGGCAGCGTCTACACCTCACCTGCAAAGAAAAAAAAAAAAAAAAAAAAAAGTCGTCGGGTCGATACAGATGGCCCTCTCTGGCTGAATTACTAGCATGTCTCAGCCGCACGGTGCCTTTCGCTTGCTCAAAGTCTGATTTGATTTGATGAGACTTTGTTGTTGCCATGTTTCACACCTTTGAGGGTTTTGAAAACCCTGGTGCCTCAGCTCCGGCTAAGGGACGGGAGCGCCAGCAGTCCGTTGGGCGGAGAGTCACCACCCTTCGGGCGTGCACCTCATGCCGGCATCGGAAAATCAAATGCGATGGTGAGAAACCATGCGAGGCGTGTAGATGGTACAAGAAGGCCGATCAGTGCCATTATTCAGATCCGCGTCCTTCCCGAAGGTACGTTCTCTTCGTATTATCTATGAGTTCTGTCCCGAGCCTTTTATCTTTCCCATGGAGCAGTCGGAACAGATGAGCTGAACGCAGTAGGCATGTGGAAAAACTGTCGACCACTCTAGACGAGTATCGGAGCGTTCTGGAGAGGTTATTTCCCAGCACCTCCCCCGAGGCCCTTGTCAGTCTACCCCGTGAGAAGCTCCTGGAGCTGTCGGGTAAGGGCCCGCCGCAGCCACATGCACAACATCCGGCTTCTCCTGCCACCTCTGCGTCAGTTGAAGCGCACGTTTCCCCCATATCCAACGAAGATGGCAACTTGGAATCATTGCAGACGATGCCAGAAGATCCCAGCGACAGCCGAAACCAGAGCACCAGTGATATTGCGAATGAAATTTCAGACGATGTAAATGCTCTATCCCTCTCAGCTAAACAGCCATCCTCATACCTAGGCGTGTCATCTATACACGCTGTCTTGAAAGTCATCGTCTGGCTTGATCCAGGATCTCTCTCTTATTTCTCTCGGACGCCAGCGAGTGCTGCTCCCCGAGAGTCAATGCATGATTACTCAACATCAGCCGAGCATCAGAACTGGCACATCCAATCGTCTCAGCAGCGACCGGTCACACCACCCAAGGCTCATATGCAAGCGACCGATACGCAGCTGCTCGACGCATACTTCACCTGGTTCCAGCCGTTTGTGCCCATGCTGGACGAACAAGCTTTTCGCGAGACGTACCTGTCCGGACACCGCAGAGACGACCGCTGGCTCGGACTTTTAAACATTGTCTTTGCCTTGGGAAGCATAGCAGCATGCCCGTCCGATGACATATCTCACAAGGTTTATTACCAGCGCTCTAAAAGCTATCTAAGTTTGGATTCATTAGGATCCTCGCACCTAGAAACCATCCAGACTTTGGGGTTGATGGGCGGTTATTATCTACACTATGTCAGTGAGCCAAATCTGGCTTACTCACTCATGGGAGCTGCGCTCCGCATGGCGGCCGCCTTGGGTTTGCATAAGGAGTTCTCCTACAATCAGGATGCGTCCAACAAACAGAAACTTTCAGCCATGGATCTGAAACGCCGAACATGGTGGTCGTTATTCTGTATGGATACATGGGGTGGAATGACTCTGGGTCGACCCAGCATGGGTCGTCTTGGTCCCACCATCACAGTGAAGCTACCAAATCACAGAGAAGCTGTACGTCTGCTGCCTTTTGAAGTATCCCGTCGATTCTAACCACACAGTAGGGAAACATTCTGGATATCCTCCCCCTGCTTGAAAACGTCCGGTTCTGCAAGATTGCTACTCAGATACAAGAGGTTCTGGCTGTCGCACCGTTAACGAAACATGCCGAGATGTCTCAACTGGACAATCAGCTGTTGGAATGGTACGAAAATCTGCCCTCCATCCTCAAAGACCATGAACCATGCTCCGAATCGATTTCGAACACGCGAACCATCATGCGATGGCGGTATTATAACCAGCGCATGCTCCTGTACCGGCCGACCCTGTTGAGCTATGCTATGCGGCGAGTTCCCTACATCGCGCTGAGGTCGGAGGAAAGGACCGCTATTGAGAAATGCAGAGAAGTGGCCGACGCCACCATTCACGATATCTCCTCTACCGCCCAGTCGCATCAAATGTCCGGCTGGAACGCTACCTGGCTCATCTACCAGGCAACAATGGTTCCCCTTCTGGGTCTGTTCCTCAACGACGCCACAGCGAGTGATCTCAGAGCATCTGTCCAATCGTGCCAGTCGCAGGTTGAGACGGCGATGATGGTATTGGCACGGATGCAGCTCTCCAGCCCCGCAGCGAAGCGGACGCTGGAAGCCGTCTCGAGAATACTCGAAGCCAGCAAACGAGGCTCTGATATGGGAGGCGCAGCGAGCGGTCTCGCCAGTGGGAGCTGCGCGCAGGGGCGCGAAAGCAACATTTCGGGAATGATGCCTGGATTAGTCTCAGCACTGACCGAACCCGGCCGGGGTGTTGCGATTGCGAATGACGGTGGAATGGTAGAACCAATGGCACCGCCATTCATGGACGAGACGACCGGCCAGCAACTGTGGGATTTTCTCAGTTGGAGCGATTCAACCATCTTGTCTGGATTCTCGGAGTTTGATAACCCGAACGACATAAAGTGCGACGGCAATGCGCCTGGCCTCTATGGCAGTCCTATGACCGATTCAACATATTACATGCATCAATCCGTGCCATTTTACTCGCTTGGTCAACCATAAGGAGGCGTCTTTTATCAGTCAGGAGATTCTTGGTTGTCTTTTAACTTACTTGAATGTACTCTATTCTTGATATCCAATCTTTTGTATAAACGATCGGGCACTTTCGTTATATGTATACCTCGGCTTGTGGACGTGCAGGAAAGTTCTGGCGATATGTGGGAATTATGATTAAGGTACACGAGCTTTTCAAGCGCATATTTATTGATAATCTTGGATATGGACATGCAAATACCAACTCTTGATGGAAATGGCTGGTACCTTTTACTCTTCAATAGTTTATGATCTATGATATGATTGGCCGCGGCCTAGCATCTTGCTGAGTCAGCCATCCATTGCAGATCGCCAGCAAAACATCAACATCAACCCAATTCATCCACTGCCTCATGGGCATTTAAAAGACCAGACCAGAATTAGCATTAATTGACCATGGCTGAGGTATAAGGTTACCTCTTGCATAGTGGACTCATGAAGACTGTCCATAATACCAAAAAGTCAACATTTTGGCGTCATAGCTGCTGCGCCTACCGTCCATCCCAGAGTTAGAGTCCAGACAACCAACCTATCTATCATCCAAGGCGGGACAGCCTGATCACCATGACAAGCTTCTTCGACTCCCCCTCAAAAGTCATCGGCGCATCAATCGCCTTGCGCGCTGTGCTACTAGTCTACGGCGCCTGGCAAGATGCTCACTCCCCCATCAAATACACTGACATCGACTACTTCGTCTTCACCGACGCAGCGCGGTACGTCTCGCGCGGCGCATCGCCCTACGCTCGTGACACGTACCGCTACACGCCGCTGCTCGCCTGGCTTCTCCTCCCGACGACATGGGATAGCATCCCGGGCTTCTTCGCCTTCGGGAAGGCGCTGTTTGCACTCGCGGATGTTGTTGCGGGCTGGCTGATCGCCAAGGTGCTGGTCTCGGCGTATGGGATGAGCCCGTCCCGTGCGCTGAAGTACGCGAGTGTCTGGTTGCTGAACCCCATGGTCGCGAATATCAGTACCCGCGGCAGCTCGGAGGGGTTACTGGGGGTGCTGGTAGTGGGGTTGTTGTGGGCGGTGCTGAGCCGCAGGGTGAGTCTTGCGGGGGTGATTTTGGGCCTGGGCGTGCATTTTAAGATCTACCCGTTTATTTATGGGCCGGCGGTGGTTTGGTGGTTCGATGCGGAGAGGGATGGCTCGGGTTCCCCGCGGGGTACAGCTACAGCCCGAGCTGCGCGGGAGAAAGACGACGGGCAGGACGGGCAGGGCATCCTGTCCAAAGCAGTCGACTTCCTCACCCCGGCCCGCATCCACCTCACCCTCGTCGCGCTGGCCACCTTCTCCGCCCTCAACGTCTCGATGTACATCCTCTACGACCTCCCCTTCGCCCAGAACACCTACCTCCACCACCTCACCCGCATCGACCACCGCCACAACTTCTCCCCCTACAGCACCCTCCTCTATCTCTCCGCTGCGGGCGGCGCCCGCACCGCGTTTGAATCGCTCGCTTTCATCCCGCAGCTGCTCCTGTCGGTGGTCGTCATCCCGCTCGTCCTGGGGAAGAAGAGTTTGGCTGGGACGATGCTCGCGCAGACATTTGCGTTTGTGACTTTTAACAAGGTTTGTACCAGCCAGGTGCGTTCCCTTTTCCTTGTCCATCTTCCGATTGAGACATGCTGATGTCCGCAGTATTTCCTCTGGTACCTCATCTTCCTCCCTTTCTACCTCCCGTCTTCGTCTCTGATGAAGAATCCGAGGAAGGGAATCTTGGTGGGGCTGTTGTGGGTTATTGCTCAGGTGTGTCCCTCACTGTTTATTCCCCTTCCGAGGTGATGCGTGATGCTGATGCTACGAATATAGGCGCTCTGGCTGCAGCAGGGCTATAACCTTGAGTTCTTGGGCTTGTCGAGTTTCGTCCCGGGATTGTTCCTGGCGAGTTTGTTTTTCTTTGCGGTCAATGTTTGGATTCTGGGGATTATTGTTGAGGATGTGGGTGGTTCAGCGTAAAAGCCATTTATTCTATGACTGGTGTCGGCATGTATATTAGTGGGTAAGGAGCCTATGACATTAGTATTACACCTCAGGCACAGAGCTTTCATTCATTCCATTGATTCATTAAACTTATTCCACCATCCGTCGGATGAACGCAAGGGTATTGTACTCTGAACAAAATCTCTAATCACATAGCAACAGGCATCAAGTAAGGGCTAAATCGAATCACCTCTCTTCGACTCTCTGGGAGTCTAGAAGTCTGGCATCGCATGGTTTCGTCGAGCCAGAATCAAAGGTCAAGGCTTCCCAGCATCCGCAATGATCCTGTACGCGCAGGCATGTATACTCAGGGGCCGTGCGCGAGGCAGGACGGCCCCGACGATCTGCGAGTTCGGCCCGTACTGCGGGTAGATGCCGTCTCGGAGCTCGACGAATCGCGCCTGTGGCCGGAACTCATTCAGCGCATACAGAATCCGGTCGCTCCAGAGGCCGGTGCATAAATTCCCCGAAAGCTGAAAGTACGGATTCAGCAGGGGACAGGCCGAGTCGAGGTCGATGAACCGGATGCGAATCTGATTCAGTAACGGATGGACTCCCAGGCTCTGAACCGCTCCCACAACCAGCTTCTCAAAGGAGCGAATGAAGTTCATATTCCCGATGCCGGAAAAGTCCTCAAAGAACGGGAAGACCGAGCCCGCCTTCTTTTCACGGCAGCATGTCTTGACTGCCAAATCTAGGTACCGGAGATTGGACGTTTTGGGCCATGGCGGCGACGTGTGGCTGGTTGCCTGGAACAAACAGGCGCAGACCTTGCCCGTAAAGGTCAATGACATGAGTCTGGGGGCGAGCTCTCCCAACAACCGACACAGGTGTGGCGGTTGCGCCCCATCGCTGAACCAGGAAGAGTGCGTATTTTCCTTGTTCGAAAAGCCTTCCAGGCTGATGTTAAGGTGAAGGAGCGAGGGCGGCGGATTGACCAAAATCTTGGCAATGGTGTCATAGCCTTCGATCTTCGGTTTCGCGTACGCACAGTGCCACTCTTGCAAACCCGGCAACGCCTGCGACAGGTTGCGCCAGTGCTGGTAGTCTCGCATGATATTCCACGCTCCTCGCATCACAAAAATCTGTATGTTCGGCAACACCGGAAGCCGCTCCTTTCCAGCCAGCCCGTATGGATCATTCCTAAAATGACGGATCATAGGCGGTTTCTTGCAATGACCGCCTTCAAGGGTGAGAATCCGCGCCTCGGGAAAACATGCCTTTACATGGTGGAAAATGTCCTCCAGGGTGGCATTGTGACTGGACAGATAGAAGGTGTGGCCTCGCGGATGAAAGGTATCAGGATTCTCCCATGTCATAGTGGCATGCAAAAGAGCCGTCACATCCATCACAGCTATGTGCTCGTCATGGAACCGCCGGCGCGGCTGATAGACCGTGACACTCCGGGCTGCCCGGTTGCCCCAGACCGGCACCCAGACCTCGACCTGACGGACATACTTGGCCAGATGGGGATGTGCACTAAACCAACTTGCGCTCTCTGCCAATTCATCCGTGGTGCCCTTGATCTTGACTGTGATGCTTGGTTAGTAGGAAAGAAAAAGACAGCAGCGATGAGGCACAACTGACTATGTCTGTAAATCCGATCTTGTACGAGAACCCTCCACACTGGCGATATAAGGGCAAGATCGGAGAGCACCTTTCTCCTGGGATGACGTAGACACCTGTTCCAATTACGGGCAGACTTCCCCGGAGCGCCCATTGTAAGCGCCGAAACACGTTCCCCGAACAAATGGTCCAGAATGGCCTCGTGGACTTCAGCCGGGAGATCATGGAAGCGCACCCCGGACCGATACGGCTGGGATCCAATCGGCTTCACCAGCAATTCCGCCGCCGTAGGAGTTGTAGTCTGGCAGTCCGGCTGACCAGGTTCAGTGGTGGAAGGAATGGGGTCATCGTGGATCTCAAATCCAGCGCTAGCACTTCGACTTGCTTCCTTGGAGTATGGAAGAGTAGGGATCACTGGAATTCTCTCCAGGGAGTTGACAGAGATAGGACGAGGAGGAGGGATGGTCGAGATCATATGGGGCGATGATGGGGATGAGAACAGCTCAGAGGACATTTGGAGTAGGACGAAGGAAGCGAAAGAACTGTAAAGAAGTCACCCAACGCCAGAGGGGCAAAGCGAGAGTCGTAAGTCGTGAGGATGGTGAAGGCCTACAGCTTCGAGTGATCAGTAGATCTGTCAGCGGACGTCGACAATGTACCGTGTTGTCAAACATGAGGTTGTGCGGAGAAGATAGAAGGCTTCAAAGGAAGCAACAACTAGATAGGAATGGACCAGAAGAAGGGAATACCAAGTGATAAACTCAAGCAGCATCAAGAACAGCCAATGTATGGCATGGCAGCAATAATGTTGCGGGAAAGGATTCCTTTTGCACCAGTCATGCAGAACAGGAAAGAGGGGAAGCGATAATTAAGCAATCAGGTCGTGGTCGTTGGGCAGCGTCGGAGAGAATGGGCGTGTATTATTATTTGAGGATGTAGTCAAGGAAGAGGTGAGTAAGAGAAGGGGAGGCAGAATGGTAGAAAGATAACAAGCGACGGTAGAGGGAATCAAGGGACGCAACCAGGCGTTGGAGGAAAAAGAAAGGTGGAAGAAAAAAAAAAAAAGGGAAAAAAATTGAGACAGAAAAGGGTAATAATTAATACTTGCAGCGCGAAAGTTGATCAATCCCGGGATGGGAGGAAGATCAATGAGAACTCCGTAGGGGGAGGAGATACGTAGTTAGAGATACATAGAGCGAGGCCCATAATATAGATGGGGGTGTGACCGGCAGAATCCCCCAAGGCTGGCAGTAGTCAAGGCGGACAGGGTAGATAAACAACTCATTATCAAGTAGTATTCAGAGACATCATATGCCGTACGGGGTAAAGGAGGCTAATTTTCCTGTAATAATGTAATTACTTGCTTGTTGATTTTGGCATGCAATGTACAGTAATAATACTAGTGAGGCAGTTGGAGTACATGATGTGGATCATGCTATTTTTACTTCTAGAAGGCCATCACCAGATACTTGGAAAAGCCCATCTAAACCAGCGCCAGAAACCTTCCACTACTCCGTATAGTACACAACCTGGTGATGAAGATTATCCTGGTTATCCTGAGCTGACTTGATGAAGAGTCGGTCATTTATGCCAATAGTTTGATGATTTCAATTCCATTTCTTGTGACTATTGTTTGTTCCACTGCCCAAATGGGTCAGTGTCAGATCATCCAGGATCCATCGTCCCACTCGTCACATGAGCCTGTGCGCCCTGCCAAAGGAGCTGGAGTTGCTCAACTCGACTTTGATGGCTAGTGTCTTCGGATCCGTAGGAATTTGTTCGATTTTCAGACTAGCCTCTTTTCTATCAAGTGAGATTGGGAAATGAGAGTCCTCCAGTTGGCTCTCAACTAACTACCCCATTAAATTTGTTGTGGGTAGACCCGCAATTTCTAGCTGAGCCTAGCCTAGACTCTTATAACCACCCGCAACTAGTACTACTATGAAGCGACCTTCATGTGCTCCGTATTCTCAAAATTTCATATATATTCTACAACAAATTGCGACGCTGCTATCGCCAGCGACGGAATCTAAATCGAGGCTCATCATCACTATCAGAATCACGTTCTTCTCGAAGCCGTTTCTGACTTCGAGATGCTGCTGTCGCAGACTCCACCCTAGGCACAGATGCAGAAAAAGACTGGGACTGTGACTGTGACTGGGCACGAGATGACACGCCTCGGCTTAGAGAGCGCTCGCGCTGGCTTTCCGATGGTCTGGGATCTGACGTCGCATGGCTGGTGACCCAGTAATGATCGCCGATGCCAAAGTCCTTCCGTGTCACCTCCTCCAAGGGGACAATAACTGTCTGAATGCGATGCCGAGGTTGACCAGGCTCACCTTTCCGACGAAACTTTTTGAAGTTCTTGCGTCCATTCCATCGCTCGTCCCATCGTCTGTCCTCTGCGACATCGCGACGGGGCTTGATTTCCATCTCCTCCACAATGGCTAAGTTTTTGAGTTTCTCAACGTCCGTATCTCTAAGAGAATCTTGAAGAGATGCCTCTTCCTCTTGACGGCGCTTGCGCTGGGCGTCCTCTTCCGCTTCCCGATGCTGCCGCGCCGCCTCGAGCACGTCCAGCTTTTGTCTTTTGGGTTTGTGAGGTTGTTCTGCTTTAGGAAGGCTCTGTGACTCTCCAAGGCTGCGCTGTACGGTCTCAGCCCGCCGTCGTTTCATTGCTGTAGCACCGGGCAAGAGACTGGAGACTAGATCTTCTTCATTATCAGGAATGCTGGGCTGTTGCGAAGGGAAATCGGAGGAAGGCGGTATGTTAGGTACTGGTTGCGACTCAACCATATCAGGTTGTTCATCTTGCGTGTACGTGGGAATTGACGATATATCAAATTCATCGTCAAAGGATTTAACTTTGTTGCTGATGGGCCGAATCCTCGAAGACTTAGCCTTCTTTGTACCTGCCTCACTCGCCCCCTCTATCACTTGGGAATCACCAATCACCTCAACGTGTTCATTGGGGGTCGTTGGGGGCTGTGATGCTGGTGTTCGCCCAACCTCAGGACTCGACTCTGCTTCGGGCAAAGGCTGGCACAGGCAGGACGCATCATTTGCCAGAATGGCATCGAGGAATTCGTTCTGCTCAATAACTCGCTGATCAGTCATCAGAGCGACTTGGTTGCTTAATTCAATTGACCATTTCTCCCATTCGCCCTTGGAACGAAATCGGACAAGGACTACCCCTCCACGGCCAACCCTCTCCCCACCAAGGCCTTTCTGCCCAGCTGCATTCTTCATAAATTGGACAATCTCCTCAGCAGTAGTTACCCCATTTTCTAGCGGATATAGCAGGGCTTTTCCGTGCCCGTTGCTGATCGGATCCTGAAGGTTGCTGAATTGCGAGGCATCCCAGAAAACGAAAGTATAGTCCTCGAAGATGTTGATTCGGTCGGCCCTTGGTACAAATGCCTCGGCGGGCCGAGGGACGGCTTCTTTTCCCGGGGGTGGAAGATGCTCCGTCGGGTCCGGCCACGCAGCGTCGAAATCAGTTTCCAGGGGCGACAGTGACTCCAACGTCTCCAAATCACTCGGAGTTGCCGCATATACAAGTGCATCGATGTATGAGTCTTGTACTATGTATTTCCCGTTCACCAGTGCCTGTAGACCTTTGGCCGTATTGCGCTTGCTTTGGACAACGTGAGTGGTATGACCGACAACATAGGGAATAATCGTTTTGATGTCCAGATCTTCGAGACGCGAGCGGACGTGTGCCAGGGGATCTTTCGCTTTGAGTTCTTTCGAAGAGAAAGAGAAGCTGAGGACTGTAGGCTGCCACTTGATCCTGGGAACAATCCACAAATGAGTCGTTGTTTCTTCCATCGCAACGGGAGTGCTTACCGTAGTGCATGCTGGCATCTTCCTAGTTTGATGATATGTTCGTCCCCAGTCAGTTTCTTACTTCCGCCTTTTATTGACTCGCCATCGACTGTCGTCCCGCATTTGGAGTTCTGGTCGTGAATGGTGATTCCTGATTTCGTGTAAATATGCGACTTAGCTGAATTAGCAGAGGGTGGAGATTAGGATTGCAAGGGGACATCATACTCCATCGCCAGGATTGACTGGTGACACTTCAATCACCATGTGTTTTCGGGATATCGAAGAATGCTGGATGGCGTGCCGAACTGGGAAAATGCTTTGTTAGTACATGTTGCTGTACTGTATGTTGAACTTTCAGAAGAGTAGCCATACCGCCATCTTGCTTTATTCGACCGAAGAGATACTTCTTCCCAGGCCGTAGCCACACGCGCTTCCCTAAACAAAAGTAAATAAAGAGCAGAACCAGGCTTGGAAAGAATGTATGAATACCCTCTAAAAAGTCGCCCTCAGAATCTAAAATCCACATGAGGGGCAGTAGACGCAGGCAGGACGCAGGGAGATAGCTGACCGCTCTGACAGAACAGTTCTGATGACGCCGAGAACCACGTCAAACAAACACGGGCTGAAACGCGAGATCACGTGCCCAGGCGTCTTAATAGCTGCCTGGTTAGGAAATCCGCGCGACCACCGTCACATCACCATCAGGGAGGCCACTGGGATAGATATGGCATCGAAAGATGAGGAGTCTGATGGAAATGGCCGGGCGCCGTCAAAAGAGGCGTCTAACAAAGACGAAACCTTGAAGTATCACTTATTAGGACCGTCTCTGACGAAGGCGGGTCAGGATGCCGTCGACCAGCGAAAGGTATAGGCTATGCAGTTCTCCATATTGAAATAGGCACAAGCTAAAGATATAAAGGTTTCCGAGATTATATATGATGCATCTAAGGGCTCCAAATTCTTCCATCATGAGCAGACCCGGGACAGGATTTTAACAGCCAAAATCGAGCGTATATTGAAAGAAAAGGCTCGCCTAGAGAAACTGGACCTCACGCATGACCTGAGAAAGGCCGACGAGTTGATTGCTGAATTGGAATCAACGAGAGATCTGTCTCAGTACGTGGTACATGTTGACTGTGATGCATTCTTCGCAGCTGTTGAGGAGCTTGACCGGCCAGAGCTCAAAACTGTCCCCATGGCCGTCGGAAAGGGAGTCCTGACGACGTGTAACTACGAGGCTCGAAAGTACGGATGCCGCAGTGGAATGGCATCCTTTGTGGCCAAGAAGCTCTGTCCTCAGTTGATCTGCCTTCCTCAGAACTATGAGAAATACACCGCCAAAGCACAGGAGATTCGTGTTATTTTCGCGCAGTACGATCCTCTCTTCGAGAGCGCGAGCATTGACGAGGCATATCTCAACATTACTTCTTACTGCACCGAAAACAATCTCGATCCGGAAGAGGCCGTTAGTCGTATGCGAGCGGAGATCTTGGAAACCACGAAAATCTCAGTCTCTGCAGGTATCGCGGCCAACGCGAAGGTCGCGAAGATCTGTTCCAATCGCAACAAGCCGAACGGACAATTTCGTGTCCCTAATGAGAGAGAAGCTATTATGGAGTTCATGAGAACTCTCCCGGTCCGGAAAGTGAACGGCGTCGGCCGCGTGTTTGAACGTGAACTCGATGCAATCGGCATAAAGACATGCGGTGACATTTACCCTCAGCGTGCTCTTTTAACTCGGTTGTTTGGGGAAAAAGCATTCCACTTCCTGATGCAGTGCTTTCTCGGCTTGGGCAGAACGCAAATTCAGCCCGTGGAGAACTATGAACGAAAAAGTGTCGGCACGGAGCGCACGTTCAGTGAAATTGGCGACAAACAATTACTCCGAGAGAAACTATGGGATACGGCGCAGGAACTCGAGAAGGACTTGGCTCGTGCAGAGTGCAAAGGTCGTACGTTAGTCCTCAAGGTCAAGCTGGCCACATTTGAGGTGCTTTCCAGACAATGTCAGCCACCCAGAGCAGTGTCTCTCGCCAAAGATCTTTATGCATTCTCACTTCCTATGCTAGCGAAGCTGGAAAAGGAGATCCCAAACATGAAACTGCGACTTCTTGGTCTCCGCTGTACCAACTTGGTTAGCACGAAGAAAGTGGATATTAACTTCTTTGGCGCGGCGTCGCAGTCGAGGTCAGTCGCTGGCAGAAAGCCCGATGCAATGACAGAGCAGCAAATCGGTACCGAGGAAGCTTTCGAGGAAGCTGCACGCCAGGAGAGGCAAGACGACATCAACGAACTGGAGCAGCTCGGCCAGGAAATTTCCGACACGGAGCAACCGAACAAAGGAGGCGACACAACCATGCTTCCTGAGTCAGAAAGTCAACCGCAATTCTGGGATTGCCCAATCTGTTCACGGCCTCAGGTCGCGGAGGATAAAGCATTCAATGATCACGTCGATTATTGCCTCTCAAGGGAAACCATCAAGGAAGCCGTCCAGTGCACCGCCGATGTATCTCCAGTAGCCATAGAGAGCACGCCGAAAATAATTGGACGAAAAAGAAAGGCGACAAAAGAGCCGTCTCACGAGTCTCACGACTCACGGCAAAGGCGTCTGTTCTTTACATGACACATCCAAAGTCATTCAAGAAGAACGCCTTTCCATATGGCCGCCATAAAGTATCGGCCCATAATGTTGTTTTGCAAGACCAAACCCTATTAAACCGATCATTCAAGGCTGTCGCTGCGGCCAATCCGAGCCACATCAGTAGACACCGATCGGTTTGACGACGCCGTTGATCTTCGCTGACCAGGCAACCCCTTACTTCTGTTTGTGTTACAGATATGTGAGGCTATCGCATAATAAACCCAGCACCAAGCAGGGAGCCATCTGAATTTGCAGCTCTTGATTCTTCAGTCTGGGTGCGGAACGATCCCGTCATGTCTTCGAACCATGACATTGTGGCTGTAGCCTGCACTTGCATGCGGGAGCTTTCCTAGACATTTACCACGTCTTCGTCCTATAACAGGTGGTGTTTATCTCCTACCTACCATGATGATTTCAGAGGGAAAAATCTTTGAAGCAGTTGATCTTAGAGCAAGTTGTAGCATCAACGAACGTTCTTGTCATATACAATATATTGTCCTAAAAATCCAACACCGAACCTCAGCTGACTGAGTTTTCCCACCATCTGATTTTCGGTCAGTAGCACCAATACCCCTCGTGTTTGTTCAAAACAAGTCAATTGACATTCTTTATGAGGTCATTAAGCAGGTCTGACCCAGTAACTGTGTTGGTGGACATCGATCAGCCCATGCGAGAACAGTAATCGGGGCATGAACAACATGATCACGATAAGGCCAATTTCGGGAAAGGTTCACCATCACACTGGTTCCCCAAGTGGCTGACAGATGAAGATAGATCTATTCCGTAGTCAGATCATCATGATATCGATCTAAATAACCGGGGATATTAAATGTGCTTGCCAGGAATGCGCCGAGTTTCGCCTCAAGCAACAGTTGCGGTGAAAGCACGAGACGCACTAGACTACTTTGGGGCTGATGTGCTAGTCTAAACTAAGAATGATTGTTATTATTATCATCACCCTTGCCTCTCCAATATTTATTATCTATCCCCTCAGTGTATACTTATTTTCCCCCCTCTGCTCTTTGTATTGGGACCCTCGCATCGTCCTGCAATCTACTGACGCCGCTGAGGTCGCTCTTCTGCTGGCTGAGTGCCACCATGCTTGCAGATCCTCGCGGAGTGTCGCAATGCCATAAGTCGTCCTCCTTTCCGCCCCTCGAGTCCCGCAACTATGACTTCCGATAAACAAAACAATGGCCCTCTCGCCAAACCTTTCACACCAACGCTCAGTGCTGCATTCAATCGAACCAGCAAATCTCCCTTGACGCCCAAACTCGCTAATCCCAGTGCTTATCGCACTCCCAAGAGACTTGCCCTCTCCGAACACCCCTCTTCGACTCCCGATGCCGAGACCGCCTCCTTCCTCAGTGTGAACGTTACCCCTCGATCGGGTTCACGGAATAGCAGACGTGATGGATTTTCGTCTCCAGGCAATGCACCATCCAGCGGACAGTCATCGCCGCAAGTACAGTATTCGCATGCAGGTGTCGGCCATGTTGCGAGCTCGGGGGGTTGCAGAACGGAGCGGAGTCCCGCCCGCTCGAACGGGAAGTTGGAACCGTCCAGAGGGAATCGAGCAAAGACTCTGACGACAGAGCGTCCAAATACTCCGCGGCCGAATTCCTATTCCGACTCTTCCACTTCGCGAATGTTTTTCCACGCATATGATGCGCGGTCTCCGAATTCTTCCGACGGGGACATCCGATCCAAACAACTAAGCAAACCATCCTCGCCTGCTACGTTTGTATATGCCAATGGAGAACAAGAGGAGCAGACTCAAGGCGAGGAGGCAAATATCACAGCTCCGACGGTCAAGCGGCGATCGATAGGCTCGTCTCGTCTTGCCTTGGCACCAAAAGCTCTCCCAGTTACCTCGCCCCGGTTACGGCCAGCTAAGCTCGCTGACTCTGCGGCTAGACTTTCGGACGCTACTTCACAAGTCAGCTCACCACGTGATGGCATTTCCGAAGTTAGCTCTCAAGCTCATAGCTCATTCTCGGGCGCTTTTCCCGCAAGAACACCAATTCCGGCTGTCAGGCACATCAAATCATCAAGTCTCGACTCTGCCAGCAGCGGTGTCCATCCCAAGGAAGGCCTGAAGCCAAGCCCGATAATAGTATCAACGGTTGGATCGCCGGTAGAAACGGAAAGTGCTGCATCCGAGTCGATGCCGGGGCTCAGGCCTCGAATTCTCAGCAACGGATCTATGACTTCGGTGGACACACATCTTTCATCAGCTGCACAGAGTCCGGTGAAGTCGGATACCGGACAGGCAAACAACGACGTCGTTCTCAATGCGCGAATTGAGAGGAAGATCCTTGACTTGGAAATCAGCAACTCCTCTTTACTTGCGATCAACCGTACCCTAGAGCGGGAGATGCGCAAGCAGAATGCAGAGTTGCGAAGATATCGCCGCCTGAGTCGCTCCGGCCGTTTGTCCATGGCGCCCTCTACACGGTCCTTCTCCGGAACTTCGTTAGGGATAACTAACGAACTGGACGAGGAAGCAAGCGAGCTCTCGTCTATTCGCTCTCCAGAGGAACTATCGGAGTATAGTGATGAGGATTCCACCATGGACTCTGGTGTTGTCAGCCCCGATTCGCTTGCTGATCACGATGCGAGACATCGGGTCAAAGATGAGAAGCGGTTCTTCGTAGACCTTGCGAAGCACCAGGAATTGCTGGCTGACAGTCAGAAAATAAATCAAAGCCTCAAACGATGTCTCGGGTGGACAGAGGAGCTAATCAAAGAAGGCAAGAAGGCTCTCGAGTATAGCGTGCATGTCAACGACGTACAGCTTGGTGGACGAGTCCTCTCACCGGAGGAGCTTCATGAGGAGGCAGAAAGAGCCCGTGCACTGTTGAGTCCTGTTGCCGAACCTCCTCCTGATCCTCCGTTGGCATCTCAGGAGTTGGAATCTCTAATGGAGATGCTTGACAATGGGGGCTACTGATCCTGATTACCTCGTTGTACTACATTCCTGGCGGGCAGGCCCGTCCAATCTCTCCCCGTTGTTCGGTCACTTTGGAGCTCTTTTTGTTCCCATTTGTAATCTACCTGATCTCCATATCTACTGCATTTGTGGCGTACTAGGGTCATTTTCTATTCGTTGTCACGGCGTTGGCCCTTTTGACCCTTCAGCCGCGTTCATCAGCCTTTTCCTTTCATGGTTAACTTCTCTTTCTCTGCTTAAGTGGGGGTACATGGTGACGCTATCAATCCTGTTACTTGCACTTTCTGGTATATTGTTAGATACCCGATGCGCGATATGTTTGTTGCCTCTTGAATATGCCCACTGATGGAGCATTTGTGATATAGAGCAAGCTAATCGAGAAGATATACTCATGTGTTTGCATTGCTTCTCTTTTTCTCTCTGCCATATACAGCCGGTTTCATATGAGCAAATGTGTCCTAACATGGCGGCATGCTTAGGGTTTCCGAGATCGCTGCGGGATAATTGACCCATATACAATTAGTCCAAGCCTCACAAGGAATAAGCAACGCTTCATATACCAGACATTAGTCGGTAGACAGGGCGCCTCGTAGCACGTCGCAGCGTATTGGCGACTTTCTGCAAGCCAAGTTTCTGAAAAGCTTGAGCAAATCGTCCACACAGTCGTTTTCCTTTCTCATAAATGCCAGTCAGACCTTCTCGGCAAAGCAACCATGGGCTTCAGTCACGAGTAACTAGCTTTGCAAGATACACCTTGCACTCCCGGCTCATCTGCATGTCCAGTCCGTCTTCTGATCGAGCCTCTTTTCCCAGCACAGGGATGTCGATAGCTGGGAAACACCCAACGTCCACAAGATACTCATATGCGCGCTTCACACCTTTCCTCCACATTGACACTGGCACATCGTCTGTCGCAACCAGGAGCACAACCGGTAGGGCGTTGTGTACGCCCCCAATCCCGCTTTCCTCAATGGGATACAAGGCATATTGAATCGAGATACCGTACAGAGCCAAGAAATACAGAACGCTGTGGCGAAGTCTGTGTGTAAGCCTGGATAACCTGCGCTGCAATGGGTCAAAGCCGTCCAAGGGCGTGGTGAAGCTGACTTCTAGACGGGAGGGCAGCGCCTTTTTGCCCTCTGTCTCTTCTGCGATCTCTGTCGCAGCTTCTGTCTCTGTGTCGGAGATTTCCTCTGTGGATGGCGGGCTGGGGAAGTCGAGTTCGTGGAATGCTGCATCGAGATCGCAAGGGTGCTTGCCCATGCAGCTGTCTAGGGATGCGCTTGCATCATCGATCATCATCTCGTCGAGAGAGTATTGGGCGATGCGAGACTGGAACTCCATCTTGTACGTTGAACGAGTGATTGGTTAACGATTGTGCGTTAGATGTAGTAGTCTGCCTGAGTGTGGAAGTAGTATGAGAGATACGGAGTAGTGGGGAACAGAAAGCCCTCATCACGTAGTTATTCTGAGGTCATAGTGAGCAGCATAGAGATCCGACACTATCAATCCATAGATATCCCAGTCCCAGTCAATGTCTGGCTGGTACCTGAATATGAGCATCCATGATACTACACTCAATCATCGATTCATTCACCAGGCACGAATATTCAAATCAAAAGCTATTCAGGCCGTCCATCCCCAACTTGATGCCCAGTTGTATAATTCCCAAAACAAGCAACCTGATACATCGCCTTCTCCTTTAACTTGGCCACACCCCCCAGAAAATCCGTCAGAGCACAGAACCCGTTCTCCGCACGCTCACAGCCCACCAACCCCTGTGTCGGCAGCGGCGCCCCATTCAACACAAACCGGATATAGTCCGTACCCCTCACGGACGGATTCGTATACAGCGTCGCGTCCAACTCCTTGAATCTCATCTTCGGCCCCGCCGGACACGTCCACACCTCCGAGACGAGCCGCGCCCCGAACGGCACGATCTCGTTAAGCCTGAATGTCCGCTCGGGCGCATGCTCAATTTCGTCTGGCAGGCCATCCTCTCCATACTTGAAATACTCCAGTCCCAGCGCCGCAAGGACCGCAACGATGACATCGTCATGTGACATGTCCATGTACAGGGGCTGGTGCAGCGGGAATTGCGCTGCGTTGTTGTCGTAGGTAGAGTTGATGCTTGTGTCGCTGGTGGGAATAAGGCGTCCCGCAAGTCTGGACGCGAGCTCGAGGACGTAGCCTATCCCCTGGGCGCGGCCGCTGGGGGCACCGAGGCCGTAGTTGCCGTAGAATTGAAGGTCGACGTTGTAGGCGTAGTCGTGCCATTCTTGCTCGGTGAAGAGGGTACAGAAGGGGGAGATGGTGCCGAGGGCGGCGGTTTCGTAGGGGCAGAGGTTCATCATGGAAGTGATGTCGGACGGGGTGAGGTTGAAGTCTGGGGGAAGGAAGCGGGCTAGACGGGATAGGGCGGGTTTCGTGAACCTGGGGATGAATTTCTTGGCGGAGGTAGTCCTGGGTTGGTTAATAAGACATGTGAGAACTGGGGTAGGATGGTGTTACCCTTCTGACTTATCCCCTGGACAGGCGTGGTCCGAGGCGAGGGTGTTGTTGAGACCGTCTCCCTCGGGGATGATGACGAGGTCGTACTCGGCATAGGAGCTGTTTGCACCGGTGTTGCCAAAGAAGCCGCCTGTATCAGTCAGTATGAGACGCAGGAGACAGGCACCGTTGGGGAGGGGGCTACTCACTCAGCCACCATCGAGCACTTTCCAAGATCCGAGCCTGCGACGTCGTCCGGAAAATCGGTTTCGGTCTTGCAGTCCCGTTGGGATATACATTCAGGGAGGAATCCCAGGCGGCGACTCCTGGCCCAGCGCGATAAAGCAGCCTCCCGTATTTCGCCCAGATACTGGCCCCAGAGGTCGCCTCTGTGGCGGCACCAGTGACCTGCAAGGTATCTTCGCCAAGCATGTACTCCCACTGATTGAGGAAATCCAGCGGCCCTTTGCCGACTCTGCCGTCGTGCAGTTTGCTATAGTTCTTCACCTTTTGCGCAAACGCTTCCATGCCCCCGCCATCTAGGAGGGAAGAAACGGGGTACCGCTGGGCATGTCGGTGCAGGACGTGCACCTGGGATAGCTCGCAGCCTCGGGGGACGCCGTTTGATACATTGAACCCGGGCGCATCCTTGTATGGACTGAGGTTGCCCCAGCTAGTTGTGATATCAAAGCCTGACGCGAAAGTTGCGCCCGTCGGAGCAGATACATGCGCAGAGCAGCTGGCAGTCGGTGCAGCAGAGACTCCTCCCAAGACCGCCAGAAAGGCGACTGTTGAAACGGGAAAAACAAGGATTTGAGGCATGGGGCCAAGTCAGTAATAACAGGAGACTGCTCAGTACTGCCCTATCGTGGTTGCAATCTGGAAGATGTCCTCTTTATATGCGTGCGTCGACCCATAGCTAGACGAGATAGGCAATCTGCGGGGTTGTGCTTGTACCGGTCAGGTCCAGCGGGCAATTGGCGGAGTACGAAAACACAGGGTGTCCGCGATAGCCTGGTAAACAGCATATCGGCTTTTGAATGGAGCAACAGGAATCTGCACCAAGGCAACATCGTACCCCAGGGGCCGAGGGGTTCACACCAGTCGGAGAGCACGCATCTCACCCTACGCTCAAGTGGCGCCGACGAAGCTTCGTCTGGTGAGAAGCGTGCTAGCAGCCGCCAGTCATATTGTTGGAGTCTTCAAGAGGCAAGGATCGGATGTGAGCCTTGGGAGACTACCAATTTGCCGAGACATCCGAATGCTGATCATTTGTAACGGACAGGCAGTTGCTCGTGTGCTCACACCCCTGTTCATGATCAGCAATGGAGGCTGGGAAATGGTATGATATGATTCCTGCTTCAGAAACATGGCCCTAAGCCGGAAGACATCGTCGTCAATATGGTTCTTATTGGATAAGAGTCAGGCTTCGAATTATAAGCAGATAGTACTGATCTTTTGTGTGGTGGAGTGCTGACAGCTGGAGACCAACCGAAGCCGAACACTGCGGGGGACAGTGTCTCAGTCGTGGGAACCACATACAGGATGGTCAATATTTGATGATATTGGGGCCCATTCGAACTAAAGCCGTGTCAAAGATCGTACGGGATTCTGTTTCCGGTCAACGGATAGCAATTTCTACTTCAAGGAATGTAGACGACAATCAGTAGCTGGTATCACGAGGCTGTACGGGCTATATATATATACTCATAGTATATTGGACGATCAAGCGGCCAGCAGATATCTAATGAAACCATTCGCCGCCAACACCCAATCTATCATTAAAAATTGGTATAATGTACGCGCAAATATGTAAAGTCCCGAGCAGGTCATGAAGGCGTAAAGGCACGTATCCAAGCACCCGAAGGACAGAATCGAATAGAGGAGAGTAAAATAGACAGCGGTAACCCACAAGCACAGCAGAACGGGCCTCATGGCAAGGATATGAACAGGACTAGGTATCTACGCGGTGGTTGCTTCGTGGTGGTGATGCTCATTCTTCGGCTTTTCCTTCTTCTTTTTCTTCTCGTCCTTGCCCTTCTTCGACATGGCCTCAGCCATGAGCTGCTCAAAGGCCATGTAGTCTCCTTCTTCCTCGGGATCACGCTCTGCCTATAGTTTCGCTTAGCGACCTGTGACATGGTTACGGTCGAACGAGAAGAGCTTACCTTTGAATAGATATTGCCGGCAATAACCAAGGCGTGCGCGCGCTCGAGTCGTTTCTCTAGTTTGACGCGCTTGTCACCCAGGACTTGATCACAGACGTCGCGCAGCACGCTCTGAATCTCAAATTTGCTGCCTCGCCATGCGGCCGCCAGGATCTTGCCGGTGACCTTCTTCTCGTACTCCGCCTTCTTCTCGTCGGTCCAGTCCTCTCCGCCCTTCTCTTCCAGCTTGGCCATCTCCTCCATGGTCATCTGCGCATCGATAGCTGTTGAGATTGTAGTCCAGGTCTCCTTGGCCAGAGTACCCTTGTCCTTCAGCCGAGAGAAGAAACCGGAGATACCAAGGAACTTCTGAGACTTGATAAACGAGGTAGCTTTTGATGTGTAGGTAGCACCAATGGCATGCAGAATCTCCAGACCGAACGATTCCATTTTCAGGTTTTCCACCTCAAGGCGAATCTTCTCCTCAAAGGCACGGGTTACGTCGGGACCCTTGTCGGTTTCCGTCCACACGCTTAGCTTGTCGACCAACTTCGTCGCCAGAGTGTTGACCCGCTCCTCACGAGCCTTCTTTCGCTCCAGTTCGTAAGCAGCCAGGCGCTCTTGCTGCTCCCGAGATAGGCCCTTCTTTTTCTCCTTCTTGCGCAGTTCCTTCTCCTCCTGAGACAGACCGGCTGCCTCCATCCGAGCCTCCTCTTCCGACTTGTCCATGATAGCCTGTTGTCCCAAGTAACGGCGGGGTGTACTCGATCCGGAGGTTGAGGCCGGCTTCTCTGAAGGTTCCGCCGCCGCGGCTGCAGCTGGTACTGGTCCTGGGCCCGGGGCTGCGGTGCCTGCGGCATGGCTGGCTTCCCCTGTCGCGGCGGCAGCCTTGACCCCCTCATCGTGAATATGGAGTTTCTCTTCCGCGGCCTCCGCCAGTTCTTCCTCCTCCATTTCTTGCATGGTGATATCCATGGTCGCGGTCAGGTCCTTCATCAACGAGATTTCACCAATCAGATCGACAAACGCGCTGCCACCAAAGATCATACTGAAGAACTCGGCCGGGTCCTCTTCATCGCCTATCAGTATAGTTCGACAGCTCGATCACAGCTGAGCAACTTACCGAAACCACCGCCCGGAACTGATTCTTCCTTTCCATATTTATCATAACGCTTTCGTAGCTCCTCATTGCTGAGAACTTGGTAGGCTTCTCCAATCTGATCGTGCCGAGAGGAGTTAAAACTTTATCACACTGCATATATTGAAGTATACACACCGCTTGAAATCTCGCATGCGCAGTCTCATCGCCAGGGTTCTTGTCTAGGGAAGAAGTCAGAATCGATAGCAAGAATCCGAGCAGGCATAGGAGTAATCGCACCAGGATGGGTCACAATAGCCAGTTTCCGATAGGCCTTCTTAATCTCGAGTTCTGTGGCCGTGGGTGGCACACCCAAAGCATCGTAGTAGGTAGTGTCTGCGACCATGCTGACTTGGAGTCAATCAAGGCAGAAATGTGATATGTTCGTCCGCAAGATCGCAAATGATGAGAAGTTTCAGAGAAAATCAGGAGGAAAGCAGATCGTAACCTGCCAGAATAGTCGGCTGACCCAAGACAATAATAATTTTTATCTGCCTGATGATGCTTTCTGACAGCAGTTTCGTCATGGTGGGGGAACCATCTGTCAGGGTATTATCTGTAAGGTACTGTCATAAATACCACCAGCCACACCATGCAGAGGGGTGAATAATGGAAGAACAATACTATGTTGGACCTCGACGGGTGTAATACACGCGTAATGATAGGAGCCTGTTCTGCGCGGGCGCCAAGACTCGTGTTTCCCTCGAATTTCCCTTTGACAACCTTAGGCCTCAGGCCCTCAGCCCCTCAAGCTCCTCAGCCACTCCTGTGTATATCCTCTTTGTTCCCCTTTTCGATATACTGTGTATTAATCTCCCATCTTTTCTTCTCTTCTTCTCTGTTTTTTTCCCTCCTGGATCTCACACTCTCCTCCACCTTCCTTCTCAGTGAGGTCTATTTCTTTCCTCGCTTCTCCGGTTGTACATCTTAATTGTGTCAATAGCTCTTTTTGATTCGCTTGTTGTGTTCCCCACATTCCCACTATTTTTTTTTTCCCTCTCTTGCCAATATCCGTCGTTCCGTCCTCTCCTTTCCCGTGTCCTCTTCTTCCCTACAAATACCTCACCATGGGCGTTGCAGCAAATGCTTTCTACTACATCTTCCATCCCTCAGAATTGAGGTCGATACTTCAATGGTTGGTCCTGGCCTTATAGCTATGAGCACCTCCTCCTTGCCCTTAGTGTGTATGTGCCATTGCTTACGGACACCCTCTCGTCCTTGCTGATAGGAAGATATGGCACAATCCTGTCCATGAACGTGATGAGTCCAACGAGTCAGAAACAGCGAAGACATGCTTCAAGTTCCTGGATTTGACAAGCCGGAGCTTCAGCGCGGTGATCAAGGAGCTTCACCCTGAGCTGTTGCTTCCCATGTGCATTTTCTACCTGACACTCCGTGGGCTGGACACCATCGAAGATGACACCTCAATTCCTTTGGAGACTAAGGAACCCCTTCTTCGTGGATTCAAAGACGTCCTCGAGCAGGATGGCTGGAACTTCACGGGTAACCGGCCGGAAGAGAAGGACCGTGAACTGCTGGTTCAGTTCCACAATGTCATCACCGAGTTCAAGAGATTGAAGCCTGCCTACAAGGCCGTTATCAAGGATATCACGGAGAAGATGGGCAATGGCATGGCTGATTATTGTCGCAAAGCTGCGCTGGACGATGCAAGCGTCAAGACGGTTGAGGAATACGACCTGTATTGCTGGTATGTTGCTGGCCTGGTCGGAGAAGGGTCAACTCGCCTCTTTGTTGAGGCCGAGTTCGGTAACCCTGCCTTGCTCAAGCGTACCGAGTTGTACAAGTCCATGGGTCTTTTCTTGCAGAAGACCAACATCATTCGCGATGTCCGTGAGGACTTTGACGACGGTCGTCAGTTTTGGCCCAAAGAAATTTGGTCCAAGCACGTCACCAACTTTGAGGATCTCTTCAAGCCGGAGAATCGTGAGGCTGCACTGAACTGTAGCTCAGAGATGGTTCTGAATGCATTGAGACATGCGGAGGAGTGTCTCTTTTACCTTGCTGGTCTGCGTGAACAGAGCGTCTTCAACTTCTGCGCCATCCCTCAGTCCATGGCCATTGCTACCCTTTCCCTTTGCTTCCGCAACCCGGCAATTTTCGAACGTAACATCAAAATCAAGAAGGGCGAGGCGTGCCAGTTGATGATGGAGTCGACACAGAATCTGCGGATTCTTTACGAGGCCTTCCGTAGATATGCTCGTGAGATTCACAAGAAGAATACCCCAAAGGATCCCAATTTTCTCGAGATTGGCATTGCTTGTGCGAAGGTTGGTATCCTTCATTCGTCTTCATTTGTCCCAAGTATTAACAGTCGCAGATCGAAAAATTTATCGAGACCATCTTCCCATCGCAATCAGCCGAAGAGGCCAACAGGCGTGTCTTGGGCCAAAAGTCCGAAGCCGAACAAGAGAAGGCCAGACTGGAGGCTGAAACCCGCAAAGACGTCCTCTTTATGATGGCTCTGATGGGTGTGATTGTGGTTTTCGTTTCTATTGTAATGGTATGTCCCATCGCTCGGTGCAAGTGTTGTTACTTGCTAACAGCCATCAGATTGGATTCGCTTGGTACTTTGGTGCGCGCTTCGATCTTGCGTGGCAGGAACTCCGCAAGGGAAATTTCCGCCCACCCAAGCATCTGCGTGACCGAGAGCTATAGCCTTGTATTACTGCTACGGAGTTATGACCTTCACCTAAGCTGTTTTGATATCCAGATTCTTACTGACCCTGTTTCTATTATTTACTTACCACATCAGTCTTGCAGAGATATTTTTACCTAATACCACCCTTTAATTTCTTCCTCTTTCCGCCATGTCTACCTACCCTGCTCTTGCCTGTTGATCTACTCGACCTTTTCCTAGCACGGATGTCAAATTGCAATCCAGCCCTTTCATGACTGTGGTTGTGCCGAAGAAGTGCTGATATTGAGTGGAGATTTATCTCTTTGACCAGTGACGTACTAGATGTGTGTCTTGCAATGCTCAGTTTTGCTGAACATTGAGATGGCAAACATCCATTGAGGATCTGGGACATTCTTGTAATTATGTAGTTTAGCATTCTGAATGTACACTTCGATAATCGGTACTGGTGCGCGTCTGGTCTCTGTAGATAAGTGGTGGGTCTGTCTGATCATTTCGATCTGGTAGCAGTCACCGTAGCGTAGGATCTTTTCCTGAGGACAACTACTTACGACCTAGAACATTTGTCAGGGATTTGTAATGCGCATTGCTTGTTTGTCGATGCTTCCGATTCGCAGCGACTCCTTCTATCTCCACCCTGCAGAATATACATCACAGGAAGAAAACCTCTATCTGCGAAATGTATCAACTGCTTCTCGGCTACACGCTTATTAGATCCTTTGACATCAATGAGAAGGCTGCGAATCTCCCAGGGCCCGTCCTTTGTCCACCACCTGAGTTCAGTTCGACGCGTCCACAGATCGATTTTCTCTGTAGGAATCCAGCATCAACCATTCTCGACAATGAGCCCGAAGAAGCATCAAGCATCCGCGGACCCCCACGGTCACCGGGATGGAAACAATGAACCTCTACCCCCGCTCTCCCCAAAAGACTTTCGAACCTACAACCGAATGGCAGAGCAAATGGACCAATTCGTACGCGCTGTACCCCATCATTCCATTTGCACCCCACTAACAACCACAACAGCACAACCACTTCCGCTTAACTTGGAACCAACTGCAAGACGCCTGCACCAGCACAGGCAAAAAGCCCAGCGGACTCTCCCCGCGCCAACTCATTATGGCCGGGCTTAGCTTCTGCTCGCAGCTCGACTTCCACCACTCGATCGAGGAGCAGCACATCTTCCCTGTGCTCGCGAAACGGATGCCCGAGTTCCGGCGTGAACTGGACCTCCTCTCGCAGCACAGGCAGATCCACAAGGGTCTGGAGAAGCTGGAGGATTATTTGACCAAGTGCCGGAGTGGCGAGGTTGACCTGCAGCGGGAGGAGGTGAAGCGGCTTATGGATGGGTTTGGGGATGTGCTGTGGAAACATTTGGATGAGGAGGTGAGGACGCTGGGGGCGGAGAATATGCGACGGCATTGGAGTCTACAGGAGATGGCGAGGCTCCCTATGTAATTTTCGTTTATAGATTTTGAGGGGTGTGGGTGTTTGCTGGCTGGGTTGTGGTAAGTCTTGTGGTTTTTGGATAGATCTTGGAAGCATCAGCAGCATACACGGTTCTTACGCTGCGGCTTGATTGCTTAATTAGCCAATGCTTGCTATTGGATTTGCATTATTCGACTGTCATTCGGACCATCTCGATGAACGTTTTGGAACATTCCTGAGACCTATGCCGGACACATGACGACCGTTACTGATCATGTCTCAGCTACAAGGAACCGTCTACTGCGAAATCTACTTTAATCAACATTTGTCAAGTACCATGGACGCCATCCCGTCATGAGAGACAACTTTAAACTGGCCAAGTGCCATCATCGGCCGGCCTGTAGGTCTAGATCTCCTTGCTCGTGTCAAGCGTTTATTCGTGCGACGTTTCCGGTCGGCCATGCGAGATGACTTTGCATTCTTTCGCAAAAGATATCCGATACAGAGTACTCAGGACAGTATCAGCCGGGAAAGGCATGCGTCAATGTTTGCAGTTACAAGTACCCCCTTGCGGCGGCGGGAATGCGGCCAACCCGCTTTTAGCAGGTTTGGTACTTGATGCTCTCGTCAGTTACGTGGGCTGTCACAAGGCATAGGCAAGGCGTCCTTTTGGTTGTTGGACGCGAGGATGTGGGTATTGATGTCTACGTACTGTGTCCCTGTGATGGTTGGTTAGCCTGATCATGTATACTTGTTAAAGACCGGACAGAATGTTGACGGGAAACGACGAAACGACGAGACTCGGCATGGATCAAGTCAGCAGAGAATATTGACTGTTTCTTTGCAACGGACATGCAGTGCTGATCCAGCGTGGCTCGATTGCCAGTGACGCACGCGGATAAGCAGATCTTGATTCTGAAGTCTCACCCCGTCCTGGTAGTCGAGCATACTTGATTCCGTCCGGGACATGATCATTTGGAGTAGCGATGGAATGCTTGCGGGCACTGTTCAGGTCAGCTTGGCAAGGATCTGATGATAATCATGAGGTTACTTTCAACCTGCTGGACAGGCCCAACCGCATGCGACTCTTCTCTCCAAGGTATTAAAGGTATTAAAAAGCCACAAGTCACACCCGCAGATTATGACGGGAAAGCCGCATCGTTAGCCCTGTTCAGTGATCACCTTACCTCCCACCGACATGAAGTTCCAAACCAGCATCCTCGCCGCCACCCTGCTGGCCGGCAGTGCCCTGTCTGCCCCTAACGGCCGGTCCCTGGAGCGTATCCGCGCCCGGGCTCTAGCCAGGCAGTCCCACCCCATGGACGGCCCCGGAGCGAGCCCTGCTGAAGCAGACCCCAACGCAGAGCACCGAACCGCCGACTCCAAAGTCACCTACAGCAAGAACTGGTCCGGCGCCGCGCTCGAGCAGCCACCCCCCTCGGCAACCTACACCGCCGTGTCCGCGACCATCACTGTGCCCGAAGCGACGGCCGTCGCCGGCGTGACAAGCGCACAAGCCAGCTCCGCCTGGGTGGGCATTGACGGCGACACGTACGCGAACGCGATCCTGCAAGCCGGCGTGGACTTCTACGTCGACCCCAACGGGGCACACACCTACGACGCGTGGTTCGAGTGGTTCCCGGACAGCGCGCACGGGTTCGACATGGCCGTCAACCGCGGAGACGTCGTCGTCGTCAAGGTGGAGAGCACCTCGCCCAGCGAGGGCGTCGCCATCATCGAGAACCAAACGAGTGGGCAGACGGTGTCGACGACGCTGAAGGCGCCGTCGCCGACTGCCACCCTGGCCGGCCAGAATGCGGAGTGGATCGTCGAGGACTTCCAGTCGGGGGCGACGATGGTGCCGCTGGCTGATTTTGGACGTGTGGAGTTTACCGGCTGCGAGGCGAAGGCTGGAGGAAAGTCGTATGGGCTTACCAATGCGACGATCATTGATATCCAGCAGGATGGGAAGGTCAAGACGCACACGACTATTGTGAGTGATAGCGAACTTGTTGTCGAGTATGTCCGGTAGCCAGTCCCGGCTCGTATCGGCGGTATGGAGTATGGAGTTTATTGCAGGACGATTCTGGGGAGTTTGGCGCATGTATCTTGTCTTTGTTGCCATCATCCAGTACACTATATCAATCAATTAGTATCCCTGTACCTGGACCAAAGTGCAAGCAAAGTCCTAGTCCCTGTATACCTTGTGAAGAAGCTACTTTATATCACGAAGGCTGCTGGGTGAAGAATGGTGATGAGTGGAAATGACAGCTAGTAAGAGTTGGCATATTGATTAGAGGGATCAGTTGTCACTGGCTATTAATGAACCGCTTGTCTTATACCCAATTATCAGCCTGGGCAGGATACAGCCATTTAGAACACGACCTCGCTTCGACAACTACCAACCACAACAGCCGAGCAGCGAAAGCCAAATCCACCCTGTAAAGATTGAGAAAGCCCAAATACCTACCATAGTCCATCCTGTCCAAGCCTACAAAACATATCGAAAGCGAAGATTCTACCACCGTCAGCAACTGCGCCGCCACTCGCATGCAACACAGCACAACACAACACACATACTTCGAAATCCGTCAGATCCGCCAGAATCTGCTCATCTGCGTCTCCCTCCGCCGGAGCCACGCCCTCAGCATCTCGGCGCTTATTCCGTCTGCTCAACAACACCCGCAAGGCCACCGTGCACGCCATCTGACCCAACGCACACGCCAAAATGAGCTTGCATCCGGTCTCGTAGACGGGTGCCTCTCTAGCCAAGAAGGCATGAGGGCCGACGATGTTCCCCACGCAGTATGCGATGAACACGAGAGCCGTTGCGGTGACTCGCTTGGTGTAGCCGCCGGTGTTGCTCGACGGCATTTGGAGACAGAGGACGAGGGATGTGACGTATGATGCGATCTGCTTGGTTAGTATGCACCCAAAAAAAGGGGTTGTTGACTTACGATGTAGTAGCCGAAGAGGACTCCGTAGCGATTCGTTCGGGGCAGCTGCCAAAGTAGACAGACGCCTATCAGGGTGGGGAAGAGGTAGATGATCATGATGATTGTGCGGATATTCTTGAATCGCGAGGAGAGGTAGGTGCCGGAAAGAATGAAGAAGACCTGGAAGGCTCCTTGTGGGATGCCGAGGGCTGTTGCAAGGAGAGGACTGGAGACCAGGCCTTTGATGATGAGTTTGCCGAACTGTAGGGCGTGAGTAGAGATCTCGCTATGCAGCAGGGAGACGTACATTAGCCACACCTCCGTTAGCCGTCTCGTTGAGCAAGACAAAAAGGAAGACGAGCCAGACTTGGGGATCAAGGAAAGCCTCTCGGATTTGGTACCACTTTATTGAGCGGTTGAGAATACCCTGGAAGGATTAGCGAGCATTCTGTACATTGGCACTGAGGGAAGTGGCACACCGTCTGGTTCTGTTTCCCTCTTCCAATAAGTAAGATCTTCTCTTCGATCGTAAATCGCTTCGCGGAGAGAATGCTGTTTGGAAGGTAAAGCAGCAGAATGCCTCCCCAGAGCACCGTCACCCCGCCGCAGATGAGAAATACTGCTCGCCAGACAGGAAATCCATTTAGCTGGCCAATAGCAAAGCTTATCAGGCCACCAAGCTTGAGATTGTCAGATATGTTATGAAAGATCCAGGAATATCAGCGCACCATTGATCCAATGCCATTGCAGCAGTAGAAACATCCAGCGCGGAAGGGCTGCTCCTGCCGCAGATACCACATGGCAACAATCATCATGAAGCAGGGGGTAATCGGGGCTAAGATGTTAGCTATTGCCGGCCAGCGTGGTAATCATAATACCTTCGAAGCAACCGAGGAGAAAGCGGCAGATCGCCATGCCAGTGAAATTGTTGCAGCCGGCCGTTATCATCAGAATGGCTCCCCAGGCAATACTAGCGAGTGTCAGTGCGCCAAATAGAGAGTTTACATACATAAAAAAAGCCTACACAAAGTATGAGATAACCGTTCCGATGGGAAGTCGCTGAGCAATCAAATTCGCAGGATACTCCCAGAAGAGATAGCCTGTATCGTCAGCCTGAGGGTCATTGCGGAGGGTGAGGAGAATACCAAAGTAAAAAATACTGGCGAGCCAGCTATACTCATCACTGTTGATGTGGGCATCTTTAAAAAGATCAAAGACTGCACTGTAGCCGAGAGCCTATACCATTCAGTAAGTAGTCTGTTCGGATGGTGCATGGAAAACTCACCTGCTTATCGATATATTGCAAAACGTATGTACCACAGAGAAGAGGCAGAAGGATCAAATCAACTCGCCTTCTAATCCTCCGAGATTTGGCGGGGTCATCGAGCATTTCCTGAAGCTGGGAGTGTGAAATGCCATGCTCTCGCAGGAAAAGTTCAGCCTCGTCCAGCGAAGAAATGTGACCATTCTCAATGTCATCTTCCTTGCCGGGGACGGTTGCGAGGATGGCGTCGGTCTTGCCGTCGTCAGGTTTCTTCTTCTCGCGCTGCATTTCGATGAAGTAAGGATCTGATATACTCTGACACGCGTCCTGAGTCTTGATGGCTGTCCACTGTGTCTGCCATTGTACTTATATCAAGTAACCCCGCTTCGGAGTACACGGGTTGACTGCATGATAACACCAGCGTCTACTCCGAAAGCTCCAGGAGTCCCCTGTCAGAAGGATGCAGTGGGAATTCTATCAGGTTCAGCATTTTGATACTCCAAATGGAGACCTAGTCGGGCATAGGCCGCTTGAAACCGCTATAGCAGCAATTACCAATGAGCATGATGAAAAAGACTTGCTCGTTGACGAAGACGGACGTTGTCCGCAACCTTATCTATGGCATCAAAGTCTTGAAAGGACGGAATGATGACCCCACTGATCTGCCTCGTATCATGACCTCTGTTGGAGACGTTATTAATGCTGTCAAAGATAAGCCGTGTGGGGTAGTTCCACAGTGGAGGCATATTCCGGCGAGGAGTCGAGCATCATGGGCCTCACTATCAGCGTCAAAGCGGGGAAGTGGAGAGGGACGGGGCAACAGGGATATTGTAACAGTCCCTGTGATGAGTTGCTAAGAGGTGATATGATATTCAAGTGATTATCTATCTGCGTCTGAATTCTGAAGGTGGACTGCCGACAACATGTTTCGCTCTCATAGAATCATACTTCTGGCTGCCTTTCCTATCATCCTGCTTTTCATCCTACAGCAGGGATATGTACCATTCTCCATGCAGAGCCGAGTTCTAGCATGGCTCCCGAACGCTGTACTTGATAAGCTCATTGCTCGACCAACTGTCCAACTTCGCCAAGGTATTGTCGTAGGAACCAGATTGTCTGACTCTTTGCGACATCCGGTCGATGCGTTCCGAGGAATCCCTTATGCTCTACCTCCGACTGGAGACAAGAGATTCCGCAGAGCCGTAGCAGTGGGCTCTTCAAACGATGCCATTGACGCGAGTCGGTTCGGGCCACGGTAAGCGATCTATCATATCGAATCCAGTACGGATGCTGAACAAGCAGATGCCCTGGCAAACAACTACTGAAGGTTCCTGGTAATGCCACCACTTCGGAGGATTGCCTGACGGTGAATGTGTTTCGTCCTCATGGCGCAAAAGGCAAACTACCCGTTGCGGTGTACGTGCATGGTGGAGCATATAACCGTGGCACAGGTGAGGAATCTGCAAACAAACATGGGCATGTCTGACTGGAACAGCTTCAATGCACAATACTGCATCTATGATGGGATGGTCTGAGAAACCGTTCGTTGCAGTAAGCTTCAACTATCGGTGAGTCGTCGCGAAATGGTCGATCAACGGGCTCAGCTGAGGGAATCATTGTAGCATCGGCGCGTTGGGATTTCTTCCTTCGACCGTGTCAGCGCAGGAGGGAATTCTCAATCTCGGACTACATGACCAAATCCTTGCCTTCCAATGGGTTCGGGAAAATATCGAAGCGTTTGGAGGGGACCCCTCGCAAGTCACGCTCATCGGCCTGTCCGCAGGAGCACACTCGGTATGGCGCCCAAGGAGATATAATCAAAGACCAGCACTGATATCAATCGTACGTAGATCGCACACCATATCATGAACTACGACCTCGGCACCTCTCTCTTCCACCGAGCCGTTCTCGAATCTGGCGCAGCCACCTCCCGCGCCGTGCATGCATACAACGCCCAAATCCACGAAACCCAATTCCAAGAATTCATTACAGAAGCCGGCTGCGCCGATAGGCCACAATCAGAGATAATAAATTGCCTGCGTCGCCAGCCGCCCTCAACCATCATCAACGCCTCTTGCACCGTCTTCGACCGATACAACCCCTCCGTCCGCTGGGCTTTCCAACCCGTCATCGACGGCGAGCTGATCAAGACCCGCCCAATCGACGCCTGGCACTCCGGGAAATGGAACAAAATGCCTATCCTGACTGGCTTCAACACAAACGAAGGAACATACTACGTCCCGTCCGCAATGTCGCAGTCTTCCGAATTCACAAGCTTCTTCCGCACCTTGCTCCCTGCCTACTCGGACAAAGATATCAGGACCATCGACGAGCTCTACCCAGACCCCGCGGTGGACCCGTCCTCCCCATATCGCGAAACTAGAAGCATACCTGTCGGACCGCAGTATAAGCGCGTCGAAGCCGCGTACGGTCATTACGCATATGTCTGTCCGGTGAGGCAGACCGCGACTCTCGCCTCGGCGGGACAAGAGGAGCCCGTGTTTCTGTATCGCTGGGTGCTGAATAAGACGGTTCAGGGGGGCGCGAACCATGGTGATCAGATGGAGTATGAGACGTATAATCCGGAGGTGCGAGGAATCTCGAGCAGTCAGGATGAGATCGCGGGGACGTTTCATGCCTACATCACTTCGTTTATTGTGGCTGGGGATCCGAATGCGGTGGGGGGAAAGTATAACAATCGCCCAGTGTGGGAGCCTTACAATGCCTCACTGACATCTGGACGCAGGATTATGGTCTTTGGAGAAGGGAATGATGAGCGTGCTGGGGGGAGTGGTACCGGTGTTGCGGCGCAGTATGTGGAGGACAGATGGAGTCGAAGAGAGTGTGACTTTTGGTGGACCAAGGCCGGTATATCGGACTTGAAATAAAGGTGAGCGGAGGAGAGCGACAGCCAGAAACATGGCAAATAAGAAGGGACTGCAACACCAGGCACTGTGCTCTCCTAAATATCAAGCCTGGTGACCATTACAGGTTGAACGGCCACAGTGGTGGGTCTCAGACAGCTCTCTAAACCATATTCAAATCTAGAGACTACCGTTTACAACTGTCACTTGTCGCTTATTGAATGGGACTTTAGAGGCGTCTTCTAGAATACTGGGAGGAATGTAGGGATCATTGTATACCTTCAATCTAGATGCGGTACTTTTCAAACTAGCAACGCGGGTTCTGTATACCCCAATGTAGTCCGTAAGGTAGTAACGTAGTAGCGAAATCACCATCACCCTGACAGAGTCACCACTTTGACTAGGTAGGCCGCATACACTTGTAATCTACCACATGTTGCGATTTTGGAGTATATCTGATTTGTACTAGGTTCCAGACGGTCGGATAAGCCCAGAATCCATGCAGCGAGACATGGGGCGGAATATCTGCCGTTGTTGGGGCGTGATGCAGGCACACGTCGCACCAAGGTTGCCCATTGTATGTAGAGACCTGTAGTATGAAATCGACTCATGAGTAGTCCTGAGTCTCCTCTTCTAACCATCCTATAAGTCCTATCGACACCCACCTGAGCGAGTCCCAGGCAAACTGGACAATGAAGCGTTTCCGGGGCGATGACAAGGCACACACATACTACGAAGTCCGCGCAGATGAGGACACGTCCAATGCCTCAGTCACGCATCCCAATACTCGTCAGCAAATGGCACGGTGTGCCATATGCAGGGGACAACTTGAGTGACAAGGCCCATGAACTCAAAATGCGTTGGCGTGTAGCCAAAATCGCCGAGGTACTGCCCACATGTTCGCTGCCAACTCATCGGGTCGCCACGTCGGAGGATGGTCCAGCTGCTATTTTCCTGGCTATCGATATGGGAAAAGGGGTGTGATTTTGGGCCCCTAATAAATGAAAAATAAGCCCAATCGGAGGAGGAGGATTTGTTGGAAGAGTCAGTGTTTATGGAGGTTTTGGCAAGTTCGGGATATGACATGCATGAAGAATTAGCGTGCATCCCGAAGTACAGGCAGCACAAAATGGACGATCGACAGAAATAATCACGGTTAATTTGCATGAAACCAACCAACAGTTGGCTTATTGGGATAAAAATATCCCTAATTCTACTCTATATAGTAGTTCCGTTGGTTTTCCTGCCAGGTAAATGACACCGTTTCGGATATTAATAGGATGGTCCTCCCATCCCGGACCAATGAGGCTGCTGTGTCATGATTAGCCTGTTGGAACGAGAGTACACAGCCTGGATGATGAGTCCACGATGGCGGTGAGACCAATGCGAGTAATGAGTCTTGTGTAGCCCAGAGAGTAAGAAAGAGTGAGCAGCAAACATCTGATGGAGGGTGATTCGGGTCGATCCAACATGAAGGAATATGGCTATTTTTGAGCTACAGGCGATACAGCTTCCCACACCATACCTTTGTGAATGAACGGGTTGGTTATTTAAATGAGTCTCAGCCAGCCAGACCAACTCCTCTCGCTTGTACTTTAGGACAGTGAAGTGACTGAAGACTAAGAATATTCACGGTCCAGAGTGATCGTCTCCCACCGCCCTCTCAACAAGTAAACACACCGGACGTAGAGAATGTCTCTTCTTTCATCCACTATGTCCTCTTTAACCAGCACTATAGCAATGGAGGAAGAACAGCGGATCACTGCAGAGGAGAAGATTCGCCATATTCTCAAGGTGTATGCCTTGGGACAGCCTCTCTTTCCTCGCGAGGTTCTTCAAGACCTCAGTCGTCAGATCGATCAGGGGCGTGATGAAGTGTACATTGCAGATCTGGATGGCGTTGCTCAGAAGCACAGCCTCAAGGTCCCAACCTGGTGTGCAGATTGGGCGTAAGATCGTCTCATCGTCTTAAGGTGAGGTATTACTGACCGGCGTTCAGGAACTCGTACCGCATCTCCTACTGTAGCATCCAAGCTATGACCACCGTCAACCCTTTCGTGCCGGACGAGATCCTTCGTGATCAACCTCCCGTTGCGATCTGCTACACCAGGAACGACAAGAAGCCCGAGAATCCGCTGCATGAAGTGCGCATGGCATTCGACAACCAGCGCGAAGTGTGGCAGACTAGCGAGGCCTGCGACGCTCTTCAGAAGCAACTGACCACTCTGAGCCTCTCCCGTCCGATCACCAAGATTGTCTGCTTTGGCCTGGGCACCTTGGGCCGCTTGAACACCCGCAGTGCTGCACGGTCCCACACCCAGCACGCCGCCGTCGGAACCATGGTGCAAGCGCTGAAGGCAAGACAAGACAACGGAACCGAGGAAATCAGATGTTTTGCGCAGGATCCTGCATACGACGAGGTCGACATCGCACTACTTAGAAGCATCGACATCACCCCGCTGGACGATCCAAAGGGATTTCTTGCAGTCGACGAATCCACTCTCGTCTTTTGCGTCAGCCCCAACGTGCCGGTGAAGCAGATCATTGCCGATGTTCAGTGGCCCGCGGCGATGATTTGGAATACCGTCAGACCTTCCGAGCCAGACGTCGCAAAGTGGGAGCAGCGTGTGAGGAATGGTCAGGTAACCTGGGTCTGGTATGTAAAACCGCACTTCTGCCGAACGCACGAACACTGACAGCTCTAGCCCCTACACCACCGATCCGGATTCCTCACGCGTCCGCAAGATGGTCAGCCATTACGTACAGGCTCCCGTTGTTGACATGGACGATTGTCTTGGCGACTTGACCCTCTATATGAGATGAAAGTAGTGCTGGAGACATCATGAGCTGGAACTGGATATTGGGCTGAGAAATCTATGTACCAGAGCTACAGCCTCTACTCAAAGAAGCTGTATGGCCTTAGGGATAAGATACTCAGCCAGACTGAGTGACACTAGGCATACTAAGTTCTAGGCTTGTAATTGAATTTAAGCAAGGAAATCCTCGCTATTCTACCTATCCCAGGCCCGTTCAATGATACTATTACTATATGTCTAGCTGTCTTTGGATGCAGTCTCGTCTTACATTAGAAATCGGGGATTTTCTGGTCGGAGTATGCCAAGGTCTTGCTGGCCAGATGAAACTGAAAGCTCCATCACACCAGCCCAGCTCACATGTAGCTATGAGCGTCTGTTTCACTTCAATGGCCCACCTCCTATGTGTTCCATCATTATTGTGGGCTATGGAACATATCATACATATCATCATATGTCACTTCGCGGTTAATCACCGGGTTGCTATCAAGGTTGTGGTTCAACTGGCGCGCTGATATCTACGGTGTAAGACAAATTCCCCTATCATCTTCCCTATTACTAGCACATGGACATGGACGCAAATACATAAGTGCTTGCGGGCCGTAATGCAAATCCTGTCTCTCTTAAGTTACTCCGTGGTGCAGCGATTCCAGCCTTGTGGCGAAATACTTCCAGGTATGGTTGGATACAAACCATGAGGTTTCGGATCATCACATCCGCCAATGAAGATATTTGCATATTATCAATCAAAGAAATTTGACCCCATAGAAAACATGCTTGTGCGAGCAAATCTGTGAGCACTTGCAGGTGTAGTGCACCATCTAACTGTGTCCCTGGACGATCCTACTTACAGCACCCGATCCAAAATGAAGGTGACTTAAATGGCGTGAACTCCCCCCATGAACAGATAAGCATACTACCTTAGTGTCCAGGTATCCCCAGGAGAGTAAGCAGCTATGGACATGTCACGGAGAATGCTTGTGATTCAGCAGCTTTACTGCCCAAGTGATGGAACGGCAGAGGTAGAGTAAGTAATAACACTCCTCCTTTCTCCCGGCGCGATAAAGCTAACAATTCTCGTCATAAAGTATTGTTGCGGTCCACGGCTGAAACGGCCATGCCGTCGAGACGTGGACAGCTCGACCAGAGAACATATGCTGGCTAAGTCACCCAGACTTCTTGCCAAAGTATGTTTCGAAGGCACGGGTCCTGTCCTGGGGCTATAACGCGAACGTGTCGTCCATCACGGGCCCAACAAGGGCAAACGGAATTTTGGGACATGCTCAGACTCTTGTATCTAACCTAATAGCTGATCGAGAGGTGGGTTCCTTGTTCTTTCGGCTACGGTCGTTTGCTTGACTTTTTCGACTCATGGTACACCGTCGCTAGTTGGGGGAGGCAACTTCGAGACCCATAATTTTCATATGCCACTCCCTTGGAGAAGTTATAGTCAAGAGAGTACGCTGAACTAGTCCTACCCCGAATGACTGTCCTCCGCTTACGGCTAACAAACCGAGTTGCAGGCCCTATCTTACTCCGCCAGCCGAAAGAGCCCCAGGTCCGCTCACATTCAATCGATCTATACCAGCACCTACTGGATTCTCTTTTTCGAAACACCATACCACGGGTCAAGAAAAGCTCGACTGCTTGCAAATTTGCAAAAAAAATTGCTCAGCTTGCAATACCAAAGAAAGCCGCAAACTTTGCGACCCGTCTTGTAAAAGCGCTTGAGGAGCAATCCGAAATCCTTCAGAATATTTCCGACCAGTTTGCACCTGTCATGGCCGAGTTTCGCATCTATTTCTTTTGGGAAGAGGAGGAGACGGATCTCAAGTATACCAAGGATCTGATCGTGGAGGAAGCGAGTGCCGCGCCGATACTTGAAAATACCGAAAGATGCGGCATTGCTGCAGATCACAGGGGAATGTGCAAGTTCAATCATCCCAGCCTGCAAGGCTTCCGAACTGCGATTTCCGCCATCCGTCGCTATTCTCGGGAGGCACCCGAAGCCATTCGTGCCAGACACGAAAGGGCGTTGACCGTACTTCACGAAAGCCAAGTGTATCAGGCCACGGATCTTCTGAGAAGCATCCGGCCCGGAGATACGCACTTCGATTTCAGGAGACCCATTGATCTCCCTCGTTCACGAGGGGCACACAATCTTCTCCTTACAGATACGGGGGACCAATCGACTCTAGGCCCGTGTGAGCGTAGTAGTGAAATAGAAGAATATTAGCGGCGCACCCTCCCCCAAAGTCTGGCTTTTTTTTTTTTTTTTTTGGAACGTCTCTGCACATCTACGTAGCATATGTCGACTTTGCGATCTCACTTGGTACGTGGCTTGTATTATCTCTACGTTGGGAAAGAACTGGACCTGTTGGCTGCTTGACAAGTGCGAGATCATCCAGAATTTCGTCTTTGTCTCCAATGCTCCATATTGCATCACATGCAAGATGATGGAAATACCAGTCCACAGCGCAGAGTAGAGGGAATCTAGAACATCAGCGGCTCAAGTACTCTTCGCATGACCCGAAACCACCAAGTTGCCCGGCCAAACGAAGTAGCTAGGTGGTCAGGTGTCAGGGGATGAGACAATCAGAGTGCTTCAACTGGTGCGAAACACGTCCGACGGGACGGAATAGGGTGGGCCGGTGCATCACTAGTATGACGCCCTTAGATATAATAAAGGAAGGTAAGGAGAGGGGGGGCTAAGTCATGTACCAAAGAAGCGAATTGACTGTTCTCCTCCCGGCTATCTACAGTAGAGGAAAAACAAAAGATCATTTCAGGCATCACCATCTCTTGTACTTGTTCCATCCCAGGGCAAATATCTTGGAAGCAATTCGCTTCCAGTAGTAATGAATATCATTGAAAAAAAGGCCTTGACCGGTAGAGATTCTGTCGAGATGCCTACAAAAATATGACTTCCCAACATATACTATACAGCGTCGTAATCAACAATGCAAGGGACACAATTTGCGGAGGAATCATAAAAGTGCTGCTTGACCCATGAGACTGTTTCCTAGCGAGATGTTCTTGCTAAGGCAGCACCGTGCTATCAGGAATGGATTTGCACCTTACAACCATCGGCACTTGAAAGAACCAGAGTGAGGCGCTGTCTTTCGCTCCCAACAGGCTCGATCGGCTGCCCCTTTGGCAGGATGATGGATGAAAAGGTCTGCAATAGCCTCACAACTGTGTATGAAACTTCCATCAGGGCGAAATTCTCCCCAAGGCACTGCCGCGGGCCTCCGTTGAAAGGAAAATATGCCCACCCAATATGATCCAGCTCGCCCGTTTCCCATCTCTCCGGACGGAAGCAGTCTGCGTCAGGACCATAGATATTCTTTTTGCGCGAATTTACATATTGAAAAAAGACAACGAGCTCCCCTTTCCTGACTAGTATGGGACGATCTGCGTCAGGGCCACCACCAGTAGGTAAAATCGTTGTCCGAATGGCTTCACGGTTATTCAGTGGAACGGGGGGGGGGGGGGGGGGTAAAGACGAAGACCTCACTTCCTTAGTCACAGGAGACGGAATTGAAGGGAAGGAATACTTACTTTCTTTAATGACGCAGGAGAGATAGGGCATCTTTCTGATTTGCTCCTTCGTTGGATGCGCAGAGTCCCCCATCACCGAGGCTATCTCCTCTCGCAGGCGAATCATTGCTTGCTCATGGTGAACAAGTAACCGACTGTTCACTCACAGTTAATGACAGCTCAGTGAAATTCCTCGACTAGCGCCACATACAATGTCCACGAAAGGCAACAGGCTGTGGTATCCCTTCCTGCCAGAAGCACATTGAGTAGTTGATCGCGAAGATGCTGTCGGCTGGCAGACTCGTGTGCTACCCGCTTGATAAAGCCATAAGTTTTATCATCCAGGTCCTCGCTATTTTCCAAGTCCAACTGATCGATGTACTGTTCGACAAATCGGTGAACATCGCCACAAGCTTTTCGAAATCCGGGAGGGTTGTAGAGGAAGTGCCAGGGTGCGATACGAAATCGCTTTGCTAGGCCGTCCTGGGCGATATTAAAGCCCTCGGCAAAGAGCCCATTGTCGGCGTCTTGATCAATACCGGCCAATAAGCTGTACACTGATCTTCCGAATAGAAGCGCTGTCGCTATGTCGAGGGTCAGGTTGAAGAATAGTGGTTGAAGATCGACGACTCCATCCAATGGTAGGCGAGCTACCATGTTGTCAACATGCTCGTGGAAATGTTCAAGAATGCGATTCTGGACTCGAGAAAACTGTTTGCGTAAAAGATCTCGAGAATGTCTCCAGGCGGGACCTTCTTGAGTGAAAATGCCGTTGCCCAGACGTGGAGCAAATATAGCTGCTCGTGCACCAAAGCCATAGTCTAGATGGCGTGAGAAAGGTAGAACTGATGCAGGTAGCCATGCAAACCTTTGAAATTGGTAGAAAGAATCGCCTCCACACTCTCTGGCTGCAAAATGTGAAAGGCTCTCGGACCGAATAAAAAGTATTGAGTGATGCTGTTGCCGGGCTCATACTTCTCTGCTACAGAGCACAAGAATGCGAGGAGGTGGCCCTCTGTATTTGCCGTCCACAGTTCCTTGATCCGATCGAGCCCCAGGGGCCAGTTCTTCGTCAGCTCTGGAGGAAGCTCACAGCCGTGTTGATGTCCGAATGCAATGTCCTGTTGACTGTTAGGTGAATTGTCCAGAAAGTCCGTTCATCTCTGCCCTGCTTGCCTGGAAAGATCTATATCGTGCTATTACAATGTGATAAAATGCATGCCCTATGATCAACAAGATAAAGAAGTAAACAACTCATGTGTTGTTTGTCTGTGTAAGGTACGGTATTTGTCATTCTGTCTTTGACCTGCTGAAAAAAGGGGAACCTGCATATCTAGTCATCTAGTAGAGGGGAGGGGGAATATGTTTGAGACCTTAATGAGCTTCTGTACTTCTCTATGATATTCTAAAAAGAAATTCCTCAATTCTATCTCTCTACTCCCTAATCACCCCAATGTTGAGGTGGTAAATTCGGTAGCCAATGAAGAGTATAGTTAAGACTGTGGACCTTACTGAGGTTCTTCACCTTACTATATTTGTATAGTGGCTTAAAGCCTCATCGGGGTCTCAAATTGACCCTACATATCCCAAGACCTTGTCGGCCTTTTCTGAGACCTTACTAAACTGCAAGTTTGCAACCGGATAGCACTGCATTAGTGGAATTCCCATGGAGGCCTAAGACATGTATATCTATGTGGCCTGGGATGTATGATTGTACAGCCCATGACTCCATGTATACCTGTTGCTTGTTTTCCTATCCCTCCAGAGTTCATATGGCTCTGATTTTATGGCAAAATGGCCCTTGTGTCCTTGGGGATCCTTCACCTGCATGAGCTGAGCCCAGACCACGAAACTAACTCGGAAGCTGAATGGAAGAGTGCGGTCGAGTATCAGCGTCTCTTGAACAGGCGATACCAGCCTTTAGCCAGGCCAAATCAGCTAACAATCTAGTTGTTAGTATCGTCGCCGTCCACGGATTGAATGGAGACTCAATAACCGCGTGGAGTGGTCCCGAGACTGGGACGCTCTGGCTAAAAGACTTGATCCCGAAACACATACCCCACGCGCGAGTTCTGTCCTTCGGATACGAATCCTCCTCCTGCCGTTTTGACTGGCCCGGATTTGTAGACAAAATCCGAAGTCTTGCGACGACCTTAGTTGCGGATCTTGAAGCAGACAGACAGAAGCTTGGGGGACTGTCGAACCCGGCCGATAATCTTTGTCTGCCATGGACTGGGAGGTGTAATTGTCAAGAAAGCACTTGCCCACTCTGCAAATTCAACGTCTCCTCTGGTTGCTCATCTGAATGAGATTTTTATTTCGACGTTTGCCATCTTGTTCTTTGGAACACCGCACATCAATATCAACTTGGCCAACCGGCTTGTTCTAGAATCCTCCGGGGTCGGAGATGGCCGCGCTCAACGACTGGGGTATTCACAATCGTCACCCCCGAAGAAGCTCCAGAGCTTGGAATCCATTACTGATCAATTTGCCCCTTTAATGAGAAAGTTCTATACTACCTTTTTCTGGGAAGGGATGCCGACCGATTTTGGAGGCTATCATGATTTCCTTGTTGAACCGGCCTCCGCCGCTCCGGCTATCTACGAGAGCCCAAAATATGCAATTGTCGGCGCAACGCACTCAAGAATGGTGAAGTTGTTAGATTGGAGTCCATCTTACTCTACGGTGCTTGCGACGCTGAAACGGTGCTGCTTGAAGGCACCCGGTGTGATTAATGATCGCTGGAAGAAGGCCAGGGATGCACTGGCGCGAGCTCGGCTTAATGAAGCCCATGAAATGGCTGGGTTTCACTTCAGTCTGCCCGACAAGCTCGCAGACCATGTTATAAAAAACATTTCCAAACAGGAAGTGCGAAATCAGCACCTTTATACGCCCTTGCTTCTGTAAACTACATCGGGAGGAAAGAGATCAGGGAGCAGATTCGACAGGCACTTCTTCTGCCAGACACCAAGTTCATCAGACAGAGCCAGAGGCGCCTTATCGTACATGGCATAGCAGGCTCGGGGAAAAGTCAGCAGTGCACAAATTTCGCTTCTGACACCCGCGAAAGGTAGGGGACTGCCCCATAAATCCCTATCTCCGTCTTTCCATTCGAGTGACTTTGGATGTAGTTACTGGGGCATTTTTACAATCGACGCGACATCCGAGGCCCTTGCAGCCAAATACTATGCCAACATCGGCAAGATAGGGGGTTTGGCAAGCACGGAAAGCGCTGGGAAACATTACCTCTCACAAGCTCGCGAGCCATGGTTGCTGATCATTGATAACGCAGATAACCCTGACCTTCATCTTCCCAACTTGTTTCCTCCCGGAGATCGAGGGCACATTCTCGTGACCACGAGGAACCGGGAAATTCAACGGTATGGGAATGTAGGGAGCATAGAGCTTGGAAGGCTTGGAGAGGAAGAAGCACTCCATCTACTCCTGAGTTCGGCAGGAATCTCGACCCCATGGGATAAGTCGACAGAGACGAGAGGCAAGGAGATTGCTAATGTCTTGGGGTATTTGGCACTCGCCATAAAGCAGGCCGGGGCTGCAATATCTTGCAAACTTTGCAGCCTTGAAGACTATCTCACTTTTTATCAGTACTACCGAAAGAAGCGCAAACAAAAAGATTCTATTGCCTCCGGCAGTGCCAGAGAAGATATTTACTCTGCCTTCGACCTTTCATTCGAACATCTGGATAGGAAACAGACGAGCACGAGCCAGGATGCTATCGATATTCTCAATATTGTCAGTTTTTTCCACTTCTGTGTGAGCTATACACCCTCTCCCTCATCGGCTATGACGAAGACCTCAAGAGCTTCCGGTTGCACCCCCTCATACATGCCTGGGCCAGGGATCGCATTGATCCAAGGGAAAGACAGATAAGGGCTTTGCTCGCTTTAAATACCCTGGTTGAGGCAATTCTTCTATCATCAGATGACCAGCAAGGGCTAGACACAGATCTTGGAAAAGCCATTTTGCCTCACCTTGACAAATGTCTTGCCGCATGTTGCGTCATATTCAGTTCAGTACACACGCTCAGCGCCTTCTCCCACTCGCTTAGCCAGCTTGGTACGTTCTGATTGCTGGCTTAGCAGCAGAGCTTTTGATATTTCTCTTCGATTTGATTCATTTGCGTTTCTACCGAAGGCTTCAGGTCGGCTTTGAGCTTTCGATATCGTTCAACCTCGTTGTCTGATTGGCTGGTTAGCCGCTGGAGATGCATGAAATCTAGCGTCAGCAATGCTGAATGTATTAATTTGCTCCTGATCAACTGAATTTACGCTATATTTCAGAAATATCTGGCAAGCTTTGCTGGACGTTCATGGATATACCTTGGAGTTATGCACAACATAAGCTTACTAAGCAGTTCTTATCCAATGCGCTTCGTCCCTCGCCCGATCCGCATCATCCACTTTGTTCTTCCGTCATATCATTCAACAGGACTACAGGATCCAAACATTCATCGATCAACCCACAGAGTGTGCTTCTATATCGACATTAGCTACTACATCTCTGTTATAGTTGAACATCATGACTCTCGCCGATGAATTATTTCTCCATGTCCCGGATCCTCCTCAGTCCCGGATCCGACGGAAACCAGTCTCCAATCCCAATCTCCATCAAAGCTATAGGAATGATGGTGACAGATGTTCATCACAACCACTCAGTCCGACCATTAGCGACGTAATGACGGCCTCGTCGCTGGATATTCCGCCTCCAATGCCTCCGCGCCCACCATTGAGGTCCAAAGCATCCGTTGCCACGATTGCTGACCCCTATTCTAGTCGCTGCGAGAGGAACTTCAATAGCAATGGTTGGACTTCCGCCTCAGTCCAGCGCGCTGCAACGGACATGATTCCTCCATCGGATTTCAGGACTACTCAGTCATCCACTTCAGTAACTATGCAAAAAGCCTTTGGCGAAGCCCGATATCTTCTGGGTGGACTCATAAGCCGTCCTGCAGAGTCCAACAAGCATTTTACCATATTGCGCCACTCACAAGGCGTGGTCTTCTATCGTGGCAGCACCACATCTGTTACGATTTCTATCTTCTCTGATGCCCCTTTACCTCCCGACCGTTCCTTGTGGCTCCAGAACAAGGGCTGGACAGGAAAAACGGGGATGCGCGCCAAGGCTCTATTCCGACTGACGGATGACTGGCTGGACATCACACCCACTCTGGCCTTGCGCTCCGACCAAGTAGAGCCAAACGACGAGCGGGCATGGCAGCGTGACATTGCCAAGTTTCTGAAAAAGGCTCCGTCGCGTGTGCGCGACACACATCGCCTGCGCGAGACGGCCGTCGCACGGATTCCTGCTGAGGCCGGCGACGGGTACTTTCAGGTTGTACTTTGTCAGGGCCCCAAAAAAAAGGTTCTTTGTACGAGTCCAGTGTTTCGCATTCTTTCCACCTCTCTTGAACCGAGCTCGATTCGGGGCGCTAGTTTGGCTACCCTCCCATTGGAGGTGGGTGCGATGGTGCTGGGGCTATACGCGCAGACAGCGGCGCAGACCGTTATTAACCCGGCCACATCGCTCGTACAATCAACAATTCAACCTCTTAAGCCCTCCTGGGTCACACAGACTGCTGCTGAGACAGCCTACGGGATTGGCATGTCCATGCGATCAAGCGATGACGACAGTACTCAGGGCCCTGCGGCAGCAATGGCCCGCGGTCAACAGGAAGCGATCTCTTTAGAGACAGGACCGAGTCCGCCATACCCCATGAGCTTCAAAGCGCGAGCTGAAGCCATTCAAGGAGAAAGTGTCTATGACATGCAACGGATGCGACTCAGTAAGGTTCCCGATCTGATTTTGGACCGGCTACATGGTTTCTTCTTCGGCTGGGCGCGACTTCTATTCGCCAGAGAGAATGGCGAATGGACAGGTTCTCAATGGTATCAGGCCATCCTTGCCATCCGCAACCTAGATCTTTCTCAGCAGACGCATGTGAACATGTCCCAGGTGATGAAACGCGTCACCACCGTTCGCTTCCTGGAGGAGGTTGAACTACCCGTTCAGTCCCGCGTCGAGGTACGTGTACTCGGTTTTCTTCGGCCCGATATGCCGCCGCCCTGCGGAATAACTGAGGAGGAATTGCTTGAAGCCAGAAATGCCGCGGCTGAAGCGGCCATGTTGGCGGATGCGTGCGACGCGTCGTACGCCCAGAACGTCCTGGATCATCCAGCTTGGGGACCAGACAGTCAAAGAGAAGCCGGAGTTGTTGGTCGTGCCAAAGAAGGAATTGAAAACATATGGGCGCGTGGCCAGAAGGTCGTTGAACGGGTCCCACTGCATTGGCTGGGAGTGAGATCTCCTACAGCAGAGATGCGAGACCGACAAATTACTATGAATGGATTCTACGTGGTCCGCTGAGAATCTATGCTGTTTCGATAAAATCGTGGATAACACTTTCTCGGTGCTGATATGTTCTCAGAGAGTTCCATCAAAACCCATCCAACCTACCTTACCCACTCACTGCTGTTTATTTCGGCAATAACCGACGCCAGATGTTTTGCTTGGGTCATGGTGAGATTGACCATGATCTGTTGGATACCGATCGCGCCACAGAGCGAATCCCACGTGTCCTTCCATTTCCTACTGTGGAACTTGCGTCGTAAGGCGCGAATACTTGTCTTGCGGATATCGTAGGAGACGAGGTCCGTGAGTCCGACGCGGGGGAGCTCAGGGGCACGCTTTGTCGGCAGATGGAACCAGATCTCATAGAAGATCAAGGGGTTGGATTCACTGTGGACTTGGGAGAGCAGCTGCGTGTTGATTACGTAGATGTCCACGCATTCAGCTTGGATCTGATCTTGGAACGACGAGAAATGGCGGGCGCTGCCTTTTTTGTAAGAGGAGCCTTGGCTCCAGCTGTGTTTGGAGGTTCGAGCAATGGAACCCGAGACTGAGATTAAGGTGCCCAGTCGGACGGCACAAAGAGTAAAAGGGTCTCAATATTATCCCACTCACTCCCAACCTGAGGACCCCATTCTCCTAACAAATCCACGTTGTGGTCTTGGTTGCTCAGCGGTAACTTCCGTATAAGCATCGATCGGCTTCCACGCAGTAGCTTTCTCCAGTGTAATTTCATCCAGACCGTCCTGGCGAGAGATCTCGCCAGAGAGTGCTTTCTCAACCAAAGGTTTCAGCACCTCAAGGCAGTAGAAGCACATATGTTTTGCCATGGCCAGATCCAGGTCCTCACCATGCAATCGACGGAGCAAGACACTCCCATGGATATCAACATCCGTCGAGTGTTACCCCAGTTTTCAGGTTCCGGATCGATCTTCGTCTTCAGGGCCAGGGTGTATGGATTCGTCCAGCTTGTTTCTTCCTCTGTTGTCTCATCTGCTAGATCGACATGATGAGCCAATTGGCACACTCGTATGGGAGGGCCTACAGCCTGTGATAAAAGAGAGACGTCGCTCGTCCTTGGGAAATCGGTGTCGACAGCTACGGAGCTGAGAAGGTTTCAACCGGAGCTGTTCTGCTTGAAGGGACTGCTAGCCTGAACCGCGAGCACGGAGGAGCCACCGCTCGAGGTCTCTCTGACCGTATCGTCGAAATAGGTACTGAACCAGCCGAGCGCATGTCGGAAGTCAGCAAGAGTTATGTCCTTGAATTCGTGCTTGGCGGTGCCCGTGTATGATCCTTGCTGGCCGCTCATCACCACGTACTCGCCGGGCATATTATAAGGCGTACTCATGCCATGACAATCTTCCACGGCGGCGTGGACGGACTTGTTAATCACAATATTATAGTCGCAGGTACATTGTAAGAGAGTGGTCGAGCTGTACGGTTCTTCTTTTGTTTTCGACGAATGGGATGGTGAAAAGGAGCTCATGCTTTGGGCCAAGGAAGTGGTCCAAGCAGGGACAGTGGAAGCCCCATTCTGGAGAATAGATAGGGGCCCATATGAGCGTTGGCTGGGTTGTGTCTCTGGGAAACCAGATGCCGAGCCTGTGGTCCTCTGATCGGCGGGTGGCCAGGCAATTGCGGTATCGGGAGCAGAGGAGCTTGTGGGAAAGGCCAGTCGATGCTTTGGCATCTCTTGGAACAGTACCAGCTGGAGAGGCATCGGCTACACCTCTGTGCATAAGGCCATTGACACATGACGCAGAGTGTCCTCAAATCAGGATACCATATACTCGACGGGCCGGCGGATCTGGGATCTAGGCTGTATGATGGGTCAGAGACGCGGTAATCGATGTATGTGGGGCTAAACCCAGGCTTACAGAAGTCGTCTCTTCTCACGCAGTTCCTGAGCTTGTCTATTGACTATCTCTAGGTTCTTGCTTTGGCGCACGATCTCAAGAATATCAGCGGACCTCAACTCCGATAACAGCCGACGACTGCTGGATAGCAACTGGCGGAGGGTCATAACGCGGGTTAAGTCTCTCATTGATCTTCTGCTTGACAATCTCACACAAGGTTTTCAGTCTGTGTATTACTCCTTCAGAACGCACAGTTGTATAGCCCATAGAGGATGGCATTTTCCGTGTCGACCACGCGTGCGATTGTTCAGCAGTGACAGTTTTAGAAACGACTCGCAGGAAAACAAGTCTTCTTACTACACCCGAAATAAGGCAGCGTCGGCACCAACGACGGCTCGCCCTCGTATCGCGTCAAGAACTGTATTTTACAGTAGGTAACGAGGTCGGAGCAACAGCCGCTGCGGAATTTGTCTTTTTTTTTTTTTTTTTTTTTTTTTTCAGTCAGGGCAGCAGGAAGGCCCCTGTCAGGTCCATATTTATAAGGTAGACCCAGGAACTTCCATGCTTTCCAGATTGCTGGGACTCGGCCGCTCTGGAGTTTGACAGGCCTGGACACGGGATGGATATAAAGGCGATATTTCGAAAGTTGGGAAGTAGCTGCGCTATTTGTGAAAGATTCCTGAGACTGGTTGGCCTTGCTAGGACACGCCACGCTCGGATGAATTTATGTGAATCCACAGAAGGGAGCATTCTCTGGAGCGCCCCTTGAGTGACCCGTGGTGACCGAACAGTGGCAGCGGCTAGTTGCACCATGTCCTGTTTGAGCTCTAGTGATCAAAATTCAGGAATAGCACGACAAGATCCTCAGCATGGGTAGAGACTGACCGGAGTCGTGCGGAATAGCAACCAAGTAAAGAGGTCTCTGCTGTATACTCTCCTGCGATTAATCTCTGTGAAGGACACAATAGAGTCCCTTTAAGGAGCTGAGCCACGGTCCTAGCCTAAGCGTCCACCCTTGCCCTGCTGTATGTAATCATAGTTTCTAGGAAAGTATAGGAATACTCAGCAAGCATGGGATGCAGAAGCTCTGAGGGGTTTAGTTTTATTAGAGCATGCCTTGTCTACAAAGGCTGGCTTAATCCCTTTCTATATGTGCACCTGTAATAGCAGATATTATAAAGCTATGCCGTATATAATCAGACCTGGAAAGTCATCATGCTGCAGGCTGAACCAATCAGCTGTGGCCCTTCCTAGTCATGCAGAGGGGAACGGACTAACTAGTCCTATTGCTTTCAGGAACTCAAGCAGCCGTTGTGGAGAACTCAACTCTACAGTTTAAAATAACCCTTGTCGAGTGATCTAACATACAGCTTGATCAGCTGTTCCGATCTTCAGACATCATTTGTCATTCACTATGCAGATTCTTTTGGATTCTTTTGAAATAAGCTTCGTGTGATCTGCATATGGCTCAAGTAGGTCTTCCGACATAGCTTCTGCTAATGCATCTGATATCAATTAACAACAAAAGACCTTACTTACTACCTTCAAATGCTGTGCTTGGTCTCGGACCAAAAAGAGGGGAAACACCATATCCCTAGGTATCTCATCTCGCCAAACATTATCACTCAAAGAACTGGCCTTTTTGAGCAGATTTGAGACTCCATTTGCTCCAAATGGCTCCCCACATGGTCACCGCCAACGTTGCTCCTTTTGACAATTCATCAATTGCTGTTGTGGCCCAAGTTTTGCCATCATTATGAATGACATAATGGATAGCCATGTTCAAGTTCAAGACTTCATAAGTTATGCTGTTCTTCCGGATAGCCAATCAAGCTAACATAGGTATGACGCTGCTGGTTGTCTCCCCTCCTTGAAATGTCGGTGGCCACGGTGGCCACACCACCTTGATAGACTGTTCTGCATTTTCAATTAAGATTAAGTGAAAGGTGAGGTCATGCAATGGCCTCACGATCTTGCACGGACACTGATCTAGGGCATTTGAGATTAAAAACCCCATCACAGGGTCGTCTTTTGTTCTCTTATTCATGATGAAGAATACATCTTTTATTTATGAGATAAATAGATAAGCCATGGCTCCCATGACAACTGCGGATTCCGAAAACGCAGATCGTATAGCAGTTAATTTACTCGGTGGTATTACTCCGTAAGTGTCGGTTATTCACCTAGTCTCTCGAAAGAAATATGCATGCTAACCCGTAATACAGGCTCGTTGGCCTGCTAGGTCAAGAGTTCACCTACAGATATCTATCACAAACTGTCAACTGGCAGGACTGGATAAGCTTCGCACTGCTTCCAACAGGCGTGCCATTTGCTCTTAGCGCCTTAATTAGGATATCAAATTTTAGAAGTCAGTGTATTCCTTGTTGCCGTGAGGCTCATCCGGATGGGTACGACGTCGAAATGAATGTTATCGCAGAGAAGGAGCTACAATCATCAACTTCACCAAGAGTCTGCGAAGTATGGAATGGTCGCAATGTTGAAAGACGTCTCACGCTTTGGTCGTCGACAAACCCTCCAATAAAGGAGTATATAGTACACGGCAACGAAGTGCACGAAAACAAAAATGGACCCTTTGAGCATTGCCGAGAAAACAATGAAAAGTACAAGTACAAACGCAACCACGGGTTTCAAAGTACATAATGAGTCCTAGCCCTTGCGAGCGAATATAAGCAGATCGCTAATCATTTGCAGGTGAAAAGGGAGGAAACAATCTTACCGACGACATGCAGTACCCGCCAAATCTCTCACTTAACCTAGGGCCGTATAGCAGATGCGAGAAGTCCTGTGGAGTTCTCATCACTGGGCTGGCGCTGCAGTTGAGTGTATTGACATTTGCAGCGCTCACAACATTTTTTCCACTATGGACGGGGGAATTCTCGCATGACAATCTCAGATCTCGCCTCGTGTTCTTCTCATTCACGTGTGCTGGTACTTTGCTTCTGTCTCTCTCTCTGTGGTGGACAGCGTACACGATTGGTAAGCCTGAAATCTCTCGCGTGTACAAGCCAAAGGAGGACAGCCAGCAGACTTTCGTCGTTTGGGCGCAGAGAGAAAATGACGATTTAGGGACCGAAGCCTGCATTATCATCAAGAAGATCGAGAAGGAACTTATCTCCGCCCACCGGAATTTAGGTACATTTCCTTCTCAGAATATTGTAATTTCCTACATTTCAGCTTTTTTCCTGATCGTCGGCTTTTTAATTCAAAGTGTTGGATTATCTACGATGCATTGGCCGACTCAATCACTGCAACTACTTGCAATATCGGCCATGTTTGGTCTGAGGTACTGGCTTCACAAGCAGACCATTCCAGATGGTATCAAACTACAATATAACCAGGATGATGGGCCAAAGAAGGAATTCAACACTGGAAAGGCGGAGAAAGAAGTGATGGCCCTGCTACCTCCAGCAGCTCCAGCTGGAGATATAGTGAGGTGGATATCACAGCAAAAAAGAGAAGTATCAACAGGAAAAAGTGGAAATCTCTTCGAATATGGGCCCTGTGGTGAGTCTTTATTAAGTTCCTGCCATTGATGCAGATGTCAAAAGTACTACCCTTTCAGCCCTTATGTTGATAATGATAGTGTATTATTTACTAACAACTAGTATTTTACTATAGCTAATAGCAAGTAATAAAGGTCTTTTTCTTCTAAATAACTATCCAGCTACTATTTATAGGGTTACTAGTAAGCCTATATAGCTTTTAAAACCCTATATTCTTATGATCCTATTTATCTATATAGCCCATAGCCTAGTCGCTAATATCTTACTAGCTAGGGACCCTTATGTACTTTTACTTTTACTTTTATTTACTATATAAAGCTCTGCTATCTAGTTTTATAATCAATTGTAGTTGTACTTCAAAGTATATCCTGATCCAATCATGACATTAACATCAAATAGAACTCAATCAACTCAGAACCAGCTAAGAGCAGAGACACTCACTGCAGTCATCAGCCAACCACACTTTCACTAGTTTGAGGACACTTACTATGCAGCCCTATCACACGCACCGCCGTTGAATCCATCTTGCTGACACTAGACAAGTCAGTAAGTATCAACATAAGGTGGAAAACAATGACTTACAGCATAATTACACTGCAGGTTCGCAATGAACCATGCTTCGCTTTCGCCAAGGTCGCCGAGGAGGGGAATGCATTTCCGGAGAACAGTGAGTGGGTTTGGAATTAGATTCGGATGTGCCAGGACGGAGAGGGGGAGGAGGATTGCCCCTGCCAGCAGAGAGAATTTCATGATCTTGATTGTTGGTTGTACTGCGAGTATATGGTTTATTAGGGTTTGATTTAGGTGGATGAAGCTGAGGCGAGGCGTTTGTATCTTGGCTATGTTCTTTGTTTACTAGACGAGGACACGATTGCGGCTTGTTCAATAGATCAATAAGCACGGAAAGCCTATTGATACATGTCTTTGTTCGAATACATAGTAGCAAAGAAGTGTGTCACGGTCAACATACAACGGCTTGTTCACTTCCCAGGGACTTGCGTATCATGTTAAAGCATCCATTTTATGTGGCTGTAAATAGTGATCCCCTGCGTCGACTGCATAAATTTGGCCATATGCCGAGAACAAAGCATATTTCAGCATTATCAGAGGGTATCCGCTAGTACTGGCAGTGCTGGACTACGTTCTATCTCCTGGTCATCCAGAGTATGCTTTAACGGATCCATGTCTATCCATTCGCCCCTAAGGCATAGTACAATACTTGCTGCAATCAGGACAACCCCTCTCTATACCTCTTAACCTGCGGCCAAATCACCTCCCACCTTTCCAAGCTCTCCTTCCTCCAAATCTGCTCCCGGATATAGAACTCCCTGAACTGGGGTACTCCATCTTCCAACCTCACAAAATCCCTTTTACTCCTCGTGAAGATATGCACATCCGGCCCAACCCTCCACGCCTCGTCCAGCGTCCCCACCCTCACAAACCGACAATACGGCCCCGCTCCACCGTAGTGCGACCAAACCGCTACATGGCACTGAGGACAGCGAGCGATGTTCTGTCCTTTGCCGGATTCCGATGGCGTGAGGATCATTTCTGGTTCAACTACCTGGTTTTGGGTGGCAGGTACGAGTGGCGGGCCGGCTGGTTGTGCGGGCCGCTCCGCAGACGCCGGGACGACTGGCGTGGACGAGGGGAGGAGAGTGACCCTGCTAGACTCGATGACGGCGTTTAGGGCGAATGCGGTGCCCGTCTCGCGTTGGCAGGAAGTGCAGTGGCAGCAGTGGACGATAAGGGGCTGGGTTTCGAGACGATACCGGATAAGGCCGCAGGCGCAGCCGCCTTCCATGGGAAATAGGGTATTCTCTGCTGTATTTGTTGCCATTTTCGGTGCTGGTCGTAGAAAGAGAATGACGGACGGGGGCCACGAGGGCTCTGCAGAATGGATTTAGGGTTATATACATATCTGGGTTAGCTATACAGCTGCGGGGCCTCGTATTTGGTTGGGGTAATTGCCGGATCAACACGAGGTTCGCGGTATGAGGACAAATAGGTATTCCAGCTATGACTTATCATACAATGTCAATGTCATGAATTCTAGGGCTGCACAGGAGGAGGTGAGACTGAAACTGGTACAAAAGATGAGGAACCATCCCCAGATCGTCGAAAGCCTCGTGAGCTGCACTAATAATGATCTAATGTAATATCCAATACTGTTGATGAACAATACTTGTATACATGAATCAAATGTGGCAAAACATTGCCCACTGTATAATCGCTGCTCAAATTGGATGCTGTAAAAGACGAGAAAGGAAAACGTCATGAAGAAGAGAACAGTAGAGTCTCAACCCTGGAGTTCTGGCAGATCCTTGCCGGGGTCCTTAGAGTATTCCCCGTTATCCAATTCCATGGGTGGCCCATGTGTTTGCTTCATACTGATGGTCGGTGGGGGAAATCCTCCTCGCAGTTCGCCGGTGTTGCAGTAGTGTGGAAGACCGACCCCAGGTGCACGATTCAAGTTAGCCACGTTGGCTTTTGTTTTGCGAAGGCGTGAGATCCATAAGAAGAGAAAGACCGAAGTGAGGAGTGCACCGACTCCGGCACAGACGCCAATTCCGGCCTTTGCGGCTGTTGGTAAGAACAAGCCAATGAGGTGGATGAAGAAGGTTGAACCCAGGCCTGGGCACGGGGGAGGTCTGTGAAGCCTCCGTGGAGGCGGATGCTGCCGTAATGAACTGCAGCGAGACTGGAGAGCGGTTGTCCAGCTTGTGGCTGTGGAGTTGGATGTGGATATAGCAGTTTGATATCAATCAGTTACGAAGTCAATGCAGCATACAATTAGTCATTCCCTCGATTACACTGCATCAGTGGTTCAATGTGGCGGGATCAATTCGCAACGGTCAATTTCAGGCGCATAGATCAAGGCGTCTCGACCCTGCTTGCAAATAGACTCGCGGAAAATGCTCGCTCAAAACGCGATTAGCTCACTTTTACAGCTCAGTGAGCTGAGACGCGCCAAGTATCTCTCAACACCATGGGCCCAGATGGCTCGGCGCGAAGCTGGCGGCAACATCTGTCGCAATCAAGCGGATGCTACTCTACCTGCTCAAGTACGGGTGCTTGAGGGATTTCTTTTAAGTACTCCAGACAGAATGATGCGATCAGGTCATGAATCCAATCTCTGGATGTGATCACTTGAATACTAGGAGCGCGTACTTAGCCATACCTTCCGTCAAGTCTGGTTCGATCGTCCATCCTCTCTTGGACATAGACTCATACTGCTCCAAGCGGGAAAATGTCAATATGCAACTCTGATCCCATCATGGCCAGGTCCTACCAGATGAGCAGCCAGCGGCTCAAGCTGAATGCTGTTGGACACGTGCTGTTGGCCTTTCTCGGTGTCATTGGGCTACTCAGCCTGTTTTCTAATCACCGTATGTTCCTTAACATGCTTGAACAATTGGTTATCTACGACGATATTGGGCTAACCCACGGCAGACAGAATTGCAGCCCCGGGGGCAACTCAGCGTCCCCCAACAATAGGCAAGGTGACAATGATATACGGGAACCACTCGATATACGAGAGAACCTTGGAGACACACAAGGAGCACAGTCGGCGACTGGGCTACCCCCTTACAGTTCTGCGAAATCCAATCCTGCACGGCATTTGGAACAAACTCGCCATTCTTCAGTCAGTCGTGCTCCGGGAACTGGAAAAGCCGGCCGATCAGCGATTGCAGTGGCTCTTGTGAGTACCGGCAACCCCTGGGGCGTAGACTTGACGTCAACTGACGAGAAACATGTTGACGCTATACAGTTGGTTCGACAGCGACACGGTGCTGATGAATCCTAACATGCCGCTGGAGACATTTCTTCCCCCGCCGGAATTGCCCAACGTGCACCTGCTGACGAGCAGGGGCTGGAATGGGCTGCACGGCGGGGTGTTTTTCCTTCGCGTTCATCCGTGGTCCGTGGAATTGCTTTCTGCCGCCATCGCCTACCCGGTCGTGAAGCCTAACGTCCAGCTTATGGTGGCTGGAGCAGTCTGCCATCAACAATGTCTTGGCCGAGAACGAGTACTTTGCTCGATCGACCGTGTACTGCCCGCTCCGGTGGTTCAATGCCTACATGAGAACATCCGAACGGGGTAGACCTCGACCCTAAGACTCCGTTGCATCTCCAGGTGTCCCCTGGTGATCTCCTCGTTCACTTTCCGGGAACCCCCCAAAGCCAATTTGACGCGGGCCGTGACGCCGTATCTTGAGATAGCAGAATCCCATAGTCGGGACTGGGCGATCCCACTGGAGGAGACGAGGTATATAGAGGAGACGAAACGGTTCTGGGCGGACTTGCGTTTTGGCTCGTTCGGTCGGATAACCTCTATTCCTGAGCCGATTGGTGCAGATGCTGCGAAAGGGAATTAGTTGTATATGCTTTGTGCATATGGAGATCATCTAATGCACTCCGAATTAATCGTTATACAAAAAGATTAGATATTTAGATAGACTCGGTTTCGCAAGACTACACTTCTGGAACAGCCGGCCCTCATCGTGTCAACGCTGAAGAACCGAGATTTTAAATGTAGAGAGAGTTGGGAGAGAGTTGTTATATCAGTTGACCGTGATATTCCTAGTCAATTGTACACCAGGCGAGTTATCATTACATACAAACAAATCACTCAACAACCGCCATCAACTTCTTCCACCAGGTATCCCTCACCCGGGGCGGCTTCTCGGCGGCAATAATCTCCGCCAGCCCAGTCTGCATATCCACCTCCTCGCTGCGCCACGCCCACGGGTCGCTCCAGAAGATCAACCGGTGACCGAAATACAGCACCAGGAAGGCGGGAATGCCAATATACGCGGTGAAGAAGTTACTCGCGGACCACTCGGAGGGGAAGAACACGGTGAACCCGTTGATCAGCGCGAGGAAGACGGCGCCCACCAGACCGACCGTCATGCCATAGGGCTGCATCTTGGAGACATACGGCTTCTCGATGCCCTGGACCTGGCAGGCCTTGTTGAAGCGGAAGTACACGATGCTGCAGCAGATCCAGGAGATGAAGCCGGAGGTGTTGGTGAAGTTGATGAGCCAGTTGAAGACGGTGTTGGAGCCGTTGCCGACGGCCAGGTAGGCCAGGAGCGAGAAGAGGGCGGAGACGCCGACGGCCATGTAGGGGACGCCCCAGCGGTTGCAGGCCTTGAAGACGCTGGGGGCGTTGCCGGAGACGGCGAGGGAGTAGAGCGAGCGGGAGGACATGTACAGGAACGAATTGCCGGCGGACCAGGCCGAGGTGAGGATGGCGGCGTTGACGATGCTGTCGAGCACGGGGATGCCGGCGTTGTGGATGGCCACGACCCAGGGCGAGGAGGAGGCGTCGCCGTTGCCGGAGATGATCTGCTTGGCCTGGGAGGAGCAGATGACGCCGATGGCGAGGGCGCCGAAGATGTAGAAGAAGACCAGTCGGTAGATGTAGCGGCGGGCGGCGGTGGGGACGTTGCGGCGGGGGGACTCCATCTCGCCGCCGGAGATGATGATCAGTTCCGGGGCGAAGATGAAGGCGATGGCGCTCTTGACGATGCACTGCAGCAGGCCGACGAAGCGGCCGGCGGCGCCGTGCGCCAGATACTCGTTCATGGGGCCCGGGTCCTTCCAGTAGTGGAAGCCCAGGCGCTGGCGGTTGGGGCCGCCGCCCCAGAAGAGGATGAAGGAGAGGAAGAGCAGGCCGATCAGCGTGATGATCTTGATCCCGGCGAACCAGAACTCGGTCTCGCCGTAGGCTTTGACGGGCATGAAGTTGAGCAGCACAATGATGACCAGCATGATGGAGATCCAGACGGCGATGTGCACGCCGGGGTGCCAGTAATCGATGACCATGGACGCGGCGACAATCTCGTACGGCACCAGGATCCCCAGCGAATACCAGTAGAGATAGCCCATGGCGAAACCCATGCTGCGCGACACATAGCGAAACCCGTGGTAACTCATGGTGCCTCCATGGACCGGCAGATACGCGCCAATCTCGGCCATCCCCGTCACCAGCGCATACACCAGCGCGGAAATAAAGACGTACCCGAGCAGCAGCGACAGCGGACCACCGATGGCGAGCGCCTGTCCCGACCCGACAAACAGACCCGTCCCGATGGTGCCACCCAGTGCCATCAGCTGCACATGACGGTTTTTCAGTCCTCGCTCGGTGATCTTGTATCGTTCGTCCAGGAGATCGCGCTCGACCAGGGCCTGGATGGTGCCATGTTTGATGTTGGCCTCGGGGTCGTGGTAAGGGGGCGAAGCGCCAGTGGGTTTTTCTTCCGCCATTTTATTTGATGATTCTTGATTCATGGTGTTACACTTACACAGGAAGTGAAGACGGAACGAAACGAGGGAAGAGGACAGACCGGGGGGGACGGGAGGTTAAGTAGGGATTTTTTCTGGCGGCCCGAGGTCGGCTATCTGGCTCTCATGGCTGATAAGTCCGTGCAACGGCCACCATGAGACACAAGACATGCGATCATCCCGATAGATAATCTGTCTCTCACTGTCTCTCTTTCTCGCCTTCTTTTGTTCCTTCTCACCGGGCTCTCCCCGCACCCGGAACGGTGACACACACACACAGAAGTCACCATGGCCTGTGATTGGTGCATCCGGCTGATAAGGACATGGATGCGGGGAGTGGCAGTCAAGATGATTGGCCCGAAGGAGAAACACGAGGCATTTAGAGCCACGCTAGGCCGGACATGGCTTAGTGTCAGCGTGGCAGGGGCAATTTTTCGCTTTGTGGCTGATTCCTTGATTCGCGACCGCACATTCCCAGATAGACCCAGATAGATAATCTGAGATAGGAGCACGATCAGATAGATTCCAGGCGGTAGATGCAGGTATTCAAGTCATCAAGTGCCTTCCAGCACATGCATATGTTGCAGAGACTGGAGATCTCTCTGTCCACTGCCGTTTCCATCGATTCAGCAGATGGACTCCTCTACGGCCAGATCATATGATCCGGGGAAGACCCATCCCCCCAGATTTTACATAATAGAAACAGCATCCTCCAGATTACGGTGGAGAGAGCATCAGCACTCCACTCCCTCTGAGTCTGGAATCATATCATCTTTCTAGAAGATGATATGCCCTCTCGCTATTCACTCATTCAGTCATTCTTACTTGAACCTTTTGTCAAAGTTTTCCTGCAGCCATGAACCACACCCAGCGGTCGTCAAGCCTTGTCATCTTGCTTTAGGCTTTAGCCACACACCGTTTCTAACCGGCCCGGCACCGGACCGGGATTCGGTGGCTGTCCTCTCCTCAGCCAAAGGTGTACCATGTGCCGTGTGCACAGTAGGTAAATTCGTACGCATGTCTCACAGATGCTTTATCATGCTTATCTTGGAGATCTGACTAGGCCTCCCATTATTCCCTCATCTGAGATGCAATCCGGATAAGCCGTTCTGATAGATACTAGATACTAGATAGATAGATCATGCCATGTCACAGCGGCACAATAGGGTTTAGTGGCTTGTCTGAATAGTTGCCACAATTACGGGATGGAACTCCAAGGATAGCCATGCCTTTCCATTGGGAAATGCTGTGAGATGTGCGGATAATGTAGACTGCTACAGTGTCCAGGTGTCCTTGTGTCATGCAACCAGGAAAACATGAACAGCAATCCAGACTGTAGACAATGTGCCTGTTGTCTTGTGGCCGGCGGTTACCTAATGCTCTCAAATATCTACTGTAGGATAAACCATGCAGTCCATGCTCAACTCTGCTCCAGCCCATTTACTTGCACAGATCTGAATCTTCTGAATTCTGATCGTCATGTATATTTTGAGGTCGATGCGCGACGTATCTACTTATCCTAGTGCCAAGGCAAGCACTATCGCAATCCCTGTATCCTGATCCCCCCATCATTGCTGGGGTTGCCGCCAGTGGAGTAATGCACCGTCAGTCTTGTAAAAACGGCATCTCAACCTTGATACTACCGCCAGCTAAACCCACCCCTGCTTCGCCTTGATAGCCGCCACATGATCCTTCACAATGCACTGGAACTCATCGGTCCCATAGTAAATGGTATTGCCGTCATTCGGCGACGGTCCTGTGCTCAGCGTATCCCCATACTGCCAGTACAAATCCCCGGACAGCCCCGTCGTATTCAATGAGGTCTTCTGCCAGGGCGTCTCGAGCGCGCAGTGGTCGGAGGTAACGCCGTACTCCTCAAACAGACAGGGCTTGCCGGCGGCCGTGCATGCAGCGCCGTGCGATTGTACCCAGAGATCGCCCCATTCGTGGGAGGTGCCCCAGCTGTCCGGGTACAGGTGGAAGGTTCCAAAGTCGATGGTGGGGATGGCGAGGTTGCGCGTGAAGTTGCTGCCTTCGACGTAGGTGAAGGGGTAGCTGCCGTCGGAGAGGAGGTCGAGGCCGAAGCCCTCTACACATTTTGTCAGTGTTGTCGTTAGAGGAGATGGACGGAGAAAGTCGGCTGGGGAGGAGGAACATACCATCGCCAATGCAAACCATATGCCGCTTATCCAGCTTCTTGATGTACTCGCTCGTCGACTTGATCCATTCGTACAGCACATCGGGATCACAGCCCTTGCATCGGGGCTCGTTGGCCAGCTCCCACGCAAACACCGCCGGCGAGCTCGCATACCGCGACACCACCGCCTTGACATACCGCCGGTACGCCTTCTGGATGTTCTGGTTCGTGTAGAACGCATTATGGTCCGTCTCGCCGTACGCCTGGACATACGCGTTCATCCCGCCATAGTCGTCCCAGTTATTCACAAAGTTGATGACGAGCTTGATGCCGTGCTGCTCCGCCGCGTGCACCACATAGTCCAGCCGCTGCAGTCCGTCCGCGCCCGTGTTGATGGTCGATTTCCCGTTCGCGTGCACCTGGTAGTACACGGTCCCCGGTCCCGGGACCGTGTTGACGTCGTTGAAGCCCCAGACGCGCAGGATCTTGAGCCCGGACTCTTTCATGTGGTTGAAGACGAGGTCGACGTCCGCGTTGTTGGTCAGGAACCCGATCCAGTACGAGTTGGAGCCGGCGAAGTAGCCGGTTTTGCCGTCGATGCTGAACTGCGTTCCGGATGCGCTGGCGAATTTCTTTGCGCTGGGGGCGGCCAGGGCAACCTGGCCCATGAGAAGGCTGGCCACAGTGAGCCAGGAGAACTTCATCTTGGTTGTGGTTGTAGTTATGTCTGTGGTGGATAGACAAACAGCAGACGCGTCGAGAGGTCAAGTTTAAATAGTTGACAGCGACACTCAGGGTCAGCGTCACCGACGGCCCGTTCCCCGTGTCCCCGTGTTCGATTTGGCATATTTCGCAGGATTGACTGACTCGACCAGAAGTCAGTGGAGCGGACGTCGAGAAATATATGACCCTGAGCTGTGTCCGTGATGGATGCGGAATGGTGGACGCCACTCTTGCAGGTTGGATTGGTGGACTCTTCGGCCTTTCGAATCCTTCAATCGGCAGGACTCGCTCCTCTCCAGAATATTTCTCCATGCTAATCGAACTATTGGTTTGCCGATATGGGGATACCCCGCATGATCGACAGGCACCAAGACTCGTCAGCCATGCGGAGGATGCCTCTCCGTTTCAAGAAGGGAATGGCCATTCCCCGGCATATCCCGAGGCCTCGTGTCGGAGGAACACTAGAACTTGATGTGCGCATAATCATATTGAATGACAGTAACATCAGGCAATGTTAATCACAATAGCAACTTTCGCAACATATGAACGATTCCAGACTCGAAACCACGGCACCTCCTCCACACTGGGTGACGGGAATCCATCACTCAAAGAGGACGCCAGGTACAGTCCACCTTATTGCAGCACTGGTCCCCATTCTTCCAGATACAATTATTCACATTCGCCTTGATATCACACGGCACCTCGGTCAACTCAAACGGCACACACATCTGCGGATCCTGCGAGTAGAAGGTCATGGCCGGGATCTCCGCTGGGCAAGCGGGCCCGATACCCGCCGCAAACCCCCCCAGACAGTACTTGCCACAAGGCCACTTGCTCAGCACGAACTGACCCGCGTTAGCAAAGGTGGGAGTGCGCCCAATGTGCGCTCCGTTCTGCGCATTGTTGAGCCACTGCCCCGCGTGCGCGCCCGTCGCCACATCCCCGTACACATCCTTGATGTAGGTCTTGTCGGAGGGGTTGATGGCGCGGCCGGGGGTGCATTTCTCGTCACTGCAGAGCTGGAACTTGCCGTAGCGCTGGACCATGCTGTCTGGTGCGGCGTAGTACACCCCGTCGTTGCGGAGGCCGAGCCGGTTGCCATTCTCCGCGGTGAAGGTGTAGCATTTTCCTTTACCAGAGCCGTTGGCGTTAGCATATCATGAGGTTGTTTGAGGGTTAAGGGTGTTGCGGGAGGGGTTGGACTCACCACTCTCCAGGCCAGACGTACACATCGTCTGCGTCTTAGCCTGGCAGGACCCGTCATTTGCCTCGGCCGTTCCTTCAGGACAGACACACTGTCCGTTGACCATCAGCCTGCCGTTCTTGCATACCTGCTTGCACTGCTGTCCGTCAAAGGAATACCCCGTCGGGCAGCAGTGATAGCCAGTCTGCGCCGAGCCAGCCAGGTCGTGGCCGTCAGCGCAGCAGTCAAACGCCGTCTCGGGGCTCCCGAGCAGTCGCTGGCCGGCCAGGCAGCAGGCGAAGTGCTTCTTGTCGGCGCTGAGGGTGGGGCCCGTGCCCTGGGCCGCGCAGGTCTTGGTCACGACGCATTGCATGCCTTGGTCGCAGTCCGGATCGTTGTACTCAATCTTTTGGCCGTTGATGCGTGCGTCGTTGCTCACCTCGAAGGTGAGGATGTTTTGGCGATACATCTTGGCTTGGAGGGGAGGGGCCTGCAGGAGCAGGGCAGCCAGAGTCAGAGCGAGGGTCTTCATGGTGATGGATTGTTCAACTAAAGCTGGATGGGATGTCTTGTGGGTTGGTTACTGATTAGTGAGAGGTTTCTGGCCGTGGGTTTTGCTCGTTTTATATTTCGGCCAGTGCACTCTGTGTACTTGTAGCTGCCAGCAGCCATGATGTTCTCACCCTACTCGAAGCGCCGTTACCTAATGGCAACTCAGCTCTTGAGGATTTGTGTGGCATCTTCGCCAGCCACTTCTCAGCCTGCCTGACGCCCATCAGCGACGATGATCCAGCCATGACAGGCTGAGGGCAATTCAATCATGGTTGTTCGGTGATCAGCTGGTTGATCATCCCGAACAGAGGTAGCTGAGCTCCTGCCAATCCCACACTTGACTGGTCAGGAGTAGACTTGACTCTGGGACCTCCGCAGAGAACGTAACATCGCATGAACGGCATGCAGTGTGATGGATTTGACGGATCACATACAGTTTCAATCCAGGCTGGTCTATTTGGTGCAGCCTGCATAGTGGAGTTACTTGATGTCACCCCGATGAGTTGCAGCATGACCTTTAACTGTTGAGGTTCCATTGCTCGTACTGCGTATATGGATGCTGGACAATGTCATGCATTCATATTTCACTCAGTGTACAGTATTCGAGGAACAACAGGCGATGTTCGGTACTCTGCTGTCAACGAATGAGACGTCTCGCCTCACACTGTCAGTCCTCAGCTAGCCACTGCTTATATGTCTCTGCCCTGTCTCTATCGGCAGCAATTACCAACGACGAGTGCAGGCTGCAACTCCAGCTGCGTCAATTCATTTCCTGCAGGTGTCTCAATCAGGATCGACATTCAGCACACGCCACATCGTATATATCCTGGCGCATGAGCAGGTGTTTGGCTTCGAGACTCAGCCTGTTCCTGTGTGATGCGTATCTGCAGTTGGTTCTTGAGATTGTGAACCCCTTGCTTGGCAGGAGGTTGATTCGCCGCAGTCAATGGTTGCATTGGGTAGATTTTTTGACGCTCCATGATAAGGCTTCAGCTCCAGATGCGGGGCAAGTGTCTCTGCAGGTCATTTGAGACATGGCTCTCAACGTATCGAGTTTCGGCACAAGGTGAGGTCAAGGGTAGCACCCACCATTGTCTGGAGGTCCTCATGATTCAAGCCAAAGCATAACTGCCAGAAAGGGATGCTCTTCGTAGAGGGTGCTGGCATGTAAGAGCAGCTCATTCGTCTTGCCCACTATGCCCTGAAACATATCTCGTAATCGTAGCGTGACTGACCGTCGAACGGGTTGGGATGGTTGGTAAAGGTGGTTCCTTGACCTCAGTTCCCCCATCATGATAGGAACAGCGTCACTTCACAAGAGACAGGAGGCGATCTTTCCAGACCCTCCACGCAGTGTTTGCATCGAACATTATGGATCTGCTTCATCCTATACTTCATTCCTTCATACACTCCATACTGGTCCATTCGATCCAACGGGATGTTCTGACAACCGATTACGGTCAGCTAGAACACAGATCGGTGGAATGACTGCTCGGAATAATCAACAATCCTGTCATCGCGAGACGGGAATATGGGAGGCCTAACAGCTTCCAATATTCATCGGTCTATTCAGGGAAGACGGGAGGTGGGATGCCTTATTCGGACATCGCAGACCGCGCTCGGGAGATACTAAACCCTCGAGCGGCACATTTGGCCACGGTATATAAAGCGTCTGCTGACAACGCTGCGACGTTATGTTCGCATTTACGCTATAATATAAGAGCAGTAATCGCTTCCGATAGCAATCATACAATCCATATGATGTCCCCCAGAATTGCCATCGTCGGCGCTGGCCCCGCCGGCCTAACGCTCGGCGCCCTCCTCCACGAACACTCCATCCCATTTACCATCTTCGAGCTGCGCCAGAAACCAACCGCTGAAGACCTTTCAATGCCATCCGGCATGCTCGATCTCCACGAGGGATCCGGCCTCGCCGCCATCCGCGCCTGCGGCCTCTACGACGAATTCCTCAAACACACAGGCGACTGCGCCGAGACGCACAAGGTCGCTGATAAAGACGGGCACATCCTCTACAGCGACGAAGACGACAGCAACATGCGACCGAGTCACCGGCCAGAAATTGCGCGTTATGCTCTGCTGACTATTCTCCTCAGCAAAGTACCCCAAGACCGCATCAAATGGGGCCATAAGCTTCTGGCTGCGAGGAGGACCGGCGTCAGCACAGAAACAGAGCTAGATTTTGGCCCCCAAGGCAAGCAGACATTCGACCTCGTCGTCGGCGCCGACGGCGCGTGGTCCGCCGTCCGCGCTCTCCTAACGGACATCAGACCGCACTACGCCGGACTCCAAAGTATTACGCTGACGGTCGAGAATATCAGCACGCGGTATCCGCAGCTCGCGGCGCTGATTGGGCGAGGGGGTTTTTCGTCGCTTGGGCTGCGGAATGGGGTGATGACGCAACGGGGACCGCGGGATTCAGCGCGTGTGTATGTCTTTTTCACCGCGGCGGATGGGTTCACTGGCGAGGGGAAGCGAGCGGCTAGCGTAACGAAGGAGCAGCTACTCAGTGACGAGGCCCTCCTGGGGAGGTTTGGTGACTCTGTGAAGGAGTTGGTGGCTGTTGGTGTTGCGTGCGACAGAACCGCGGACCTGCCTGAGGGGGTCGTTGAGGTCAAACCGCTGTATATGTTGCCTGTTGGCGCTGCGTGGGCGCATAAGCCGGGTGTGACTATCGTCGGGGACGCCGCGCATCTGATGTGTCCGTGGGCTGGGGAGGGAGTTAATCTCGCCATGTGTGATGCGCTGATGCTTGCGAAGGTTATTGTCAAGGTATGGGAGAAATGGACCGGATGTTAGCCAGTTTCAGACTGCGCTGGATCCGTTACTGCGGCAGTTCGAGGAGGATATGGTGACACGCGCAAAGGAGAAGGCGGAGGAGACGGTGAGTAACGGACAGATGATGTTTGGCGACGACGGGGCGAGGGGTTTAGCTCAGTTCTTCAGAAGCATGGGACAGCAGCAGTACCATTTGTGATGACCGAGCAGATCTGAGTACTGGTCTTATCTGATTAGGAAGCAGGTATAGCGCTATATAGACTTCATAGATCATCCTCATGAGAAACACAATGGGACCTGTCGAAAAGAGAACACAGACGACATGTTTGACTAGACCATCACGGAGTAGATACATCCTGGACAGATCAACGCGCCCAGAAGCCCTGTTAACGGTTGGCTAGGACAATCGACGGCGCATGTCGACGCTCTCACAACGACCTAGATGCTAGACGCTTCAAACCACGATATCGACAGTTAATCCACAAGATACGCAAATGGCAGCAACTCCTCCACGCGCACAGCCCTTGGCTCCCCCTGGTCAAGCACAATCACCTGAATCCCAGGATGCAAATCAATCAACGTCTGCCGACAGCGTCCGCACGGGCTGATGACGCCTCGGTTCTCATTCCCGACGGCAACAATATGCGTTAGATGCGTGGCGCCAGCGGCAGCCGCAGACCCCAGGACGACGAGCTCGGCGCAGGGTCCGCCGGTAAAGTGGTAGACGTTGACGCCGGTGAAGATCCGTCCGTCGGTAGATCGCGCGGCGCTGGCGACGCTGTGGGTGTCGGAGACGGGGATGCGGGTTATAATTGATGTGGCGGTGTCGACGAGGGTGGTTTCCTCGGGCGTGAGGGGCATGATTGAAGCCTTTGTGGTAATTGTATAGATACAAAAGACAATGGAGTGTTATGGAAACTGATGATGAAGGATGAGTTTATAAGTCGTCTGTGGAGGCTGGCGGGGTCCCGATTGGGAAAGCTGGAGGCCCACTATCAAAGAGCCAGAGACAATATCCATATTATAGTGGGATTTTGAATTATAATCATTTATGCATGGGAGAGACAGGGTTGTTTGAAGATATAGGATTATTTGATATCCTACTCTAGGTTGATTTGGAGCAGTGGTAATACGCAATGTACATGCAGTATTGCACTTCTGTCGAGGGTTTTGGATCCGTACCTTTGTTAGCATCCAGTACAGAGCCGAGGAGAACAAGGGTGAATTACAATGATACAATTGAACTTCCAGTTATAGCTAGTATCTGAAATTCCATTCTAATAATCATCGATTACTGCACGACGGTTGGTTGGGACACTGACCCTTTGAACAGCCGATCTCGGCTTTTCCCACTCGATCAATTCGGAAATATCTAGACTTCATCTCGCTCGGCTGCACTATGGAGATGCTATGTCTGGAAGAAGCATCGACTGATCAAGTAAAGCAATAGGCGGAATGAAGGGCTAAGCAAAGCCTATCTTGCTTTCCTGTGACAGTGATCGATCTGATCCAGGTATCTTCCATTCCATGATCTGCCCTGATTACCGTCATGATGATGAAGCTGATTTATAGATGATCCGGCCAAGCGAGGCAGTGCTCGGCCAAGAATCGAGAGTCGGGTTGATCCGCGTCTTCAGATTGATCGATTAGATGGGCGGATTTCCTTCTCAAGATAAAGTTATTCAATGTCCGGTGTTGATCCAAGTTACCCATGGGTGAGTCCGACACAGCCACGCTCTATGGGTTAAGGCGAAAATAATGTATATAGACAGTATATTGTCAAGACGCTCGGAGGAGGAGTGATGTCGCCAGCTTATCCACACTAAAATGAGTCTCAGGCTTGTATCTTCGGTTCGAGACGACCTGTTTGCAGCAGTAGCCTCAGACACTCAAGCCGCACAAGATAACTGTTTTGCCTTCTCGCCAGACCAACTAAACCAGCTCTTCAACCCCAAATCCCCCCCCGCACTCTATGCTCTCGGTGGACTCTACGGCCTTGAGTATGGCCTGCGCACCGATCTCAGCGCTGGTCTGTCGGCCAACGAGAGGATCCTTCCTGGTGCCGTCACACTTGAAGAGGCGAGACAGGCAGCGCTATGCCAGACGGAAAGCAAACGGCCGCTCCTGGCGAACGCAGCCAGGCCCCATCCCAACCAGGAACCCTCAGTGCCATTCTCCGATCGAACCCGCGTGTTCGGGCGGAACGTGCTGCCCGACGCGAAGAGGAAAGGCTTTGGAAGGCTCCTCTGGGACGCGTATAACGATAAGATTATCATCCTTCTGACCATCGCGGCAGTCGTCTCGCTGGCGCTGGGGATATATGAAGCTGTTAGCGGGCAGTCGCAGGTGGATTGGATCGAGGGCGTCGCGGTCTGCGTCGCGATTGTGATCGTTGTTGCTGCCACTGCCGGGAACGACTGGCAGAAGGAGCGGCAGTTTGCGAGACTGAATCAGCTGGTGGGTTTCGAGCTTCTGCCCGGAGCGAGGAAACAAACCTAACTGACCTGGTGCAGAAAGCCGATCGTCAGGTGCGAGTCATTCGCTCTGGAAGGCCGATGATGCTGCATATCAATGACCTGGTCGTCGGCGATGTCGTCCACGTTGGGCCGGGGGATTGTGCCCCTGCCGACGGGGTCGTGATCACGAGCCATGGGCTGAAATGCGACGAGTCCCTGGCGACGGGGGAGTCGGATCAGGTTGAGAAGGTCAGTGCTGGCGCAGCTACTGATGACCAGGACCCGTTTATTATATCGGGAAGCAAAGTTCTCGAAGGAATGGGCACATATCTGGTGACCAGCGTGGGTCCGCACTCGACGTATGGCCGGATCATGGTGTCTCTAGGAACAGAGAGTGCTCCAACGCCCCTCCAGGTCAAATTGGGAAAGCTAGCGAACTGGATCGGCTGGTTTGGACTGGGGTAGGTATCCCTTGAACAAAGAACTGCGTGCGGGATAGTAGCTGACAGCCAGTGCAGGGCGGCTCTTCTCCTCTTCTTCGTGCTCCTCTTCCGCTTCTTGGCTCAACTTCCAGATAACGATGCGCCGTCCACTGTAAAAGGACAAGAGTTTATGGATATTCTCATAGTAACGGTGACAGTGATCGTGGTTGCAATTCCTGGTCTGCACCCGCTTCCCATCCCTCCTCGATCCGCTTTGTTGATGCCTCACAGAAGGACTACCCCTAGCTGTGACCCTGGCCCTAGCGTTTGCGACCGCCCGTATGCTCAAGGAAAACAATCTCGTGCGACAGCTACGTGCCTGTGAAACGATGGGAAACGCCACCGTGATATGCTCGGATAAGACAGGCACTCTGACGCAGAACAGGATGACGGTGGTGGCGGGCTTCTTGAGTCCCAGTGAGTCGTTCGGCCAACTCCCGCTGGAGACTGCATCTCAGCCACAGCATGACGACATCTCGGGTGTGACGCAGAGGTACCCGGCAGCCTTGAAGGCTCTGCTCGTCAAGAGCCTCGTAGTCAACTCGACGGCATTCGAGGAGCTGCGCGAGAACGAAACGGTCTTGGTGGGGAATAACACCGAAATTGCGCTGCTTCGATTTGCACAGACAGCTCTTGATGTGCGGGATGCGTCTACGGAGCGAGAAAGAACCGAAATTGAACAGGTCTATCCATTTGACTCGGCTCGGAAGGCGATGGCGGTCGTGTATCGTTTGGGAACAGGGCACCGACTGCTCGTCAAGGGCGCCGCAGAAGTCGTCCTCGGGGCCTGCACTGAATCGACACTTCCAGGACTATCGGATGAAACGTCATTAGCCAGAGCACAGATGTCGTGCGAGGACAGGCGGACAATCCATGACCAAATCGATATCTTTTCTCGAGCCTCGTTGCGGACGATCGCAATTGCATACCGCGAGCTTCCAGCCTGGAATTCTGAGCAGGCTGGAGACAACGCGAAAGTCTCACCTGGTTTCGATGCCTTGTTCAATAATCTGACCTGGATCGGGGCATTCGGCATCCACGACCCGCTAAGGCCCGAAGTCCCCGAAGCCATTCGGACGTGCCACACGGCAGGCGTCCAGGTCAAAATGGTTACCGGTGAGTGTCCATTACCACACACACGGAGGTCGGAACTTACCGCACAGGTGACAACATCCACACGGCGTTATCCATCGCCATCTCCTGCGGGATCAAGACGGAGGACGGCATCGCAATGGAAGGACCCGACCTTCGGCAGCTGACCGAGGCGCAGTTGAAGACGATCATTCCACGGCTCCAAGTCCTGGCTCGCTCCTCACCCAGTGACAAACAGCTCCTCGTTGAGCATCTCAAACAGCTTGGTGAGACGGTGGCCGTGACAGGCGATGGGACCAACGACGGGCCGGCTCTCAAGGCCGCCGATGTAGGGTTCTCGATGGGCCTGAGTGGGACTGAGGTCGCGCGTGAAGCAAGCTCGATTATTCTCCTTGACGACAACTTTCGATCGATTGTCACGGCCATCGCCTGGGGCCGGTGTGTCAACGATGCTGTCGCCAAGTTTCTGCAGGTGTGCTGCGTCTGCTTCTCTCGCCGTCCATGTGGCTGACACAGCCAGTTTCAAATCACGGTCAACATCACTGCCGTCTGTTTGACTGTCGTGACGGCCATTTACAGCAGCTCCAACGAAAGTGTCTTCAAGGCGGTCCAGTTGCTATGGCTGAATCTAATAATGGACACCTTTGCCGCTCTGGCCTTGTAAGGCCTCCTGACTGTAAGCCTCCATGGCACGAGAGTACTAACATCCCGCGTGGTCCCAGGGCAACCGACCCTCCCACCGCGGATATCCTACAGCGACCGCCCCGGCCACGAAGCGCGCCTTTGTTCACGGTGACCATGTGGAAGCTGATGCTGGGGCAGTCAATCTACAAGCTCGCCCTCTGTTTTACTCTCTACTTTGCAGGCAACCGGATCCTCCAGTATCATACCGATGGTCACCAGCAGCAGGCCGAGCTCGACACCGTCATCTTCAACACCTTCGTCTGGATGCAGATTTTCAACGAGCTGAACTGTCGTCGACTGGACAACAAATTCAATATCTTCGAGGGCATTCTGAGAAACAGATGGTTCATGGTGATCAACGCCTTGATGGTAGGTGGACAAGTGCTCATCATCTTTGTCGGTGGGGCAGCGTTCGGCGTCACCAGGCTGGATGGACCCCAATGGGCTACTTGTATTGGATGCGCCGCCTTCTGTATTCCCTGGGCCGCCGTGCTGAAGCTCGTCCCGGATCGGTGCGTTGCCAGGCTTATGTCTATGGTTCGTACTGGGGTGGGAGTTCTGCTGGCTCCACTGAGACAGATGTGTCGGGCTCTGGTCCGAGCCTTCCATGGCTTTTTCCACAGAGTCCACGTTCGGGATGATGAGGAATCGAACCTTACCCGGCGGTGACTCGCGTGTAATGTTGTGATCATTTGTCCCATGCCAATGCCACTAATGCCTTCTGTAAACACACTGATTGTGTGCCATCCGGTTAGGCGGCCTATTGTGCAAGGAAGGTAGTGGTGTTGCAGTGTAGCAGCTGCACGAAGATTGCCGACTGTAGGTGACAGTTTGTGCCTCAGACGGATATCCAAGTCTTCTAGACACTGCCAGGTTCACACCATCGTATCATACAGCCGCCACGACGGTCGGCAGCTAGGCTAACATGTGGGTATCTTTCTCAAAGCAGACAATATCATTGTGGAATCCGAGCCTACCGCCTAGGGTGATTAAAGCGGACTGCAAGAAATACATGTAGGTGTCATCATAGGGTATAAACGCTGATAAATCCATGGCCATGCTATACAGGGTCCTCATATTCCGACTGGAGAAATGTACTTGACCACCCGCTTCCTATTGCAAACGCAAGCAGAGTATCCCTTTGTGAATCTGCCTCGATCCCATCGCTCTGAGGAGACTCCAAGAGGAAGGCATCCTCTAGTTCGAATTGCGCGTCATCCAAGTCCAGACCGATGAAGGGATCCTCTGCCGAGATGGTCCACGGACTGAAGTCTTGGTAGGAACATGCCGTTTGCCCTGAATTTGGACTCGGCGTCCGTAACTGAAACCCCGCATCCCGGGAGGAGAATGTGTGATTTAACGTGGTGGATGCACAATGTTTGTAACAGGGTACGTTGTACTGTATGGTGAAGACTCGGTACGAGCCCTCCTCGAGATACTTTGGCTTCTTCCGCTCGCCATCGCGACAGGAGTCGGCACAGCCGCGCCTTATGCAGGACTGACATGGCCGCTCATTGCCTGGTGGATCATGCTCAGTCATTGCTCCAGCGACTCGGGACTCATGGCAACTTCACTTACCACAGGTCTGATGTGATTTCTGACAAGCGGAGCAAGCTCTTCTCGCTTTCTTCCTTCGTGGCCTTGGGGCCCCGCTTGTGTCTGCTGTCGGTGTTCTCGAGCTTTGCATGTTCTGAGAATGATATGATGTGGCCATTGCTTCGTCGCTGCCCTTTTTTCCGCAGTGCAATAATGAAGACATGTAATCTCATCGGGATGGCGCCTAGAATGTTAAATATGCGTATTAATGAATGAGGATCGAGAGCCCTCAGCCAAAACCAACGTTTCAGACGAGACGATGTGGCTATGATCAGCAACCATGGCTGCTGAGCGGCTCCGCTGACAGATCTGTGCATTACTCCGTACAGGCCCTAGCTATTGATGCATGATCGCCAGTTCACACGAGTGAGACCCAGTGCCATCTAGTAAACTCAATTTGCGGCCATCACGGTCCATTTCCATCGCCAACCAGCAAGTCAGACCGTGCTGTTGGGTTCGAGAGAGATTGATCGAGTCGCTCTCTGCGAACCGCATGTCGATCAACTTCCTGAACGCAGGCAGCCAATCAATGTCTCCGTCACACAGAGAGCTAGTTCCATGAGCGGCTCCGCAAAAATCGACCAGTGTTTAGATTGGCATGGCAAGCCCCTCCCAGAGCGGCTCCGCACTTGTCGTGTGGGATACGCCCATCATGACAGGATGCCTGCACGATGTGGAGGGCCCGCACCAATCAGCTGACGACATTCGCCTGCCAACGTCGTCTTGAAACGTCATGTCTCGTCTGGGCCACAATAGACTTCGTGCGGAACCGCACACGGTGTGTCTTGCCCCGCAGCCCGCTGTCACTCGGCAGCTGCAACGTCTCTGCCCTACCTGAACTCTTCGCTTCAGCTCGATCTCCAGCCGTGTTTGTGGAGCGTTTAGCGAGCCAGAAAAGAACTTTTGCGACGCCTCGGACATATGGAACTCAATTCTTTGTGTGAGATTCTGGCGTAGAGTGAGTTCTAGTTACCCCGTATTCTGATCGCCACGAGGCCCGGAATAGCCTGGACCCTGATTGGTTGGTGGTGCATCGTACTATTATTGGATTCCCCCCCCCCCCCCCCCCCCGCATATTCACACTGAGGATCAGCCTGTGGATAAGCTCTACATTTTCCTACTCGATTCTCTAGCTTGTATGTTCTCGGACACAAGGAAGTAGAGATTCGGGATTATTGCCTGAAGGGTACTTTGCGCCAGAGAATTGAACGAGTTCGAGGTGTGGTGGGATTCCCCATGGGGATGCCACTGGCCTCGTCAGTCGCGGGGATCTGGGGAAATGGAGCTCATCCGAGAGACGGCCCACTCCACAGTAGGCAAACTGCATTGGCCCAGATTCAGCAATGGGAGATGCCGACCAATCATCAGTCTCGCACTGCTGTCTCAAGGGACTCCACTGGGCTGCGTGGCCTCGTTCCCCTCTTAGTTGCATTCGGGATGCCCCTGGAACAAGGGAACACTTGGGTCTCCAAAGAACTATAAGTACCATCAAGGTACTCGAGTTCATCTAGACCCATCTCATCAATCATCAATCATCAGTCAATCACATCGCTTGGCTTATACACCATCAGACAAATCTCTTTCACCAGTTCGCCCCACCGATAACAACCATGACTAAGTTCGACATCCCCTCCATGCAATGGGCCCAGGTGGCCGAACAGGTCGGCGGCCCTCTGGTCCTCAAGCAAATCCCTGTCCCAAAGCCCGGACCCGATGAGATCCTGGTCAAGATCCGTTACTCGGGCGTCTGCCACACCGACCTCCACGCCATGAAAGGCGACTGGCCTCTCCCTGTCAAGATGCCCCTCGTCGGTGGCCACGAGGGCGCCGGCGTCGTCGTAGCCAAGGGCGACCTCGTCACGGAATTCGAGATCGGCGACCACGCAGGCATCAAGTGGCTGAACGGGTCCTGTCTCGCCTGCGAGTTCTGCAAGCAGGCCGATGAACCGCTTTGCCAGAATGCCTTGCTGTCCGGGTATACCGTCGATGGCACCTTCCAGCAGTACACGATTGGCAAGGCGACGCATGCGTCGAAGATTCCCAAGCACGTGCCCCTGGATGCGGTGGCGCCGGTGCTGTGCGCCGGGATTACCGTGTACAAGGGGCTGAAGGAGTCCGGCGCTCGGCCTGGGCAGACGGTGGCGATTGTCGGTGCGGGTGGTGGGCTGGGATCCCTGGCGCAGCAGTACGCGCGGGCCATGGGTTTGCGGGTTATTGCGATTGATGGTGGGGATGAGAAGCGGGCGATGTGCGAGCAGCTTGGAGCCGAGGTTTGTTGCCCTTTTTGTTTTCGTCGGATCGGATGGGACGTGTTCGATGCTAACTGCCAACCAGGCATACGTTGATTTCACCAAGTCCAAAGATCTGGTCGCGGATGTCAAGGCCGCCACGCCGGATGGGCTGGGTGCGCATGCGGTGATTCTCCTGGCCGTCTCGGAGAAGCCCTTCCAGCAGGCGACCGAGTATGTTCGCTCGCGCGGGACTGTCGTCGCCATTGGCTTGCCTGCGAACGCCTTCCTGAGGGCACCGGTCCTCAACACGGTGGTGCGCATGATCAACATCCGGGGCAGCTATGTTGGCAACCGACAGGATGGCGTCGAGGCGATTGATTTCTTCGCTCGCGGACTGATCAAGGCTCCGTACAAGGTTGCTCCGCTTGCGGATCTGCCTAAGATCTATGAGCTCATGGGTATGTTTCTTCCGTCGCCTTCAGTCCTGTGGTGGGTCTCGCTAACAGGTCAATAGAACAAGGCAAGATCGCTGGTCGCTACGTCCTTGAGATGCCCGAATGAATATCCTATCTTCGGTTGCTATAGTTGATTGTGCATTGAGAGAATGTCTGGCATGCACATATATGAATGATCCTGATGTCGTCTAGTTGTCATTAGTCATTAGTCAATCAAGCATCTTTTCTTCTGAATATACCTTGCCCCTGTTCGATTGTAGATATCGACCTTCAACCACTACGCTAAAACGGTGTCTAGACTGCCATTTCCAGTATGGTAGCAATCATAGTGCATATTCCGGTTAACTCACATTAGCCGTAATTAGACTTTCTGAAGCTTGTATACATCAAGTTGATCTTGGCCCATAACCATACCGAATCATTCCTCTCTAATAGGTGCTGGCGGATAAACAGGATGTTAGGACTTTCTGAGGCTTGCGTACATGAACTTGATATTACTTCCCTCATCTTACACCTAGCTACTCCTTCTGATAGACTGCTAATAATGCGGATGACCCGAATATTACATTTTTATGTTGTACTGCATAAGTCTGCCAGTAGTCCTCATGCCAGGAGGTTCCACGTTTAACCAGATATTTGCACCCAAAAGGAAAATGTCTGTAGACTCAGCGGTACAGCATATAATCACCTACATTCTACCTCCACAGCATCGTTCGAGCTGGCACTCTCGAGTCTGGCCTGGAGATGGTACCCCTAATACCCCGCCGTGCTGATCCGCTGCCAAGCGTGTGCGGATCCGAGAGCGGCTCCGATCTCAACAAGAATAGATTAGGTTTATACGAATCCACCAGTTATGGAGTCTACTCTTCCTCCGCGGATTCTCGGACTTGGGTGGATCATTCGAGTCTCCGGGATACATTTCCTTGAGCTGCGGGGTGGTTTGCTGCATGCAGAGAGAGACTGATGACGAATCGCACTGTCGCAGTATGAGGTCACTTGACAGTATCCAATACCCTGAACACGGACAGATTTGTGTAACTGGAAGCTCCAGCGGTCCGACCAACCCACACCTCGTTCATGGATAAATTACCTCTTCAGGCAATCTCGTGGCCGTTCACCTGTGTGGAGCCCGGCTAGGACAGAGACGGAACCACAGGAGAGAACCCCAGTCGCCGACACAAGCCTAGCGCGAGGAATAGTGAAGACTGTGGAGTGCGGAGGGATGGAGACGCGGAGTCCTGGATCCTCCTGTTGGCCTTTCTACTTGTCAACATCCCTGCTGTTTGCCCTTGGCCCGATGCATATGCAATAGGACTGTGCAATATAAGAGTAAGCTGGGGAAGCATCGGCCTGCCTTCTTTCTGCCCTCATAGCTTCTGCACGTTCACGCCTTCAATCCACTCCTTGTCAGTCTCACGCTTCACACTGCCCCCAACATGGCTCTCTTCCAGACCATCGTCACTCCTACTGTGACCTATGAGCAGCCTCTCGGGCTGTATGTACCCAAGGACTCCAAACGGTAGCCAAATGCTTCTCGCTAACACTGCAAAGGTTCATCAACAATGAATTCGTCCCCGGTGTAGAAGGCAAGACCTTCGAAACCATCAACCCGCATGACGAAAAACCCATCGTGGCCGTTCACGAGGCCACCGAGAAAGACGTTGACATCGCCGTCGAAGCCGCCCGCAAAGCGTTCAAAGGTGTTTGGAGGGACATCATCCCCGCGGAGCGCGGCCGTCTCCTCACTCGCCTTGCGGACCTCCTCGAGCGCGACTTGGATACCATCGCCGCCATCGAGGCGCTCGACAACGGCAAGGCCTTCCAGATCGCCAAGGGCGACGTTACCCTCTCTGCAAACTGCATCCGGTACTACGGTGGCTGGGCGGACAAGATCGTCGGCCAAACGATCGATACCGACCCGGGCTGTCTGACGTACACCCGTCATGAGCCGGTGGGCGTCTGTGGCCAGATCATCCCATGGAACTTCCCGCTGCTCATGTGGGCGTGGAAGATCGGACCGGCCATTTCCACCGGCAACACCGTTGTCCTCAAAACGGCCGAGCAAACGCCGCTTTCCGCTTTGTACGTGGCCAAACTGGTCAAGGAGGCCGGCTTCCCCCCCGGTGTCATCAACATCCTCTCGGGATTCGGGCGCGTGGCGGGCGCTGCGATCGCGGCCCACATGGATATCGACAAGGTGGCCTTTACCGGCTCGACGCTGGTGGGCCGCCAGATCCTCCAGGTCGCAGCGAAGAGCAACCTCAAGAAAGTCACCCTCGAGCTGGGCGGCAAGTCTCCCAACATCGTCTTTCCCGACGCCGATCTGGACGACGCCATCAAGTACGTCAACCTGGGTATCTACTTCAACCACGGCCAATGCTGTGCCGCCGGCTCGCGTGTCCTGGTGCACGAATCCATCTATGACAAGTTCCTGGCGCTCTTCAAGCAGCGCGCGGAGGAAAACAAGGTCGGCGACCCGTTCCACCCGGAGACGTTCCAGGGTCCCCAGGTCTCTCAGGTGCAATTTGACCGGATCATGGGATACATCAATGAGGGTAAGAAGGCCGGCGCCAAGGTGGTCACTGGTGGAGCGCGCCATGGTGAAAAGGGTTACTACATCCAGCCTACCATTTTCGCCGATGTGCATGAAGACATGAAGATTGTCAAAGAGGAGATCTTCGGGCCTGTCTGTACGGTGCAAAAGTTTAGCACCGAGGAGGAGGCCATTGAGATTGCCAATAACACGAACTACGGTGAGTCTCTACTCTACTCTGTCCTCTGGATCATTCGATGCTGACTGTTTTGGTAGGGTTGGCGGCGGCTGTTCACACAACCAACCTGAACACGGCCATCAGGGTATCCAATGCTATCCGGGCTGGGTATGTTGCGACATTCCGCATGTCTAGCATGTTGCTAACAGAACTGTGACAGAACCGTGTGGATCAACAACTACAACACCTTCCTTGCTCAGATGCCATTCGGCGGCTTCAAGGAATCCGGTTTGGGTCGGGAGCTGGGATCGTACGCTCTGGACAACTACACGCAGGTCAAGACTGTGCACGCTCGTATCAAGAGTGCTTAGATGGCAGATATTGCTTTAGTAGCAGTTTATTTATGATTATGTGTCATTTTGCTTTGTTTAGTCTTGTCCGTACGTTGCCGTAGTGTAAATCGGTCGAACTACAATTCATGCCTCAACTCCAAGAATCAAACTATTCTTGATTGACGCATGAGTCTACGTAATACCCCGTTGTCAAGCATTAGTCTTCAGGTATTGAGTAGACCACTGTCCGTATCAACAGTTCTCCATCGTCCCAAGTTCAGACAATCCACGGTTTCAGACTACGGGACCCCCTATCCACTGATTCTCACCCCTGTCCAGTAGCAAAAGTGGGTTCCTCTCAGACTAGAGATCCAGTGGACATTGCTCACCGAATCATGAACTCAGGCTGCAGCCACATCTACAAAGGGCTGGGCTAGACTTCCCCCTTACTCCGCTTCCCCGGATCCTACCCAAACAGGAAATTATATTCGTGCTGATCATAGGGCTCCGCTCGACCGGAAAACAGGTGTTCATAGGGAGACCACTGATATAAGGACCCTCCTTACCCCAGGTTTCGATTCAACCCCAGGTTTTGATTCAACCCCAGGTTCCCCAGCTTCTATCTCACCTTGCGGCATACTCTCCCTCATAGACGACGGCCAGACACAATGGACACTGAACAGGGCCTTAAGAACCACACGGCGAAGACCTCCCCCCACGACGAGACAGCCATGGCGTCTCTTACGACAATCCCCACATCCGTCACCCTGTCCGCGGAGCAGTTCGAGAAGCTGTACCTGAGCCCCCTGACCCAGCGGCAGGGCATGCTCTCGAAGCAGATGGGCAATCCTACCCCTTTGTAATGACCCATGCTGGACACGGAGTATGCCTTTTACTGACTGACCAGGGCCCTCGGCGGATTTGTTATCACCACTACCCCGTTGTCCTGCTGCCTCATGGGATGGAGAGGTGCTACTGGATCGGGTATTGCGTTCACGTAGGTGCCAATCCATACCGGAAGGTTGCGGGTACCATACAATGCTGATGCTGATATGCTTTGTCCAGTGGGCCGATTATCTTCCTCGGAGGCGGACTGCTCGTCTTGACCAGTATCCTGGAGTTCATCCTCGGCAACACCTTCCCCTGCGTTGTATTCGGCACAATCGGTTCGTCGAGTATCTCGAAAGCAACGTTGCAGACAAAACTGACAGTAGCAGGCGCATTCTGGTTCGCCTTCGGTTGCACTATGACTCCCGCGTTTAATGCCGCCGGTTGGTGCCCTCCCCCCTTTCCCATACTCACTGCCGCTAACAAGAGTGCTCGTCCCTAGCCCCCTTCTCAACCTCTGCTACCGACACAGTAGCCGGCCTCAGCAGCCCCGACTTTCTCAATACATACGGTTCGCACCCCTCCCACCCCGCCCTCGTCCTCGGGAATATCCATGTCCTAACAGAACCCAGCGTTCCTCTTCATTTGGATGGGCGTGCTCATGCTCATCTTTTTGGCCTGCGCGACCCGCACAAACGCAGTGTACGTTGCCATCTTCACGACGCTCACGCTCGTCTTCGGCTTTTTGTCCGGCGCATACTGGCGTCTGGCGGTTGCGGATGCCCTCGTTGGTAATCGATTGGTAGTGGTATGTCACTCCTTTCACCTTCACCTTTCACAGCCAGTGATGTGCATCGCTTAACACGGACGGAATGTATAGGCAGCTGGGGCGTGCCTGTTCGTGGCGAGCATGCTGGGGTTCTATCTCCTCGTGGCGCAGTTGTTTGATTCGGTGGGGCTCCCTGTCCGTTTGCCAGTCGGGGACCTGAGTAGGTTCTGGGATCGGCGTGCGAGGTGAGTATGAGTTTCTCTGCTGATTTATCTGGCCCGGTACTAAGTTGTCGAAGTGGTGGGCAGGATCCGGAGTACGGGGCTGAGGCGGGGGAGAAGTAGGTATCTCCATCCTCTGGTCACGGACTCACAGCACAGTGCCCAAGATGGTGGATGGATAAGGATGGTTAATCAGGTCGACGAGATGGGTCCGCTGTCATACATGTTGCCTGGTAATTCGATCGAGGGAAGGAGGCTTTTGTCCTTGTGGTATGAGAAGCGTTTGCCGTAGTTGAACGCATGCCTTGCTCAATACAGGCTGTTCGCTTCAAGTCCTCTACTGTCTTGTAAGTTAAAAGTAGCAATAGTTAACTACTAATAATAATTACTCTTCTTTTTTTTCCCTCAGGTCATACAAGTGCGTCTTGCTAGCATACCGGTGGACCCTCGTTCATGCAAAGTGATCTTTGTATACGGACATGTTGAGCTGAACCTGTGGACTCAGCCATCGCAATGAGTGTACCATACCATAAGCCACTCAGCTGATATTGAAATCAAGGGTGCGAAACGTCTAGACCACGGAAGTCTTTCGAGCACATCACTCACTGTAGTATGGTATTTACTTCACAAGACAATGAATAGCACGCGAATTTAATCAGGATTACTCGGATTACATTATCACTAGTTGCAGTACAACGACGACACGACAGACATCCGATTCATTCAGCGCACCTCCTAACTAGAACGGCTTGGTCACCGCGCACGCGTGAGGATTACAGGAGAGCGGCTCCCGCAATCAGACCAGCGACAGCACCCACGCCGGCGTTCAGACGGGACGCGGCGCCGGTGAACAGAGGGGAGGAAGGGCTGGCGGTGGAGGAGCCCGAGGGCGATGGGGTGCCGCTTGGAGAGGTGACCGTGGGCTGGGTGGGGATGACGGGCTTGGAAGTAGTGGCCGGGGTCGAAGCCGAAGTGGAAGTGGAAGTGGAGGTGGAAGTAGAGGTGGTCTCCTCGGTGGTGGTGGTAGTAGTAGGCGCCGCGGTCTCGGTGTGAGTGTTTGTCAGAGTGTTGGTAACAGTGTTGGTCAAGGTGTTGGTGATGGTATCGGTCAGCGTTCCCGTCAGGGTACCGCCAGGTCCAGTACAGATCTCCCCGATGGGGCAGCAGCCATCGTCGGTGCAGTACGTGCCTGGCTCGCAGCCGCCCTCACCGATAGCGCAGCAGCTGTAGGTGACGGGAATGCAGGACGACTTGCAGGTCTTGTAACCAGGGTGCGATTCGCAGCTGGAGACCTGGCGAGCAATAAGGCCATTGTGGCCTGCCGCAAGGGCGACAGTGGCCAGGAGAGAAGCAGTCAGAAGCTTGTACATTGTAAAGATTGAAATAATAAAGGATCAACGAGTGATGGGGGAGCAAGTGAAGCGAACGACTTGGCTGACAGAGGTCGAGAGGAAGGCGAGTAACTGAGCCGCCTTTATATACCACGGTGCCTGAACGCCCTCAAACCTTAATGATGTGGAGAGCAGCCAGGAATAGGTCAGCCTCATGCGATACGAGTGACAAGGCCTGGGCATCGTGCAGATATCACGCTAAGCGGTATGACTCGTACCAAACCCCGAGATGTGGTTGGATGGATGCCGCGACCCTAAAGCACCCAGCGAGGGGAATACGAGGCAGCCCGTCCTGTGGACGGCCGAGGCAAATTACACCCAAGCTTAATGACGTGTCATAGTCCTTCTCTTGGGTGGAAAGCGCGGGGATTGTAGCAGTTTTTTGGAGTGTGTGGAAGTCATAACGTCTCTGGTTGGTGGCAATGAAGAGAGAGATGCATTTGGGGCACGGACTATCCGATCACTACTTCTTCAGGCGATAGTCACTTCGTTCGTGGGTAAGTCTGTCTGGTGAAATATCGCTCGAGCGAAAACAGTCTCACTGGAGGCACTGTTTAGCTGCTGAGCAAATGCTGCAAGTTGAAGCACATTAACTCGTTCTCTAGAGTAGGATACGTATCAACATATATATACCAACATAGAAGCCCGATCTGCTGATATATATTGTTCCGAACGACTCTGGCAAATTATTCCTGCTGGAAATAAAGCACTATTAATCCATGCATGCACCTTACCGATCTTCCAACTGACTTGCACTAGCAGAGTTTGATTAACGGGCTGTCACCCATAGACTAGCCTGCGGCATCAATGCCGGACAAAACCAGGTCAAAAGAAGACTTCAAGTGACGAATCAGCTCTAGTTGTCTCTAAGACAACTGCATGTCAGTACTTGATCCATCGATCCAGGTATCGTGGCAAATGGCGAGCGGTACTGAGTGAATTGTACCCTTGGTGAGCAAGGATCTGTTGCAGTCAGAAATATCAATCCTTGGACTTGATCTTCTGGCACTCCTCAGATGTTACTGAGTGACTGTTATCATCGCGTGGATCAAACGTTACGTTGGCAGGAAGCTCGCGGGTGGTATTTATGCGAGCTTCCACCGGTCTTCTACGGTGATCAGTCAACGTCATGCCCTCGGTACTGATTTGAAGGTGATGATCTGTCTTAGCCAGCAGTTTGAAAGGATTGTACACGATTACCCACGGTGAAGACAGACTCAGTTGAATCCGTGGCAAATCAGCGCTTCCCCTTGCAGAATGTGTTCCCCGACTGCAGCAAGCTGTTCGTATTTAGGCGAATTAATTCTCAGGTACACTGGTCGCAGGCCTTCTCATGGTAGTAAGTATATCAAAGTATCATCCCGATAGTGCTTCTCAATGAACGCAAATGCAAACCATTAATAGTGCGTCGATTGGCATCATGATATGTTACTCGACAATCCTGCTCGCCCACTCAATGTCTGACATGGCAAATAGCTGTAGAGTGTTCTCGGCTCTGCACTGAGCCAAGTCGTTATCCACTTGATGGGGGATTGGATAGAATCCTGCCACTGAGAGGAAAGGCCAAGGCGTGGTTAGATCTATGCGGAGGACTAGGTGACAGTGGCATTGGAGCCGTACGACATAAGGTCGTGTTCGGGCTCGAATAGGTGTCCCGCTGTCTGATCTGAGTTATACAAAGTATCACTTCAAGCATTTGTGATGCACAGGACATTAGTGCTAAACAAGTTGCCAGTCTCTCAATCACAGCGTGAGTATACTTAGAAATACGTGCCTGCTCATGCTGATGTACAAAGAATTATCACCTCCATATAGCATAGCTGTATGGCATTCAATGGAGATACTTATTATCCATACGCTATGTTGGCCATAGTGCCATTCTCAAGGTGTGGTTGCGCAGCATCTCTGGTGTGCCGCAATCCCACCCGAGCTGCTGGCTTGAACACCTGTGCTATAGATACATGTAACAATGTTCTGCTATGTTCTGCAGCCGGGCTTTACTTCTGAGACTTTGGAGTGATAGCCATCGACCATCCGGAATAGAATTGTGTTTCCAGAACGTCTGCGCTCCGCGGCCTGGTAGGCAAACCATAGCAGCCACGTTTGCAGTGCTGTAGGTGGTGGTAAGACTAGGCTATAATACACATTGGAGCTCTGCAGGTAAGAACATCAGCTCTTGTACTAGGCCTATACGTTATTCGGCACTGACAAGGGGCAAGACTGCATTCGGCTCTGGACTGACTAGGTGAGCCCTAGCGAAAACCCTCTGAACTTCGGCTGTAATCAAGCACACCCGTAGTACAAGGCTTGCTCCCCGCGTTGTGTGGTCAATAGGCGGTCGTTACACATGTGCCAGGGCGAATGATGATGCACTGGTCCGTCTCTTGCCAAACCTTCTTCCGTCGAAGTGTGCTGGTCATAGTGGCAGCATGACAGTTGCATCTATGCATGGCTTCTATATAAACCCTCGATGGATCACGCCATTTCAGCCTGGTTTCACACCACCAGGCTGACGACTTTCATATTCGAAAGTACCACTACCAGTTTGCTCGAAATGACGAAACGTTCGTTGTTCTTCGTCCTTTTCAACGGTTCGTGGTCTGTGCACTCCTTCGCCGTCAATCTCTGATCTGGAGCAGGCATTGTGTCCGTGGCATATGCCGGGGTCAGATTCCCTCAGATTTCAAGGGCTGTCCAAGGCCGCGCCAACGAAGCGGTAGGGTCTCTCTTCGGCTCTACCTGTTACCTTTGTTAACTTCTGGCGGAAAGTGTGCCGTGGACCCCGAGGGTTGTCTCTGCACTGGATTTGTAAGTCACCATCACAGGGCTTATTATAACGTGCGCAAAAGAAGAGCGGCCGTGGCTGACAGCAACTCCCGTAGTGTCCCCCGCTCCTGACTTGCTGCGATAATCTATGTGTGGATCTGCAGTCCAATCCCGACAACTGCGGGGCCTGCAACAATGCCGTAAGTATATGCCAGTCTACTGAAGCAGCCGGGTCACAGTCCCTCGGCTCACTGTGCCCGTAGTGCCCTCCCGAGAACGGCATCTGCAGCGACGGTGCTTGCGAGTCCCTCTGCATGCTTCCAGAGATTGGCTGCGGCTTCGACTGTGTTGATGCGTCTTCGGATCCCGAAAACTGCGGCGGATGTGACATAGCGGTACGTATAATACATTATATCCCAGGTTCAGTTGCAGTTGCAGTTTCAGGACACGCCTTGTCTCACCCCCGTCCGTATTGATAGTGCCCTCCAGAGACCCCCGACTGTATCGGTGGCGCGTGTCTCTTCATCTGCCTGCCCCCGGACTTGGAATGCAACGGGGCCTGTGTTGATCCGGCCACCGATCCCAGCAACTGCGGAGATTGCGGTATTGTGGTATGTCCGCTGACCTGCTGCCGTGATGGATGGAGTCTAATCTGCGTTCTTTTTTTCCTGCAGTGTCCTCAGGATGATGCCTGCTGCAACGGCGTCTGCACCCATGTCCAGACATGCCACGACGCTTGCGGGGCATGCGATATTGTGGTAAGCAGCATATCCAAGCAATTGCCTCATCTTCAAAACATCTATGCTTAGGGGATGTGACAAGTGCCCAGCGGACTGGCAATGCTGTGATGCTGTGTGTCAGGATGTCCTCAATGATCCTGCAAACTGCGGGGGGTGCGGCAATGTGGTATGTCCGTCGTCCTGTCATGGATATATATACATAAATAACAGTCCACCAGTGTGAAGAGGGAGAAGTCTGTACGGCTGGTCTCTGCCAAGAGCCGGCGTGCCCTCCAGGCCAGGTCGAGTGCGATGGTGTCTGTACTGATCCGAACACTGATCCTAACAACTGTGGTGCCTGTGGTACTGTGGTGAGTGGTATCCGTGTCTTGTCTGTTTTCAAACCTCACCTGTCCTTAACTGCAGTGTCCTGAGGGAGAGCCATGCGTGGACGGAGTCTGCCAAGTAGAAGAGTGCCCTCCCGGCGAGACTGACTGCGATGGGACCTGCGTTGACACCACAACCGACCCTACCAACTGCGGCGCATGTGGTGTTGCGGTGAGTACACCTGCCGCGGTTTGCTTTGTCATTCCGAAGCTCATTGTCGGCAGTGCCCGGAGGGAACGCCTTGTGTCAACGGGGCCTGCGAACTAGAAGAGTGCCCCCCCGGCCAGACGCAGTGCTTGGGTCTCTGCGTCGATACAACCACCGATCCGTTGAACTGCGGAGGCTGTGGCAATGCGGTCCGTCCTTGTTCTGCATTGGTTGATATATCAGCATGCTGACAATGCAATAGTGCCCGCTTGGTCAGATCTGCACCGATAGCGCATGTGGGTGTCTAGATGATCTAACCGACTGCGATGGCGTCTGCACTGACACGGATATTGACCCTCTGAACTGTGGTGCCTGTGGCAATGTGGTCCGTCTTAGTCTCTGTGTTTGATTGATATTTCATGCTCACCATGCAATAGTGCCCTCTTGGTCAGATCTGCACAGATGGTGCATGTGGATGTCCACTTGGTCTCACAGACTGCAATGGCGTCTGCACTAATACTGACATTGACCCTTTGAACTGTGGTGCCTGTGGCAATGAGGTAGGATGCCAAGTCGTACCGCGTAGATACCAATATCTAATGGAAATAGTGTCCCATCCTCACCATCTGCATTGGAGGAGTGTGCACGGATATTATACCTCCAGCTTGACTCTCGCAACGATACCTCTGTGTTTGTGATAGGAGTCTTACCTATAATTAGCTAGTACAACCTGCTGTCACTCGTTATGAATTTGCGAATTTGCTCGCATGGATGTGCATCTTTCGGTTCTAGCTAGCTGTCGCCTTGGCTTTCGAAGTCCGAGGTACTACAGTCAGGGTTCCATTACCCAAAACTATTAAACAAAAGGTTCGGTACTATCTTCTGAAGCAACTAAATGATGATATATTTCATGACATCGTATCATATCCACATATCCAGAAGCAAATCTATATGCAAGTGTAGTAGAACCCAAGCTCAAACCACCCAACTCCAAGCAATGGAAATAAAAAAAAAAACAAAACTAGGCAACCTCTGCATGGAACGCCTGCTCCTCCTTCCGGCTGTGAGCCCCAGGTCCCTCCTCCCACTCAGTCTGCGGAATCTCAAACTTGCTGCTCTTCCACGGCGCCACATGGTGCACGTACATCCAGTCGATCTCCTCGAGGGTGCGACCCTTGCCCTCAATCACGCAGAAGTATACGACGAAGGCGGCGACCAGCAGACAGCCCGCGAAGACATACCCATACGCGAAGTCGATGGCGCCGGTGATGAAAGGGGTGAAGAAGCTCAGCAAGAAGTTCCAGAGCCAGTTGGAGGCGGTGGCTAGGGCCATGCCCTTGGCACGGTACTTGGAGGGGAAGAGTTCGGCGACGATGGCCCAGACCATGGGGCCCCAGGTCATTGCGAATGCACTATCAGGTTGTCAGTGTATGATGGAGACAGGGAAAAAAGAAAGAGGGAAAAAAAAAAAAAAAAAAAAAAGGGGGGGGGGACATACGCAATGAAGAAGCAGGCGAGGACGATCATGCCTTTGCCGACCTCGGGAGTGTTGGCGGGGTTGTTGACATCAAGCATGAAGTGGCCGATCGACGCAAAGATCATGAACATGCAGAACATGAAGCCGGCCCCGAAGATGAGGGACTTGCGGCGGCCAAAGTTCTCGACCACGTACAGACCGCCAAAGGTGGTGACGAAGTTGACGGCGCCGAGGATGACCGAGGTGACGAAGCTGTTGGAGAGCCCGGCGCCTTGGAAGACGGTGGTACCGTAGTAGAAGAAGTAGTTGGCGCCGGTGAGCTGCTGCAGGCACTGCAGGAGCATGCCGAGGGCAACCCGGTAGAGCATGCGCGGGCCGGTCAAAAACTCGTGCCACACCTGCACACCCGACTCGGCGTCGAGCTGCTTCTGGATCTCGTAGAGTTCCTGGACGATCACGCGGTGGTTCTCGGGCACCCCGTACAGCTTGGACATGGTGCGCCGGGCACTGTCGATCTTGCCGTGGCGATACTCGAAGCGAGGGGATTCGGGGAAGAAGGCCATGCCGCCGCCCAAGATCAAGGCGAAAACGATGGTCAGACCAAGGGTGATGCGCCACTGGGCGGTGCCGTCCAGGCTCTCGGTTCCCAGGTTGATCAGGTAGGCAACGAAGATCCCCAGCGTCACGAACAGCTGGTAGCAGCTGATCATGGCCCCACGGACGTGCCGCGGTGCACTCTCACCCTGGTACATGGGGACGAGCAGCGAGCAACCACCGACCCCCAGACCGGTCACCCACCGGCCGACGACCATCTGCCACCAGTGACCTGCCGGGGCAGTCATCTGAACAATGATCCCAACGATCAAGACCATGCTCCACAAGGTGATGGACCACTTGCGGCCAAGTCGGTCGGCAACGGGAGCTCCGACCAGAGCACCGATCAGGGTACCGACGGACAGCAGAGCGACAATGAGACCGGAGCGGACGTGGCTGAAGTGGTACTTGCCGTTGCTGTACTCCCCATACCGGTGCAGGTAGTTGCTCATCTCCTGGAATCCGGAGATCTGACCAGTGTCGTATCCAAACAACAGACCGCCCATGGAGACGAAGAGTCCCATGATGGCGGACCGAAGGGTCAGCCGGGGGATGGGCGTGTCGACCCCGAGATCGAGTGGCTTCTCCGCAGCCACCGAGTCGGAGCTGGAGTATTGAGGTTGGGGGGCGGGGGTGATGGATTCCCCATGGTGGGTTTCTGTCTCGACACCCATATCTATTTCTTCTATTTATTCTATCAAGAATACTATAATGTTATGACCATAGAGGAAGGTAGTGGAGGAAGGAGGAGATATAACCCAAACGAGGAAGAAAAAGAGGGAACGACCAGAGCGAGGAACTGGCTTATTTATATTTGTCAACTCCCCTGGCTGGACGAAGAAAAAAAAAATCAGAGAAAGAGATCCACAGGCACGCAAGTGGGAGGGAACCCAAGAGACGAGGAGAGAGACGGGGTGTGGGGAGGACAGGCAGGCATCCCGCTGGAGATGACGATAGTCGGCACGGATATAGCCCAGAAGCCGTCAGCTTCGGGTCTGCTTGATCCGTGCCTACGATTGGAAGAGCCGATAGGAAATGACCAGTCAGGGTGAAGTACAGGAAGAACTTCGGGATCCACGGCTGGACGCGGCGGGCTCATTGTTCATAGAAGATTCTGTCGGACGCCACTGGGTCACGGCCTTAGTAAGAATGCCATGGCAGCGCCACGATGGGCAGGAATGGCTCGTCAAATGAGGACGATATTGCGATGATGTATGCCAATTCCTCCGTACTCCACGGAGCAGGCCAATGACTCTACGGAGCATGGGCCGCGGTCGACTTGCAGTAATGATTGTCGGGGAATAGCATCCATGATTACTGATTCCGGGAATGCGCGGATATAGTGAAACCAAGACATCCACATCTCCAGGATCTCGGCACACTTCTACTCGGTGCTCCTTCCTGCTCCCGGAAGAGGACGGAATCCCCGGCTGGAGACAGCAGACAGACAGCCCGTTCACCTGGAGAATGAGGGGGTTGCCATGCCTCTTCAGTTCACCGGTGAATAAGATACATCCATATACTGCGGAGTATATCCGGAGTATCTGGAGTATATGATCATCCTATCAATAATGTATTCATGGCTGTCAATCATGGATGTCTACAAAGGCTATCTATCCACCTCTGCCCAACAGGTTATAGCCAACCCAGCAGAAATGAAATGACGCCGACCGACTGACACGGATCGGCCTCGGCGACGGCTGAGAAATGAAGGTCAGAAGCGAGAGGAGAGAACCCGGTTGAGCCGAGAATCGTCAGTGGCGTTGAGAGACCCTCCTGGTTCGCTCTGCGACGGCCACCAAGCTTTTCAGGCACTTCACCAAGGACAGACATGACTTTGTGGCTGTTGATCCGTTTAGTGCATGCCGGAAGTCTATGTCTATGTCTACAGAGTACTACTGGAGTTGACATGGAGTTAAGCAACAGTACCAGGAGACAGTATATGCTGGACTGATATATAACAACCCTGGGGATACCCTGGGTGCTCCGTACTGACCTGTGATCATCAGAAGAATGTGCGTTCGTCTACCCTTCCTGTTTGGGAAGATCCACTCGGCCATCCAGAAGAGGAATAGCGTTAGGGTAGGGTGTGTCATGTGCGGTTGCTGGAATGCCAAGATTACGTCATCATCGGACCCTTGGACCTTCCTCCCTTTGTTCTCGATCAGGTGATATCACTTGACCACTGATCACCTGACTGGCCACCGCCACCCTTCGGCTCCGAACAGATCCATATGTACTCCGAACATGAGGCACTACGAGGAGTCGACTTGTATCCAGGGACTGATGAGGAGGGCTAGACTCTGAAGGGTGAGTTTGCGGATGATCCACCGCAGAGCACCACTCGACGTTGGAAAACAGTAGATCATTATATATGATCGTTGTGATCGCCGACATTACTTTCCAGTGATTAGATGAGATCGTACATATCTATATGTTTATGTACTGGTTTACTAATTATAATACTCCGGAGATGACGAACCACATGCTCAAAGGCAATCTACTGAACGGTAAAGGCCGTGGGACCGGTGACTGGCTGGATCTGGTGGGAGCAGGGTTCCCCCCACTCAAAGAAAAATATACATATATATATATAGTCCCGAATGAAGATGAGACAGAGAAAGAGTAGCTAGTAAATGAACAAGGATGTTGACTGACTCACCGCAAGACAATAACCCTAACGAGGCTCTCTTGTTGTACTGTGCAGTAGCGGTTACATTGGAACTCTTCCCGGCATATGTATGGGTTGCCGACAAGAATAGGAAATTCGATTGATTCAAGGACCAGAGGACTCAGTTGGTGGAGCACGTTCAGCATCGAAGTGGCACCTTGAGAATACCTGAATAGAGTGTGCTTCTGGTGCGGACAGCGCCGGAATCCATGGACAATGGTGTCACTATAAACTGCTCGCCGCTGCGGGATACTCCATGGGTAGACTAACGCTGCCAGTCACACTGGCAAGGATGTTGGATCAGGGATACGGCATGGTGGACGCCTTGCGGTGTAGCCATGCGGCGAGCGTCGATAGTTCTTGGTGCAAGGATGCCAGTTGGGACCTCGTGCAAACCTTCGTTGTCCGGACTGAACGTAGAACTTACTGTGACTGGCACGTTGCTTAGCTTGCAACGCAGTGTAATGTTCGCATGTAGCAGTGTCAGGAACTGTGACGTTCCACATTGGCACTCCTACTCTGTGCCGCAGTTAATTCGACGGAGTAGCCTGGTTACTTGCTGGCGGGGCCAAACCGTGCTGAATAGATAGTTGGGGAGGGTGGCACAAGTCAGGGCAGACAGAACCAACAGGAAGCAGAGTGACGTTATCGCGACAGACATATACTTGCCATGGTAAAGCTTGAGCTTTTCTTGCAGATCGAGCGATTGTATCTAAGCACGGCTGCGGCACTAAAACGCAATACACCGAGTCTGCATCAGAGGCATATCGAGATGATACAAATCCATCGTAACCAGCGCCGTCATGCTCGCCGTGACATTAAACCAGAAATCACTCGTCATCCAATACCCATTCTCACAGCCTCCATTCGCATCCGTCGGAGGAGGAACCAGCGTCACATCCCCATCGGCCCCAACCACCACCTCCGCATCAACATCAAAGACATTCACGACCGTCGCCCGCGCCGCCAACCCAGACGACAAATCCAGCAAGCCCTCGAACAGATTCACCGTCACCCCCACCTCCGCCCCAACGAACGGATCCAGCTGCATATCCGCCGCCGTATCCATCCGCGAGCTGGTCGTCGCTGTCGGCGCGACGCTCCGCGCAGAGCTATCCGTCATGTTGAGTAGATCGAGATGGAACAGCCCGTTCGTCGCCATGCTCATGTTACTCTGGGCCTCAGCCGTCCCGTTCATCCCCATGTCGACGCCCACGTGGAGATCGAGTATCGGCCCCACGGTCAAGATCCCGGGGATGGAGAAGCCCGCCGCCTCGACGGGGCTCCATCGGTATGTGTAGACGTTGCGCAGGAACGGCCTTGCGGCTGAGACAGAGAGGCCGAGACTCGAATCCAGCGCGACGGCGATGTCGAGGCCGAGGGTCGTTGCTGTCCTTGTCTCGACGTGGTACGCGATGATCCCGTCGATGGAGATTGCGGCGTCGAGGGTGGCGTGGTTGGCGTGGATGGTTAGGCCGTTGGTGCGGATGAGGTCGCCTGACCAGGCGAGGTCGATGCTGGTGGCGAGCTCGCGCTTGTGTTGGGATGGGTCAGGGTGGCCGAAGACGATGGTGATGGTTTTGGCTTGTTGCTGGAGGTTGGTTTTGCGTGTGGAGGCAGTGATGGTGAGGGTTGAGGGGTGGAAGAGGAGAGAGGCGGCGCGGTAGAGTCCGCGGTCGGCTTCCGCGTCGCAGTTCCCTAGGTGGTTGGTTACGAGGAGAAGGTGTGAGCGAGGCCAGGAGGAGTATGCTTGGTTGAAGGTGGTCGTGGAGTTGAACGTCACCGTCAGGCTGTCGACCGAACAGGTCACGCTTGATACATCGTTGACATCTTCGAGGACGATGGAGGGGAGCTGCAAGTCCGCTTGGATGAGAGCGCCGATTGAGCTCGAGTTGGCTGCTGCTTGATAGTAAAGAGAGATTGCTGACACAGGCTCAACGCTGGTGGCCGTGGTATCCCTCCGTAGAACGGTAGGGTACAGCCTGGTCGACAGTGGATGGGCCGCAGCAATCACAGTCAGATATGCTGCGACGGCAAGAAAGCTAGCCATTTTGACAGGAGACTGAATGCAATCCTCGATCTTCCGCGGCGGGGTGAAGTTTCGAGATTGCATCGAGAGGGTCGCTGAAGCCCTTCATAATTGAGCAAAGTCACCGAGATGACGAGACAGAGGAGAAAGACTCCATGGCCGTATTGACATGTGCCTGTTACACCTGCTGTGATATTGGTGCAACCTGCAGGCACCGGCCAAGCGTTTCTACTCGCAGTAAGCCCTTGAATTTTGGTTCTGTGATGGGACTTCATGCTGGGCAATACCACCAAGTCAGGGTTGTACGAGGTCCAGATACAAAGGACGTCTTAGACGATAGGACATGTAACGGTGATATTACTACAGAACATCCGTCAAACGGCATGGCCCCTGGTAATTGAATCCGCCAATCATTCGCATGTACTTGAAGCTATCCCTTACCCTGCTGTCAGGAAGATGCCCAGGTTCCAGTCCTCACGCCTGAGTTTCAATGGCTGGTCGATTGGGTTCCAGACCAGACTCCGCCAGTATAAATGTGCATTAGCGAATACTGAATCGGTTCCTTTATTGAACATGTGCTGTGGAGGGTAGTGCATGTGTATCTCAGTCCAGTATACGATGCACCAGGATGGTCGAGAATGCTAAGATGCAATATATTATATTACAATCCTCTGACATACTACGTATATACATTAGACAATAATAAGTGCTGTCAGACAAACGCCGCAAAAGGCGAAGTGGCAGCATCAGACTCCTCCCACCCAACGCATTTCCAGCACTTCAACAACCCCCGAGGATCATACTTGTTCTTCACGCGGAGCAAGCGCTCGTAGTTCTCGCCCCACCACGCCTCGCGCCAGTTGATAGTGAACGGGTTCGCCTCGTTACTGTACGCTCCGCTACCCGGCGTGATCCCCTCAATGACAGCCGTCATGCTCTGGATCCCCGCGATCTTCTGCTTCCGCGTCGGCAACGTGCTGTTCCACGCCCATGACGTGCCCGAACCCAGCTCCCAGACGGCCTGCCGCCACGCGGGAGCCGCACTCGTTGACCCCTCGGTGTAGTTGTACAGCACCGGTCCCACGACGGGGATATACGGCGTCTGGCCCATAGACTGGAGCAGCGCGAAGAAGTCCATCAGACTAGCGCGGCCCTCGGCCGTCTCGAAGACCGAGCGCGGGATCAGCCGGCTACCGGGGAAACGGGTGACCCCGACGGCGACGGAGCTGGTGGTCACGTACTTTTCGTAAAAGGGGTACCACGATGGGAACTCTTCGATGGACGCGGAGCCGCCGTTGGCCTCGGCGTAGGCGATGACCTCGGCCAGAGAGGCTTTGGCTTGCTCGACGGTAAGCAAGGGAGAGACGTTGACGAGGGTGCTGCCGGTGATATGGCCCCCCCAGCCTTCCTGGGCCCATTTGAGGGTGTTGTTGACGACGATTTCCATGAACGGGAGCATGTTGGAGGAGGTACTGGGGAAGTTGATGTTGGCAGACACAAAGCGGACGGCCGGCTCCACGCGGTGGGTGGATTCGAGCACGACGCCAAAGGTTCCGCCGCCGCCGCCGCGCAGGGCCCAGAAGAGATCGGCGTTCTGGTACTCGTTGGCGGTCCGGAAGACGCCGTCTGGAGTGACGACCTTGAACTCCAGGACGCGGTCGACCCCGAGCCCGTACACGGGGCTGAGGATCGAGTGGCCGCCGTTCAGGACCCAACCGCCCGAGAGTCCGACGGTGGACGAGTATCCGCCCAGGATGGTGACGTTGTGCTGCTGCGCAAAGGCGTACGCCTCGTCGAAGTTGACTCCGGCGCCGACGGTGATGGCTTTATACTTGAGACCGGTCCTTTTGCAGCCGCTGGGAACAAAAGCCGGGTCGTAGCGGATGGACCTCAGGTTGCGAGTCCACAGGGCCAGCGTTCCACGGCCACTGCTGCGAGTGAGATAGTCATGACCGCTGTTCTTGATGACCAGCCGCTGGCCGGAGCAGTTCGAGTATCGGAAGGCCTCGATCACGTCCTTGGCGCTGTGCACCTCGAGATAGTGCGAGGGCATGTTACCCTGCCGGCAGGTGGCATTCACAAACGCCAGGGGATCGGTGGGATCGCTACTGTCGAGCAGGCACTGATCACTGGGATCCGACGACCACATCTCATCCTGGTTGTTCATGTAGCCATTGGGAGAGTTGGTTCGCAGCCACGGATCGGTGTACTTGGCCTGAATGGCAGCACAGGCAGCATCGTCGCGAGCCACCGGACGGCCATTGTAACTCGAGAAGCACGGCAAGGAGAAAGGAGTCAGAGGCTGCACGCGTCCTCCAACCGTCGCATTGAAATGAGTCAAGCTGCAACTGCAAGCAGAGCAACTGTCCTTCCCTGCGACAACAGTCGAGCCCAGCAAAGCCAAGCAGGCGATCCCAGACAGTTTCAGACTAGAGGCCATGACGATCCTTCCTGCCGGTACGAACGACACGTGGGATTTACAGGGGGGAGGAAGGAAGATAAATGAAGCAGCCCCTGGGTGGAAATGACAGGGGTGGGCTGATGCATCCCATACGGATTTCACCGAACCAGCACCGAGATCTCAAATAGGATTTCATGCATGAACGGGTCGTGTAGGGGGGCCAAAAGAGAGACATCAGCAATGAGGATACAGCACTGTCAATAGTGTTGGTCCTCCTTCCCCCCCATAGCCAATTTCCCATTTTCGGAAATTTCCCCGACAAGCCCTGATTGGCGCGATGGTAAATTCCCGGAGCCCTACATCCCTGCTTAGCCTGGCTTAAGCTTTGACGCCTTTCCGAGTCCGGTAGCTTGTCGCCCCAATGCTGAAACATTGGGACCCAATCAAAATTGGAATGGAGACCCCACTATCTACACTAGTCCCCAAAAGAGAAAGTCAAATTGAAATAAGCTGCCGAAGGCGAAAAACCTCAGGCATTGGCATCCGTGGCCTCAGGCTTCGGATAATACGAAGTCTTCCTGTTGGCTGTACTCAGCCTGGGCAGACCCAAGGAAAAGCTTCTTCTTCTTCAGGCTCTTCATCCGAGTTGAAAGGGAGGAGAAGTAGCGATGTAACCTTCTGAACAAAATTAAAATCATGGCCTGATTACTCCCTATTTCGTTTCCTCACATCTCGGTTCTCTCCATCGCCATAATGGCGTACAAGCAGAATACCTACTGGAAAAATGTCCTCACGATCGTGCCGATCGTTGGGGCCGGTGTGGCTACCATCACGTATCTGTTGCGTCTGTACTCCCGACGCCTGACAGCTGCGGGGTTCTTCCTCGAAGACTTACTGATGGGCATTGGGTTGATCATTTCCTACTGCGCTACCGCGTTTGTCGTCGAGAGTGAGTGCGTCTGGCCGACAGCCCGGAATCACAACTGATCGTTGTAGCTGCCTTCAACGGTGTCGGTGTACCCCTGAAAAGCCTGCCGCATGATGAGCGGTATCGCATTCAATTTGTATGTCCCTCCTGACCCACCGGGGAGACCAGAGACCAGAAGCTGACTCGCGAAGGGATCATGGATGATACAGAAATTTTGGGCTCCGTCCATGGCCTTTGTCAAGATCTCCATCATCGTCTTCCTTAAGCGTCTCCTAGGGTCTGTCCGGCTATATGCCATCATCTCCAACTGTCTGATCGCCTTCATCGCCGTCTGGGCCCTTACCGCCGTCCTGGTCAACACGTTCCAATGCACGCCGGTACAATACTACTATGACAAGTCGTTGAATGGACACTGCATGAAGGGACAGGTGCAGTTCTTCCAGGCCATGGGATCGATTGCCTTGGTCGAGGACGTCTTCATCCTGTGTCTACCGATTCCTATTGTCTGGGGGCTGCAGATCACCCTTCGGCAGAAGATGGCCTTGACCGTAGTATTTTCTCTCGGTGGATTGTACGTCTCTCCTGCTAGGATTTGCCGAGCGTCACTGACCATCCAGGGTCTGCATCTTCAGTCTCATGCGCCTGATCGAATTCCGCCACTTCGTCGTCACCGATCTTGCGTGTACGTTTCTCCCCGTTCCATTTCCTGGCAATCCCCACTGACCCTCCCCAGCCTCCAGCGCCAAAGAATCCATCTGGACCTCCCTCGAACTCGACGTCGCCATCATCTGCGGCTGCCTCCCACTCCTCAAACCCCTCGTGCAAGGCTTCCTCGGCAAAGTCAAAAGCGGTGTCTCGAAAGGCTACTCGCAGCCTTCGGCCGGGTCCAAACTTCCCTTTCCCGCGTCCAGGACAAACAATGACGGGTTCCAGCCGATCGATGATCCGAATGGGACACTGGCGTCGGCGGCATCGAAGACGTTTCATGTGGCGACTACGCCGAGCCAGAATAGCTCGGATGTGGAGCTGCAGGGGATCACGGTGCATACGAGTATCCGGCAGGATGTAGATGGGCGGTCGGATGTGGGGAGTACGGGTCCGGTATTGAATCGGGAGTGGAGGCAGTAATATTTGCATATAATTATCTTTGTATATATAAGGTTTTCTCAAAAAACATATTTGTGACGCGCCTGTGGGCATGCTATTCCTCGGTTGGAGCGTCTCGTATTCAAGACGGGCATCGATTCTCCTGTCGTCAAGTCGACCGTGGACGTGCTGCCCGTTTCGTTCGAGATTTTTGAGCGCAGAGAATGCTTCTATATGATACCTCTGCGACATAGGCAGCACCAAGGGAGACATCTCCAGCAAGGACGCTCAATGGCGATGTGCACACCTCACCGGGACCCCAGAATTAGTCTATGATTGGTCTATTGTACAATATATGTCACGGACATGCCGAGCACCGGCATTGAGCCGAAGCTGGAGGCATCACCGCGCGGCTGTCACCGTCGTCTTCACCGGCCCATCCTCAGCAACCGTGGTAGCGGTGTCGAACTCCAGCGAACCACTACTCTGACTCAAACTACCGCTCCGCCGCTCCTCGTGTACCTCATTCGTGACATGGAACTGGCGATGCGCCCAGATCTCCAAAGGCTGTTCACGGGCGATATGCTCTCCGGATTCGGAGCGGTCGACGGTCGAGCGAACTCCCGACTTGTTGCCCCTGAGCCGCGAGAGATGGACCGTCGAGCTATCCAGCCGACTGGTATACTTGTTCTGACTGCGATTGTAGGACGAGTGTTGCAGGAAGGACTTCCAGTTGAAGAGGCGGCGGAAGAGCGTCCATGTCTGCGGGATGTTGGAGACTATGACTGCCGTGGCGGCCTCGCGGACGTACCACTGCAGCCATTTGATGCCGTAGGGCTGGGAGATGGAGTAGTACTTGGACAGGATGGAGCAGAGGATGACGAAGGCGCCGAGGGAGAAGACGGCGCAGAGGGTGAGTTTCTTCGAGAGGGAGAGTTTGGCGCGGATGAGCAGCGGGAGGGGGATGGCCATGATCAGCACGTCGGTGGCGACGTTGAAGACGAGGGTGATGATGACGTGGTTGGTGTAGACGGAGCATTGGGCGCTCTTGGGTGGGACGGACCAGTATGCTGAGAAGGGGCGGCACCAGACGGCGAAGAAGAGGATCTCGATGAGGAGGAAGCTGAAGGCGCAGATTCCGCCGATGACCTTGACGATGCGGTGTTGCCTGAGGCCGGACCTGCGGACAGGGTGTTAGACGAGTCGAGGCGTTCAGAGGGTTGGGACGCTATGCTCACGTCATGGTGGAGTATAGGAGCAGCAGACAGCATTTGCATCCCCAGACGACCGCAAGCCAGAACTGCTCGACCGCTACTACCATCTTACTACCTTTGATGCGGTCTGGGATTGCAGCTTTATCGAGCGTGTCAAACGCACTCGGGGGGATTCCGTTGGTGCCGTGCTTGTCGACTTCGACCAGGAATACGGTAAGCAATATGTAGAATATCTAAGGCAGTTAGCATCCACCATGACTCCGGTGAGTTGCACAGTCGGAACGTACTACGACCACCCCCATGATGATATCCTCCATCTGAAGGTTGCGCGGCACACCAACCTGTAGGATGCGAGACACATAGCGTAGTGTGGCTGTTTGGTGTCTGTTAGATCGTGTACTCCGTGAGTTACAGGAGGATTAACGGACTGATGAGCAGGACCACAGCCAACCACACCCATTCCTCCGAAGTTAGAATCATGGTGATTGCCCTTTCGCAGGGATGATGCCTGCGCAAGAAGTAGCAGCCTATGTGCACATAGAGGATAACAGAGATTTTCAAGACGGAACTGCCGCGTCAGCCACCTTTTCCTTCGCCATCCATTTCCTCTTGCAAAAATGACAAGAACGGCCCTAGCAGACTTGCGAGATGCTTCCTCAGGAACCCGACGCCACCAGGCGGGGCCTGCCCAGATATACGGATAAGCCATGAGACTACAGAACCGGGGAGCAATCGGCTGTCCCTCGGCCTTTGCAAACGCCAGGAACCAGAGCGATAGGTTCAGATAACCCTCTTTATTGTAGCAGCAGTAGCTCCGATCCCTGCATACTATTAGCCTTACCAGGTCAAGCGGCGATTTGGGTCATGCATATCACTATCATCTCACATGTCTGCTTCCTGTCCGCAATCTCCCCACCTCGACGCATTGATGACGCATAAGCCGAGAGCCTGATTGGCTGATGGAATCCAATTGAGCCTCTTTTCGAAAGTTTATTGTGAAAATTCTTCCTGGTGTCTCCATGGCGGATTCCCGTAATTTCGTTTCTTCTAGGCACAATCGTCCTCGAATCGAGATCACAGCCCTGGCCTAAGGGACTGGCGGCAGATCTCGATCCTGCACGTTCGACATTGACACTCAACTGACATATAACGTAGATGCTGCACTCCTTGAGTAAGCGGGTTCTAGCGCTCCTGGCGCATTGGTTGAGTGTCAGTGACATGTCCAATCTCAGGACTCGGTGACTGGCCCGGCATGTCCATAGTCTTGGTAAACATTGCCAAGTGAGACATTGCATTCCTGGATTAAAGAGATTTTTGGCCCACATTGAATTCGCACTCTTTTTGTCACACTTCTCAGTTTACGGCCTTAGTAAGCGAACAACACGAGTTTGCTTGGTTCATTTCAGGCGTGTTGACCGTTGCTCCAAGTTTACAGAGGGATATGTCCATGCTTTGGTTCATGGTCGTCTACTTGTCTAGATGATCGATTTGCTGTCTACCAGCTTAATTCTCACTATATATATCTCTCTACCGGGGCAATATTTTGGGTGTTCTCGAAGCCAAGAGTGCTTTCGGCATCAATCCGTGGACCAGCCGCCGATATCGCTTAACGCTTCAGACTGTCAGTATCGCCAATGGATCTGGGAATTATGATGGACTTCTACACTACAACTGATAAGTCATACATGGTATTGTCCCCTTGGAGACCATAGCAGATCGTCGTATAGTCTGTGTCATCCCTAAAGCTAGTAATCAATCTACGTGCTAATTCTATGCTTAATGGGCCAGAGACTCCATTGCAGATAGGGCTTGCAGCAGTGATGTGGAAACACATTATTATATCAGACATCTTATTTCTATACAAGTATTTGGTAATCATAATGCATGATGTATGTGGCTGCGTACGTTATGCAGCTTACATTGGAGTCTATACTATGAAGTTGTTAACCTAAAGATACCGAAGCTCTTTCAGGATTATTACTTCTCCGAGAATATTTTCTAATAACCTGCTTGCATTTTATCTTGGAGGTTTACATATAAGACAGATGTGGTCAATGTGTTGTCCTTGAGAGAGGAGTATGAGCAATACTTTATAGGTGAATAGCCTTATACAGAAGATACCTACGCTATACAGGAATAGGTTCGAATTAGTATGGCAATGAATATAACTTTGTCTATACCCTCTCTCCATTCACGTTGAAACCCAACAGACCTGCCCAGACAGTTGATGCGATGCTAAAACCCAAGCCGGCCGGAACTTGATACTTAGCATTCAGGACTCTATTGGACTGAGAAGTGTTTAACCGCCCCATACATGGCTTGTTCCCTCAACGCTCGAGGACAAGCCCACTAGCTCAATACATTATTGTGGGAACGTTCCGATGTATACGGAAATGAAGGAAGGGAATGCAAGTGCTAGGGTTTGCCCAGTGACTTCTCAGGCAGGCTGCTTTCAAATGTAGGTCTCAGGGATATCAGTCTTCTTGGTCCTTCGAAGCGGCGCCTACAGAGACAGCCTGATTGTATACTATAAATCTATGCATCCTTCTCTACAGGGGACGTCGGTCTGTTCCTCATATCACTGGCTATCCCAATTACTTACGCCGAGCATCGGACGGTACTCCGTGCAGAAGGTGGTCTGACTTGACTATTAGGCCAAGATAACTCAAGGAGACGCCTATAGGCTGATAAAATAGGAGCTAGGTAAAATAAAGCAGGTCCCTCGCGCGTGGAAAAGTGATGCGATATTAGCTGGAGTGGTGAAATGTGGATCCATCAATGATAGGGTTGATTCATTCTCTCGATAAGCTCGAGACGGAACGCTCCGATGCACCATGCAGCTTAAGGTGATAACTTGTAGAGCTTATTTGTCAAGAAGAAATCGTGGCTGCATTAGTCCCAATGGCGAGATTCTAGGATTGTATGCACCAACCCCTCATCGGTTGCCCCTGGATGTAACGTGGCCGTTATAAGTGATCATCTGTCTCAGTCCTCTTCTGCTCGTACGAATGGTTCGTCCAAATCTCATCTGACATTGTCTCGACATACCTGAGTCTTAATACGATGGATGACAAGAACCGCTCGGCGGTCGACCAAGGTATAGACGCAGCAGAGCCGTATAAGATTGGAGTTGAGAAAGAGGCAAAGGATGTTGCTCAAGAAACTGAGAGCCCGGAATCACCAGGCTCTCAACCGGATCATGCTGAATATGTCAAGGGACATCCCGTCATTCGAAAGGGTGAGCCTCCATCTACCGCGCTGCCAGCAATTGTCTAATCTCAGCAGGCACCGATGTCTCCAGGTTCATTGTCTCTGTACGAGATGACGGTGATCCTGCATTGACATTCCGATCGATCGTGCTGGGCTCTGCGTTCACTGCGCTTTCGAGTGTGATCACGATGCTCTATACCTTCAAGCCCACGCAGATGCAAGTGTCGGCAATCTTCATACAACGTAGGTCGATTTCCCAGCAGGCTCCGTCCACCGATTGTAACATCTGTTCTAGTTCTGGTGTATGTGGTTGGCCTGGCGTGGGCTCTGTTTACTCCGCGCCCAGATAGATTTCGTTGGAAATGGCTGCGACGCACACTTGAATTTCTGAATTTCGGACAACCCTTCGGCATTAAAGAGCATGTCGTTGCGTCTCTTATCGCATCATCGGGTAACAATGGGCTTTCCGGAGTAGAGGTCTACGCCGTCGAGCGCCTGTTCTACAATATCAGCGTGTCGGCGACAACTGCAGTGCTGGGAACATTCTCCATCTCACTCTGTGGCTTTGTGCTTGCGGGAGTTCTCCGGCCGCTGATTGTCTACCCAGCTGAAATGGTGTACTGGTCCACGCTCCCACAGGTGGTGCTGTACCAGACTCTCCATTTTGACCAGCGTGCCAACAGGGGCCGCCTGATCAAGTTTGGCTGTGCTCTAGGACTGGCTGCTGTTTGGGAGATCTTCCCTGCGTATATAATAACCTGGTTCGGCGGCTTCTCGATCTTCTGCCTGGCTTCAATGGGCGCGCCCCAGCATACCCGGAAGATCTTTTCAAGAGTGTTTGGGGGGTCGTCATCTAATGAAGGCCTCGGTCTGTTGAACTTCGGCTTTGATTGGCAGTATATTCAGAGCAGCTATCTGTCATTGCCATTGAAACAGCAGCTGAACAGCTGGATCGGCTATGTGATATTTTATCCAGCGATGTTGGGCCTCTACTACCGCAACACATGGAGCGCAAAGTCATTCCCATTCATGTCAACGTCTTTGTTCACCAGCAACGGCAAACAATTCTCCACCACTTCCATCCTCTCCGATAGAGGCACAGTCGACTACAACAAACTGAAGGAAGTCGGCATCCCGTACCTGACCTCTAGCACTGTCTGGGGCTACCTCACACAAAACCTCGCCATCGGCGCCCTAATCACCCATGTCCTCATCTTCTACGGCAAGGACATGTACACTGCCTGGAAGCAGGCGCGCAGCCGAACCCAACCGGATCCACACTTTCAGGCCATGCTCAAATACAAGGAAGTTCCCATGTGGTGGTACCTTGCCCTCTTCGTTCTCGCCTTCTTCGCCGGTCTCATCGTAAACATCAAGGGCGAAACAACCCTCCCCGCATGGGGCTACATCGTCTCCCTCCTTCTCGGCGCCTTCATCGCCCCCTTCTCCTGCATCCTCTATGGGCTGTACGGCACTGGCGTTGCAACCAACCAGCTCTCGAAAATGGTCGCCGGCGCAGTCCACCCCGGCCGACCCCTCGCCAACCTCTACTTCGCCAGCTGGTCCCACCAGGTCATTCTGCTTTCCGTCAATCTCGCCAACTGGCTCAAGGTAGGCCAGTACACCAAGGTCCCGCACCGCATTATGTTCGCCACCCAGATATACGGCACTTTGCTCGGGGCTGGTCTCAACTACGCCGTCATGACTACCATCGTCACCAACCAGCGCGAGATCCTCCTCGACCCAGCGGGCAACAGCGTCTGGAGCGGGTCCACCGTGCAGAGTCTCAACTCGCAGGCGATCACCTGGGCCCTAGCGCGGGACGTCTACGGCGTGAATGGCCGGTATCTCATTGTGCCCCTAGGTCTGGTCATTGGTCTGGCCTTGCCGGTTGTGCACTGGGGGCTTAACAGGGTCTTTCCGCGGATGCGGTCCTGGCCGCTCAATACGGCGATAATTGCTTCATACGCCGGGCAGACGTATTACGGCATCACGTCGTGGATTTGGTCGTCCGTTGCGGTGGGCGTGTTCTCGCAGGTGTGGCTTCGGCGTCGGCTGCCGCGCATCTACAACGAGTATAACTACCTCATTGGGGCCGCGTTGGACGGGGGGTCGCAGATTGTGATTTTCATTCTATCGTTTGCGGTCTTTGGGGCCAGTGGGAAAGAACACCCGTTTCCGACGTGGTGGGGGAATCCGGCTGGGAATCCTGATCATTGCATCTAGTTGTATTCCGTGCTTCTGTACAGGTCGATATCTACTAACGAGAGGCGAAACCGTTGTAACGTCATATTCACATAGAAGGATACCCGTATTCATAATTGACCGGTTACTGAATGTCATTTGACCTTTATTATACGGTATTCACTTGCTGCAAGGCGTATATGAGACTGTATTGATTATTTGATATTGCCAAAGTCTGACCAACAGAATGGACTTATGAATACGCTATGGTTCAAGCTTCCATTTATGGTACAAGACAATTCGACGCTGCTATGACATCCATTACTCGGTTACAAAGCTTGGAGAGTAGTGGACCTGTACAGCCATGCATACTCGCTACTGGGTTCAATACAACCAAGGGCAAGAATATATGACCAGTACAGCAGCCCTGCTGTCCTTGGGCGCATGATTGACAACTGGATGTCTGACAATTTGCGCCGTAAACTCATTAAGCAAGACTATGAGCGGCTTTTCTGACACCAAAGCCTTCACTTCGCGGTTATAACCGGAGGAGGAACGGTGCAAACCCCTCCAACACAGACCTCAGGACCAAGACACTAAGAGGCAGGATTAGCCAACTTGACAAAGAGCATAGCATCAGACAATGAGGGGTCTTACAGTATTGCCGCACCGTCCGCAATTCTGTCCATCACTTTGAAGGTCAGTACATGTGTTACTGCAGCAGCCCAGCAAGCCAGCCGGACACTAGGACAATCGAATTAGTCGCTAGCCTGTCCAACAGCTGATGTTTTATCAACTTACACATGCTCCATTACAAGGGGGCGTGCCTGAAATATCGCAGAGACAGACACCATCGACGCAGTTTGCACCTGTCGGGCACTGTAGATCAAATAATTAGCTTTTCCAGGAATCGGAAATGCCAGTAAGATAAGAATCCTTACCTCAAGCCCGCAATTCCCACAGTTGCTCCTATCACCGAGTATGTCCTTGCAGATTCCACCGCAGCAAAGTTGACCGGTCTGGCACTGCGTCGAGATTCAGGGTCAGTTGGACACTCGGAGACCACAGATACTCGTAGTACATACACATTGCCCATTGCAGGGTGTATGGCCATTTTCAGCGCAGACACAGGTGTTGCCGACGCATTGAGCACCTAGTGGGCACTACAGGGCCTCTCAGCTCTATTTCAAGTCTTGATGCCTGACGTCAAAAGACACTCACGCATTGTCCATTGCAAGGAGCCAATCCACTGCTGGTACAGAGGCATGCATTTCCTGTACATTCTGAGCCACTGGGGCACTTTGAGAAAACGGAGATTATGTTAGACATATCCAAGACAAACAGGATTTGGTACCGTTCAACTCACTATATTTCCACATTGTCCACAGTTATCACTTCCAGTAAGAGGTCTACAGAGCTGATCACAGCACCCTTGGCCATCCAAGCACTATTGAATTGAGTCAGGCCAACGTTCAGTTCCACAGTCTGGGATGGATGATACTTACGGCATGGCCGCAGGTGCCACAATTATCGACTGTGTCTAAATTAGTGCAGGCCCCGTCACAGCAGCCTTGGCCAGTACTGCACTTTTCAACTGTCAGGATCAGAGGCTCCAGTTTTAGACATCATAGGAGAGGTCTCAACCTACACAGCTTCCGTCACAAGGAGTTGCACATATGCAGTTGCCCTGGGCACAGTTGGTGCCTGGTGGACACTTTGCCATAATCAGCCTCCAGGGTTTTAATAACTGCCATGATAGTCTCAAGATGGCGTACCACTCTTCCACACTGCCCACAGTTATTTTCGTCTCCATTTAAATCTGTACATATCCCCCCACAGCATGTCTGGCCAGTAGTGCACTGAATGTGGAATCAAATCAGACTTATCCTGTTAAGATATCAGTGGCTGGAACATACACAAGCTCCACTGCACATTGGCTGTCCACTGGCACATTGACACATGCGATTGATGCAGCTCGAACCAGAGGGACACTACAAGTGTCTCGAATCAGAATTATGCGAAATCTAGTATGATTGTGTCATCAAGAGACCTACCATATTTCCGCATGCCCCGCAGTTGGCATTTGTATTCAATGAAGTGCAGACACCGTTGCAACATTCCATACCAGTTGAGCACTTGAAAGCGCTTTCCCTTTAGTTATAGGAACCCGTGTCTCTCTGGGGATGGACGTACACATGTTGTCCCGCATATTGGTCGGCCTGAAGGTACGCAAATGCAAACCCCGCCAATGAGGATCGAGTGAATAGGGCACTGTTTGAATCTTCAGTAGATGGCTTGGTGGGCAGAATACACCATACAATAATCTCTTTATTCCTTTCAGCCGTCCCGCCGTAGCCGACATGTTCACCCACTGCCCCTGCATATAAAGCAGACGGGCCGCTCGAATTCTGCAGGTCGGGTGAGTATGCTATCAAAAGGTCTCTGACTATATGGGGAGACCTACATTGCCCAGTGGGTCCTGGCTGTGTGCAATACCAACCAGACCCGCTAGGCGTCGTCAGCTTGCAATTCCCTGAAGGGTAAAAATAACAAGGCGTATTTCATGCTCACAAAGCACAAATGTGCAACAGATAAGGACCTTCTGCATTATGAACTCAGTTTGATCAGCAGATCGCTAGGCAAGCATGGTAGGTATTAAGAACATCGACCATGCAGGTGATTGTGGACTGTTATCGCGAGAAATAGACCCTCTTCATATGTCCATGCTGGTTCTATCATCAGGAGATTAACCTCCATCCAGCTCGGGTTTCTCAAACTTGGGGATTAGTCCGACACTTACGTTGTTTATGCCACACCATAATCCGAGGGGTGCGACCCGGGCCTCCTGGTAACACTGAGGGTGATTAGAGCCTTGTCACCTAAATATGTGACTGTACACCGCTAGACAAAGACGCTGTGATATGTAACTGTAACCAGCGAACCAGCCTTTTGATGCAAGAGCAGGAGGGCAGTGGTCATTAGGAAAGCAAGACACATGGAACGAAGAGTAAGGATAACTCGAAATCAGTGCCGCCGTAGTAAGAGTGATCTGGATCTCGGTAGGTTTTAGGCTAACGTAAAGCACATGTCCTCGGTGGTCAGTGTAGCCATGCTGTGGTTTGCACGCATGCAAGTTACTCGAAGATTCTTTCGTGCAACACCATAATCAGTGAAACCAGGAATGATTGGCATTGAGAATCAACCTTCTCAAATGGTGATTAATACCTAAGAGAGTAACTTGAGCTGAATATGTGCGACTAGTCTCGTACAGCTTCTATACCTCTGCAAGTGTGATGACATGCAGTCAGCTCTTATATTAGGCAACAACACATATACTAAGATAGCTTAGTTGGAGCGTCAACGGCTGTGAATTGTTTTGGGTATCAAGTTTGCATTCAGACAATGTCCCAATAAACCTCACAGCTGGAGTACATCGGCATTGTTTCGTGTAGACAATCAATGGTATCTTTATTAGAAGGCACATCAGAGAATGTGCTAATCCATATGGCCCTGATCATGTTGTTTTACCGCCGTCTAGTGCAATTGTTTGGCTCAGGGGCGTCAGGACCCCGTCAACTGCTTAGAGACAAGTACTCGGAGCCAAAGGCACGATCATATCATCATTCAGCTGTCATATGATGCCTTGGGAGCTTTGACGGATGTGTAGGTAACACAGGTCTCTTGTCAAATGACCGACGATGTGCTGCAGACAGATGGGTCTACGCGGATACAAACCTTTTTACCAGCCATTTTGGTAAAACCGCACAAGAAAACTTTGACATTTTCATAAGATTGGTGTCTACTGGAAGCGGCCTGATCAAACAGCCTTTCCGAAGGGGGTAGTACAGTATTCCCCAGGGGCGTCGAAATAATGAATCCCGCCTCTCGAATTTGTATCATTGATATCTGGAGATCGGCAGTACTTTATCTGACTATGCGCAGAATAGTTATCTAATTGTTACAGGTGAAGCCTCTCTTATCATCTCCTGGAAGCTGAAGAGGTTGCGCAGACACTCGTAGCGTGGTCTGAACGGGTGTATGACAGACTCAGAAATATGTTCTCGATGGGACTGTGCAAGGCTCTGTCGAGCCTGTAGAGAATGAACGTTCTCAGCTGTACGATTCTACTGACATTCAGATATAAAATAATGGTCAATCCCCAGATTAAACTAATGCTCACCATCGAGAAACAATCATCTCGCACCATGGCGAAGGCATTCACATTTATCGTCATCTTCTGTGGTAAGTTTGGAGTAGCCTCCCCTGGTGACTACCTCCTGCAGTTCTGATTTGAGGGACCCCTTAGCAAGCCTGATTAGCATAGTATATGCTCAGGCAGCATGCAACCCGCCGGTAACTGCCCTTCCAATCTTACTGGTGAAATGGTCAAAAGGCTCATCACATATATCAAGTGCGCTGGTGGTCTCACCTGCTGCAACGGAGTCTGCCGGCTTCTATATGTCGACCCAGCAAATTGCGGAGCTTGTGGTCGAGTTGTGAGTAGAGCAACTGTTATGATTCCAGGAACGTCTTATACTAATCTGAACTTGGTCACTCATAGTGTCCAACTGGCGCCATCTGCAGTGGTGGTAACTGTGTCTGCCTTGCTAATAATAACCAACCAACCTGTGGCAACCTCTGTGTAAGTTATTGCTTGTTGAATTAAACGTTCCCGGCCTGGCAGAGCTTGTTGGGTGCTTATTGACCTGGATAATAGTGTGCGGCCGGGCAGTCCTGCTGCAATGGTGTCTGCACTACCTTGACCACAACAACTCACTGTGGCGCATGTGGGACTACTGTGAGTTTCCTTGGATTCTATATTGGTATGAACTATCTATTAATCTCTTATTAGTGTCCTGCTGGTCAAGGTTGTTGCAATGGCGCCTGCACTGCATTAAACACAGCCACTAATTGCGGAGCATGTGGTAGAGCTGTATGTCAAGCCATCTCTAAGTATGGGCTCAGAACTAATCTGTTCACTCATGGCAGTGTCCTGTAGGTGCAACATGTGTTAATGGTAACTGCCGTTGTATAGCCACTGGTCTACCACCTTGCAATGGTGTTTGTGTATGTTGATTAAGTCCTTTATGGTACATTTTTGAGATCTAATGTTACCTATATAGTGCCCTATCCAAGACCTCGCCTGCTGCAGTGGACAATGCACCAGCATTTCAAGCACTGCTGAGAGCTGTGGGGCATGTGGCAATGCCGTAAGTCATTTCTGCCTTCAATGATATTCCTGCTAGTAGAAGGCTGATTGATGTCTTTTTAAAGTGCGCTGGACCTAATGATGAATGCTGTGGTGGAATATGCACTCCTGGCGATACGACTACTGATTGCGGAGCCTGTGGCAATGCTGTGGGTTGACCACAAACCCCCAGCCAAGGTATAATGGCTGACTTCCTCTAGTGCGGTGTGAATGAAGAGTGCTGTCTTGGTGTCTGTACCGCTGTTGACACTCCAGCTGCCTGCGGTGACTGTACCACTGTTGTAAGTCATCCGCATCAGGACTACACCATTACCAAAACTTATAATCCTAAACCTTGGACAGTGCAATACCGATGAGGGATGCTGCGCTGGAGTCTGTACCCCTCTAACAACAATAACTGACTGTGGAGTATGTGGGAATGCGGTAAGGAATCCTTCACGACATCCCTAGGATAGATACTTGATTCTCATCCCTTGCCTTACCTAGTGCCTTGGTGGCTCGACTTGCACTGATGGAGATTGTGTGTGTCCTGGTACAAATCTTCCGCCCTGCGGCACGAACTGTGTAAGTGATTATACATCCTTATGACAAAACATATCTCACATCTCTACAGTGCACTGATGGAACCCTCGCTTGCTGCGCTGACACCTGCACTGATCTTTTGACGGATCCTAATAATTGTGGAGGCTGTGGTACTGTGGTAAGTATAGACAATAATACCTTCGGGGTCAAACTCCAACGTCTGACGTTCTATCACTTATCCAGTGTGCTGGAGCAACACCCAATTGTGTTGCCGGTGCATGTACGGCCTAGAGTTAGCCTTCCTGGAAGAGGGACATTCAGTGGCTATTTGTTGCTGGCACGATTCATCATAGGTTTGAGCTCAACCTCAGATCTAATCAGAGTTATAATATTGCAGTTGTTGCGAGGCATATAGCTTATGTCAAGTGTGTGGCTTGAGGTTTGGCCGGGGATTCGGATAGGAAATGCTTGGTATCTCTGCTCTAGTGGCAATTTTGTTATTCTTGGGTTGTACGGCGGGCAGTCAGTGATTCAACATCGCTGGCCCAAGGTAATAGTAATTCATCTATTTACCATACCCTCTTGCCTGACGTAGACTCAACAGTTCGCTATTCAAGGTGAGATCCATGCGCCGACATCTCGTCTGTTTCCTTTATGCCTAGTATTATCAACCAAGTTTGGCATCTCCATCACGATCCTGCTGGAGTGACACATATCTATTCTCTGGCAGGATACAGTAGGTTTGGCAAAGCTGTTACAGTGGTGATGGGAATGGCTGATGAGTCTGGGTAGGCAATATACGTTGAACATCTACCGCACTATAGTTTATACTTAGTAGAGGCAGTTGTCCTGACACCTTTCTAGCTGAATCTTTTAGTGTTGTCAAGTTTACGTAGTTTACTTTGCTCTATATGGAGAATACCCTTGCTTCAACCCGACAAGTGTACAAATTTGATTCGATGCAGCTCTCTACCTATGATCTTAGATGCCTACTAACCGATCTTAAACCCAAGCAATATGAAGTATTATGACGTGCAGGGCTAGACTCAATCCATGAAGAGGATGATTGATCACCATTAAGCATTATCTTTGAAACTGCAGTGGGGTTAGATATCTTGCAGATAGTCAATGTTCTCTCATACTTGCTTATACTTTTATTACAGAATGCACTCTGGATAATGGAAGCTCAAGTGATATACTTGTTGTAAACTTCATAATAACTAGTCAACTGGTCATATGGACACTGGATGCAGAAAGAGCCATGGATGCTGAAATTCCTAAGACATGATAATTTAAAGCATCCTTGAAACACACAATGTCTTGCTGGTGACCGGCCTCACAAATTCTCAGCTGGAATTACAGGTGGAGTTCTACTATCACCACCTCCAATGGGAGTACCGACCAAGCTGCAGCCAAGTTGAAAGGCTGCTGTCAGTCTAGTAACATCTGCTGCACTGCAGGCATCAGTGGCAGCGCACATGAACACCCTGGTCACAAAGTGTGTGGCTGGATCGCAAAAGCACGCAATATTCAAGATGCCAGTACAGGTTGGAGTATTTGCAATTTCGTGATTAAGGCATCCAATCTGGTGGACAGCCATTAGTCATCCTCGGTCATGGAGATCGGATGGGGATGGCTTACTGCACAAGCTGGTGCTCCCAGGATCGTGAAGAAAAGAGCAACCAGATTTGGAAGTCCATCGGGATTAGGATCTGTGGTGTTGGCTGGGACCTCTGCCACGGGTCCTGCAAGGACAGCAGCGGAGAGGAGAGGCGCACTGAGAATCGTAGAAAGCTTCATTGTGGGATGGTAACGCTTTAAGATGATTGGGTCTTCTGCTGTAGATAGCTGGACTCTAGTATCCTTAGATCTCCGGTTATATGGCATAAAGGTATTGGTGGGTGATAACACAGACTTATATAGTCTAGATGTCAGATATCTCGGATACAAATAGAAGTTAATACAACAAGTCTGCGCACACGCCACAATTTGGAATCCCAGATAGCACTAACTACTACCGTTCCAATCACCAGTATTACAATTCCACCATATAGGCTGCAAATCGTTGTCGAAGAGACGAAGAAGATTCTGTGTAGCAAGGCACATGTTAAATAGCAGAGAGGTGTGCTACCTAGACCTGTTCACATGCTACATCCTACTTAGACAAGAGGATTCAGTGGTCCATGTGAATGGAAAAGTATGCTAAATGAGTAACCTGAGCAAAAGTATACCTGCTACTTTCCACTAAATGAAAGTGGCCAGGCTCAAGAAGAATCAGCTGAAAGGAGATTTCCACACCTCACCCTTGTTATTAGGGGCAGTAGGGTAGTATATCGTAGAAGATTTGTCGATCTTAGCTTACAATCCGGCTATCTGTCTACGATGCCATGATGCTCTTGATCATTTGATCCAGTCTGCTTAAGCAAGGCTCTCTGAGCGCTTCTGAATTGTGTCTATCCACTAACAATACACCCTCTCTGGTTGCAGGTGGTACTAAACAACATAGGAGAAAAAAACATCGGGATAACACAGCATCGAGTGCGCGTACACTAATTCGAGTATCCCAGTATTACAGCTTCATAAACCCTGCATCTTCGGGTCTCTTGGTGACTCGAATATTATAATGCCTTGTGAAACTCTACTGCCATTACCATTATTGCTCTCTGTACGAAATCAAGCCGAGATGACTGTCTCTCTACCCGATAGGAACGCAACGCTATCTTATTAACATGCCTTGTCCTGCCTGGTCAAGGCTAGAGTGGTCTGTGGTGTCACCCATGTTGTATAATTAACTTTCTCTCAGACTGCACACTGCAACGTTGAATACCTCAAAGGGATAGATGGTGTCCAGCTCTGTACATGGGATGGCCTCCAAGTCCTTAGGAGTGATTGCACCTATGCTGTGGCATTGTGATTTAACATTTTAAGGATCCAGCTGCTTTGAATCGCACATTGTCCTGTGAAAATACTTTTGTTTAGTCAAGGTCAGTGCGTTAATTCGAGCAGACGTTATATCTGTATCAGTATTTCGATCCAGGGGCTATCTGTGTGGAGGATAGGAATTTACTGTCCTTGGATTATGTGGTTGTGCTTTCCGGGACGGTTGGTTTCTGGACGGATAGCAGGAGGAGAAGTGCTGAAGGAGCATGGGCGAGGTTGGAGAAAACGCCGGCTGGGGAATTTATGATCCCCCGGGGGAGGACTGAGCCTCTCATATTTCAAGAATTGTGTGGATAACCAAGAGAAACAGAGAACTTGCATCCTTGCGTCAAACATTCGGAAGAGCCATAAGTACAATATAGGGGAAGAGATACGTAGTGACTCAGTGTCGTGCAGTATGTCGATTTCACATCTTCAATCGAGCAAAATCAATGTTTCCCATTGCAATAGTACCCAGAATCGCAATCATGTTGGAATTTCAACCACTGTAGCGTCTGCTGCCCGCTCCTCCATATCTCTGGATTCCACGGCGGAGTAGATGTTGTTCACCAGTCCCCTGAAATGGTCTGCGGCGAGCACATCCCCTAGCCTTGTAGCAACGAACTCGAGCCTTTCCAATGCAGCGACTTTTCCAGTGTCAAAATCACTGGGGACAAGCCGACTTTCGCAACATGACTGACCCCTCAAAGGCTGTCCTAGCATCACGCAGGTTTCCCTGCGCCACCTGTGCCTGTCCGAGCAAATAAAAGGTCAGCGAAGCATCGAAGTTCAATTGTAGTTGCTGACTATAATCGTATTCATCTCCGAGTAGCGCAAGACGCCAGCACAGTCTTTGACAGAGACCTGCCATATCTCTATACCTTCCTTCCCCCCAGAGCTGCCGGATAACGGTGTGCCATACACAAAATGTCTCGTGGCTATACAGGCCTTAATCCCTATCGGCACTTTCGAGTGTCGCTGTGATATCGTTCAAACTCTTCCCTCGATAGAAGTCATAAAAACCACCTGGATCGGCTCGCGGGAAGCTGGCTTGATTGTAAGAATAATGTGCCTTGCATCCATCTTGTGCAACCTTCGACATCCACAGATGTCGACAATAGGCGTCAAATGCAAGGTATAAATGACCTTTTGAGTCTATGGGTAATTTCTGCAGGGCCTCGAACATCATTCTGCGAGGCTCATTGTGAGACAAGACTAGTCTTGACCAGTGGACAAGAAATTCTGCCAGTAAGTGCTGGATTTTATCATGCCCGTCCTGTTGAAGCAGGCGCAGGATAGCAAGAATATCTGGGAATTGGCGATGGTGGTGAATTTGCACGACGGTTTTGAGGTTCAGAAATGCTGTTCGTAGCAGTGTCCCGCCCCTCTCATTTCTGCCTATCCTGAATTGGCCCAAAGCATGGTAAATTAAATTGTGGAGTTTGCTGAGCGCTGTCAACCCAGTACGGAGGTCAGCGCTTCTGGCGTACAAGCCTCGGTCATCTGCCGCCCATCTGCCAGAGTCGAAGGAGGTCTCGAAATGGACCCGTGTGCTGAACAAAAGTTGCTGGAAGTTTTTGACAGTGTCCGGTCGACTCAGGGAGTCAAGGTCAAAATTCAGCGGAATAAACGTTAGAACCCTGCGATTTGGGAGCTTAGTCTTCTGCTGATGTCGTTCCCTCCTCTTGTAGTGCTTCTCAACTTCGATGTTGTCTAAGAGGACATCACTAGCAAGGACCAAACAGTCCCATGTTCCTCGCAGACCAATCCTGCCCCTGATAAAGACTACTTCTTCCTCACTGAGATTCTTGAAGATCCCCTGGGCTCGTAGAAGGGCTTTCCACTGGTCGATTCTGACAGTCTGATAAGCATGTGGACCTTGAGAAACTTCACCTCTAGCCTATCGCTTACGTTAGTCGAGGTTCAGACAGCGACTGTCCGCGCTCGAATTCTGATTTGATATCCTCGAGTGTCAAGCCGTCGAGTAAGTAAAGCTGAATGATGTCAAGGCGACGGTGTCGGTAAAGCGGTGCCGGTTGAGATTCGCTCATGTCTTAGTTTGTCGATGGATCTCCCGATGAGCGACTACAATGAACCAATATGCGTCGAGTTGGGGGTTGATGTAGGAGAACCAGTCTCAGAATGTGGCCCACTTTCGAATCAAAAGGGAACCACAACAACCTCTAGAGTTCTTGAGCTCTCTTCATCGTAGGAAACGGGCGAGTATCCAATGATCAATGATCAATACTACAGCCATTACTGTAAAGAGATAGGTGCTGGCAGAATGATAGGGGTATAACAAATACTTGGTCTATGTTGAACCAGCATGACCACAGTATGGGAGTACTGGGCCACCTATCGCAGGAGGTATAAGGCCATAGCGTCTGGAACAGATATGCCTTGTTGACGTGGCACGCTCCCTGAAAATGACGATATACTTCCCCGCTCTCTGTAAAAGAGCTGCCTCTCACTGTCTCTAACGCTTCTGGCATCATTTCCATTGGCCAGTCTACCGGATACCGAACTACTGCACACTTTTGCTCGCTTCCATCTAAGCTAATCTACATTCAGGAATAGTGCTTTCTCCTTCGGCTGTGTTGGATGCATGGTACTTTTTTATGATTCGTCCATGCTGCTGTGATAGCTGCCAGACATTTCTCTGTATGGTAGAAGTCCTATAGTATACACATACCTCTCGATGATGAGAGCTTTCCATGGGCAGATATTGAATGGATTGTCTATATAAGGGTCATGAATGCCCCGATGATATCTTTGTCTTTCGAGATTTTCCTGTTGCATCTTTGACAAGTAGTCAGAACCTACGGGTCAAACAAACATCTGGACTGCTATATTGCCTTAACTCTGTGACATTGCCCCTATTTATCTGAGGACTTCACTGGCCCAAAACTACAAAGCACAATGCCAATCTTTCCCGCAAGCCCTTTGCAGCCGATCAAGAATGGATGGCATATTTTCTCAGACCTTGTTTGCAACAAGTTGACCGAAGGAGCTGAAAAGTTCTTGAGAGCGCAGTAAGTTTGAATCGCTGATCCGACGAGCTTCAATTTCCAAGTTTACTCAGGCTCGACATAGTATTGGAGCCGATCTCTTCATCGTTACCGGCTCTGCTGGGGTTGGGAAGTCGTCTTTCATCAAAGCAATCACTGGGGAAGACGTGTATATCGGATCGACACTTGAATCTGGTGAGGGCTGCTATTGTTGCAGGACCTACGAAGATACTAAACATATATCAGGTACAAAAATCACCAGTCTTGTGCCAACCGTCATTGGGACCCAGCGCTGCTTGTTCCTTGACATGCCATGGTTTAATACTCGCGACTTCGACGACTGGGACGTCTTTCATAGGCTCATGACGGCTATGTCCGTTGTTGAGCGATACGTCCAATTCCGCGGCGTCCTATATGTGGATTCTATGGAGGAGAATCGTGTCACACCTGCGACAGAAAAGATCCTCACCGGGCTTTGGCTTTTCTGTGGCCAGGACTACATGCCCAATGTCACGGTTGTCACAACCAGATGGAATGGCCTGGACGCGGATGGCATTGAAACCAAGATGGCTAGAGTTGGGAAATGGCGTGCAGAAGGGCTGCTGAAACGTTTCTTCAAGCATGATGCGAGTATTTACCACCATGGACTCGTAATGGAGGGAGAGAATAACAGAACATTGCATATCGAGAGGCAAGCCGAGAGGCGTCGGGTCCTCGCTCGGGATGCAATCACGGCGCTTTACGAGCACCCAACCAGCCTCAAGCTCCAGATCTATACCGAAATCGCGAATGGGGCTACCATCGACACAACCCTCGCCGGAAGGTGGCTTAAATATGGGCGCGCAGCTCACGATTCCCACGATTCCCAAGACAATGATGAAACAAGCGCAGATTCCTCCCCTGGAGATGATTCGACCCGCAGCGAGCAACAAGGGGAGCGTCAGCAGAGAGACGGGGCAAATAGACCTAACGAATTCGCGGCAAAAGCAGCAGCATGGGCTGAACAATTCTCAGATACCTGGGAGGACATCAAACCCTGGGCCCGTCTCTTGTACAAGGCCGCCAGATTCTATGGGTCGTGGTCGTCCCGGTCCTCGCCGTCTGGATTCGATTAGTTTGCCGACGATGCCTCAGAGAACATTTTCTTTGACGACTTCGATTTTCCTGAAGAACCCTTCTCCGGTCCAGAAGAAGCTTCGGGGTGGGCATGTGTGATCCTCTGAACCGATGCGCCCAGCATCGTTGACTGTCCTGGGCTATATGGTTTCCTAGCTTAAGGCTCTCCTTCTATTTTCTGTACCTGTGTAGTGCGTCTTTCGGTCTTATGTTTTGAGTTCATGCCGTATCCGCATGGAAAGACCTGGTAACCACTCTATTGCTGCTTATCTGTATGCAATGAAGATGGCCTGGGTCCTATTTCATTCGAGCCTACGAATTTCTGATGCTGATGGCAGCTCATGCAGTTACTGCAACACTTTTTTACCATTTTTTTTTGGGCCTTTTCGAGTTAGCTCCAATTTATGCTCTCTATGTGTAGAATGGCTCCGACACTAAACGTTCGCGAATCTCACGTATTGCACAAGTGACTCGCAGTAGAAGAACCTATGATATAATCCGTGGACAACAAGTTAAAGAATCACAGGATATAGCAGTAGAAGATTAAGCGCCTTTCCTGCCAGATATATCCTGCCTATGACCGATATCTGCTGTTATGATTAGAGATAGGTGTGATGAAGCAAGCATTACTTAGATTATCTGCTGGTCCATGTGTACTTTCCTTTTATCTCTCGTGCAAAGGTCCTGCCAGCGCCGAACTTTAAAACTCCTTTACATGCGGCCCTCTTTAATTCCAGAAGCACGGTCACCATAGATAGGAAACTACAGGATATCATAACCCAGGGCGGCCAGCCGGAGCCTACAGCGCCCTGGTGTCATTCAAGGCTGTGTTCTCAGACCGGAGCTTCTGCTTTTTCATTGATGTTGAGCTCGATGATGAGCGTCTTGCTCATCGCTTGCTATACATCGCCAGCCAACACGTTAGAATATATCGTCAAGAAAGACTGACAACTTACCATTATGGTATGTCCTCGCGCCTCTCTATTTCTCGGCTCCCATTTGTCCGGGAAGCGCTCCTCACTAAGCCAGACCCGGAGGTCTTCCACATCACCGCCAAAAATCGAGTGCATGAGCGCGTTGTTTCCGGAGCCTGGACATCAGGAATGCAGCGGTGAGAAGTCGACGCCTTGATTGAAAAGGAAAAAGGGAATCCTACCAAAGAACTGGTGCAGGCAGCTCCACGTCATGGAGTATTGACCGTTGGTACGTTTGCACTCTGCGCGCCGGAGGCCAGAGAAGTAGACTATGTCGTCGAGCGAGAGGGATTTGCCATTCGAGGCGTGGGAGAGGAACCTGTCTACTAGATCCGGGTGCGGGACGCCCTGGTCAGGGCAGAAGGCGATGTCAGGGCCTGTATGATTCTGGCGTCAGCACACCACTGCCGGTTAGAAGTAATGATAAGCAACATACGTGTAAATGAGGCATCGTGCTGGATGACCTGAGGCGAGGGGTCAGTGCGCAGTCAGATTTACGCGAGCAATTTATGCATCCTGATAACTAACGTTCAAAGCGCTGAGGTCCTGCAGGTCTATCCAGCCCCGTCCTTGGTCGAGCTGATAGGCCGAGGAAGTGAGCTGGTCGGCGAGCGACGGTGCAAGGTTATAGGCATGTTGGATGGCATGCGACATTTGCTTGTAGCTGATGTGTTTACCACTGCGAGGCAAGATATCTGCGCTGTGTCAGATCAGCCAAAAACATGGATATGGAAGCGCATTTTACAGTCTCACATACCGTGGTTGGCAAGAGCGTTGAGCCTTGGGTGTGTTAGTATAGCGTTGCGAAAAGGATACGGAAACATACGCTGGACAGGGTGAACGAGAGTCGGTGGCCTGAACGGGCGCCTGAAACGGCGGCCAGACGCCACCATGGTCTGGCTGGCCGGAAGGCACAACGCTTCCAACCTTACGGGGAGGAAGAGATAGGTTTGCAAACTGTATACGGTGTCGTCGAGGTTAGGATTCAGAGACTGGCATGACGGGTGGAATACACACGACGTAGTAGAGGTCACGGATGGTAAGCCAAATGGCAAGAAAGAGGAGAGAAGCAAGGGCTTTCAGAAGGTTGAAAAGCCGTCTAAATGCACCGACAGTCGTAGTAAGGACGTTGACCATGGCGGGCAACGGCAATAGCTAGGAGCTTGCGATAAGTGACGAGGTCAGTTAAAATGCAAGGACGAGGCAACACCTAGCTGGGTTGTGGGTATGAAGGCATTTATATTTGACCAAGCTGATTCTTATGTATTTGAGGGTCAGCTGGAACACTCAGGGCCCTCTATGTTGCTTCTTTGTCGGGGCTTTCATTCGCTGAGGCTGCAAAACAGATCACAGGTATAAGTTTCTAGCGGAGTGGATATGCCATAAAACCCACTGTCCTATCTGGGTCATCTAGACGTATCCCGGCCTGTCAGGCCAGATGCACCGTTCATTGGACAAGGGATGGATGGATTTGCAGGTTGGGCAGCGAAGGTACCTTGATCTAGTCCTTCCTCCATGGGCCCATTGATCGAGCTTCGATTTCACATTCTCTTTCCATGGTAGTTCCTGTAGCAAAGTATCGGTATGCCTGTCATCCGCATTCTTGTTTTATCGAAACTTGACTGACTTTGATCAGCCCTTGCTTGAAGACACAATCTTACAAGCATCAGGCATAACCCCTTGATTCAGCAGCGGGGTCACCAAGGCATCCGTGCCCCTTGGGAGTCGTTCCGCTACCATTATCTACTCGCCCCGTGCAAAGCAATGGTGATCAGTGGTGATCGGAATTATATTTGAGCTAATCTGGACCTTTGGACATCCCATCGGAAATAAGTTAGATAAGTACGAGTTTCCTGTGCAAGTCATATGAGTCATAAATATCCCGTTTCTGACGCCGTCTTCCATCGCAGCGGAGGCTAGACCAGAAGGGCGGCCGAGTCATCAAATTTTTCGCAGTTAAATATTCAAGACAGAATCAGCTTTCGCGGTTGAGACAAGATTCTTTCAGCCCATTCTCCCGTTGAGCATCTTTCGCAAGATGGATCAACCGGTACCACGCGTTGAGCTAGCCTTTCGTCCAAAGGAAAGTTTCGCGGCACCTGGTAGCAATATTCGAAAACCGGAGGATCAGGTAGACATGACTGCCGAGGATACGGAGTTGCATGCGACCCAGCATAAAGCTCAGGCCCCGATAGGCGGCCGGAAACATACCAGGCCAGCGGCCGGACCCCTGAAAAGCTCATCAAAGCAAGAAGCGCCCGAGCAGAAAGAGCCCGTGGTACATGAGTGGTCAGATGTCCCCGGACCATTGCACGAGGCTGTCATCGCCTGCCTGAAAAGAGTATGCCATGATCTGAATACTCTCGCCAGATCAGGATACAAAGTCCGCGAAATGACCCAAGAGGACGTGAAAGGATACGCGAAGTGCAGGAACTGTGGAGGTGCGTATAAATCCACCTCTGATGGCATAATATATACTAAAAACTGTTGCAGAGCGCAAGAGAGTTCTAGATACGAAGTCAAAGACAGCTTGTTTCTACCACCCAATGAAACTCAAACACCAGAAGAAACAATACAAGTATCCATGTTGTGGGAAGAGACACGGATGCGCCTCACTGCCGGCGCATGTTTACGCACCTGTTCCAGGTTTTATCCTGGAGAATTGGCAGAGCTATCAATTAACACCGAGTCCTATGCCAGGGCTTCGTCCACCTCGGCGCGTGGTCGCGCTTGATTGTGAGATGGTCGAGGTTAAAGGAGGAGATTCGGAAGTAGCACAGGTCTGTGCCGTCCATACCTTGACCGGTGAAGTTATTGTCGACATATACGTGGTCCCATCCAAGACGGTCACAGACTGGCGGACTCCTTGGAGCGGGGTATCGCAGAGACTTCTCGAGGAGATGAAAGAGGCTGGAAAGACTGTCAACGGATGGGAAGAAGCTCGCAAAGCGCTATGGGCGCACATCGATGCGGACACCATCCTCGTGGGCCAATCGCTCCAACACGACCTTGACGTCATGCGGATGGTTCATTTGAACATCATTGACACGGCTATTCTCTCTCGGGAGGCAGTCGCGAAAAATTGCAAGCAAAACTGGGGGTTGAAGCGACTATGCAAGCAGATGCTTGATCGGGATATTCAGCAGTCACGGGGAGGGCACGATTGCTTGGAGGATACAATGGCGACTAGGGAGGTGGTGCTCTGGTGTGTTCGGCATCCCGGCAAATTCCAGGAGTGGGCAGTGTCTCAGAGGGAATGGAAAAAGAAGGCCGATGCGCATTGGAAATTGAAGCGGAAAGAGTCGGACAAGGCTCAGGTCAAGCAGCCTCAAAAGATTGTCTCTCAAGTACCCCCTGAATAGAGTGCGTCGTATGGCTATATGCTGCAGTCTGGTCATCTCTTTTTGGAAAGTTCAACCCCCTTGGGAATATGCTAGACACCAGAGAGACTTATATACATTGCTCCTTTGCCGCATCATCCCGGACAGGATACCATGAGATGCGGTGGAATGCCCATATAAGAAAAGGTCACCTTGGATTCCTTTAGAAGGGTGAACCTGGGCAACCCAGGTGATACTTATCTAGGTTGACTTTAGATATTGGTGCATCAGTGGTGTCATTAGCCTAAGGAAAAGATAAGAATATGGTAAAGCCTCCTGAATCACTCATCTGTGGACATGGCCCAGTAGACGGCCCCGGGTTGTATTCCGGATACGTGTGGGTCAACCCATAAATCCGCATGGGTTGCATCAAACCCATATCCAACCCACACCCAGTCTAGATCCACTGAGTCATGATGCGACGCTTGACGAGACAAATCCTAACAAACTGTAACACTGAAATGACACGCAACGGTGCAGGCTCTAAAGCGGTTCCGCTTGATCTGACGATTCCATGTTCATTATGAAGGGCATATCCTATACAACTGTTTCCGACAGTACTTACATACCAACCGTTTAGGGAGTATGTCTATAAGGATGGTCACTGGGATAGAAGTAGTGGACACATAAATTTAGGCAGTGTGATATCGGCCAAGGTAATTCTGGCAAGAACAAGTGCAAAGATACCTCTGTTGTTCCTAGCCCCATGATCAGACATCAGAATCTTTCCCGGTAACAACATATTCATTCCAGATTAAAACAAGGCGTTGATGGAGAAGCTGTGCACTAGAAAAGTATGGCATAGTTATAAAATAACTAGCTTCCTTTTTGAGAAATTTATGCAGGGTGCTGCATCAGATTCGATCATGAACGGGACGAAGCTATACGATAACATATGCCTCCCGGAGCTGACCTCCCGAATGAACAAGACCTTGCAAATAGTAATTGCATCTTATACTATACGTCACCGATACCAGCAACTCCCGTTCTATACTCCTTCGGTGGGACAGTCCGATTGGCCGCTGTAACCATGGCTTTACAGCAAAGGCATACGGGTAGCCCGTTCCCAGCCACTACAGCTAGCACCCCTTGATTGCTTGGTACGGGTAAGATTCCCACTTCTGCTCCAGTTTAATTCTGGCGAGGTCTATATGCATTTGATCTTCCCTCAACCTTGAACCAGTTGACGTAAGATGCGGCCGCGAGCGTACGGAGTAGTATGTTGCATGAACGTTGATGTTGATTCACGGCCAATGTCATGAACCTTTGGATCGAGAGGCAGCAGTCAGATTAATCAATCGACACTCTTCTTCTTTGGGTTTTACAATATTTAGATTCTTTGATTCCATGTGCCGCATCATCTTATGAACTATCGTCACATCTGGGAGTGTAGCGATATATGACTCCGTTCCGCAGTTATGCCTCAGAATACTATTGCACTGACTCCTGGCGTCGTTCTTGGCCATCCTGAGGTTCAGGAGAAATGGCCGAGGAACCCCGAAGATCTGGCCGTCAGCGACATTGACACCGGTGTATTGATCAATGAATTGTCCAATATTAACCTTCTGCCGGGGAAGGTCAGAGTCCTCGAGGAAAACCCGGAGATCATGCAAGCAAAAACCTATGAAAAACCCCCTCCAATTGAGGAAGGAACATATCGGGGGACTCAACTGGCGCTCACTAAGATTTATAATCTTGTAGAACAGCGGTACTTGTATCGGACCATTACCCTTCCTCCGAGATGGCTAACATCCTATCCTCGACAGATTCAGTTCCTTCATGGATGTAGCCAATTTCGAGCCTTTGGTTCCATCGCCCCTGACCAAGGACCAGAAACGCAAATTCTTTGCATTCACAGATGGCTCAGACGGTTACCCACCCCATCTTAACCTGGCCGGGAATGTGGAAGCAGCGAAAAAGGACGAAAGTAACCAGAGATCGACGCTTCAACCGTCCCAGATTTTTGATAAGATGCGCCTGTTGCAGTTAGCCTCTCTTTTACCCAGCATTGTGCCAAATAAATTTATTAGAGAGCTTGCTAGGTTGACTGCAAGAGGTTGGTTTGGTTCCATGGGCCGGCCAGACGCAGGAGAAAAGCTCAAAGATGTGGAGGATTATAACAGGAGGGCTCGCGGATGGTATTTCGGTAAAGATATATTCGATCTCCCCAACGTGGGCGATTTGCCAGATTGGTACAGCGATGCCCGGTTTGCCCAGCAGCACTTTACAGGCACGAATCCTACAACGATTGAACAGGCTTCGGATGAATGGTCAGAACACTTCATCACAGCCGCAGAAGCACCAGAGGATGGCCCCGTCAAGGAGATTCTCACCGATCTCCGTAACAGCTGCCGAAAGTCGTTGTACATGCAGGACTACAGCTACTTTCGCAAGGCGGCTGGGCTGGACCCGACTGCCGTCATCAAATGCGAGTTTGATGAAGCAGGCAAGAAAAGACACCGCTATGGTTGTGCTTCGGTGTGTCTGTTTTATCTCAATGATCAAGGCCAGCTTTACCCTCTGGCAATTGTCATCGACTGGCGGGGCAAGGCTGAGACATCTGTGACCATCTATAACCGGGAATTGATCAAGCGGAAGGATCTTCGGGCAGGAGGCGAAAAGCAGGACCAGAAACACAAGGTAACCGACGAGGCTCATGACTGGGCCTGGAGATATGCCAAGACCTGTGTTCAGTGTAGCGACTGGCTTCGGCATGAAGTTACTGTGCATCTTACGAACACCCATATGATTGAAGAGGCCATTATTGTTGCCTCGCACCGACAACTCGACCCAGACCATCCGGTAATGCTGTTGCTCTATCCGCATTGGCAAAAGACCCTGGCACTCAATGCCGCTGCCCGAAACACGCTTGTCCCCCATGTCATTGTCGATTTAATCGGGTTTCAGGCAAGTGAAGGCTTTGCATTTATCCGGCACGCGTACGAGAACTTCGACTTCAAAGGACGTTACGTACCGACAGATCTTCGCCAGCGCGGGTTCCCTCCAGAGGAACTCGACAGTCCCAAGTTTCACAACTACGCCTACGCCAGATGTATCAACAGTATGTGGCATAAGATCAGGTCATATGTGCAAGACATGCTTGCTCTAGCCTACCCCGGAACTGATGCCGACCACAAAGTCCGGAATGACCAATGCATTCAGGCCTGGTCCGACGAGATGCGCAGTTCCGATGGTGCCAGGTTGCCCTCTTTCCCGACCATCAGCACGTTTGAGGAGCTGGTTGACTGTGTGACCATGTGTATCCACATCGCATCCCCCCAGCATACGGCTGTCAATTATCTACAAAATTATTACCAGTCATTTGTGGTCAATAAACCTCCCTGCCTGTACACCGAGCCACCAACCTCTCTACAGTCCCTCCTTGGCTACACCGAGAAAGAGCTTGTTGAGGCGCTGCCTATGAACCACCCTCGGGAATGGCTTCTGGCGTCACATATACCGTACCTACTCAGCTTCAAGCCGGGTAATAAAGAAAGTCTGATTGTCTACGCGGCGTCAAAGTTTCGCGTGTATCACAACAAACCGACAGAGAAGGACCAGGCCATCGCAGCAGCGACCGGAAAGTTCAATACCGCACTCGCGGAAAGCCAAGAAGAATTCAAGCGTTACGGACAGGCAACGGACGATTGGGAGACCGTCGAGTACGAGGTGTTGAGCCCAGAATGGAATGCAGTGTCCATTTTGATTTAGAATTAGCCATGTCAGCATAACTGGTCTGGCGATGATCCAGAGCGATAGTGCTGAGGCAGTCATCATTTTTCTACACCGAATCTGGCCCCTTCAAAACATCCCCTAAATGGTCATGACTGCGTTTCCATGTTAAATAAAAGACGTGTACATATATAATGCTGTCCTGCGACATCATTCGTGTACTGCCATTTCACCATCCACTAATTGGGACTACTAAATGGGACTAGTATAGTAAGCGTCTGCATGACTCATAAATTCTGTCAGAGTGAATTGCCAAATTGATAACCCAGAACTGTAACAGAACACATCTGATCACAACAATCATGTCCCATCGGCCCCTGGGTCCAGTTGTCGCATTGCCTCCGGCCCAACTGCCCTCGGAGGTTACCCTCATCGGCCGCACGGTTGCTCTGACCAAACTAAGCGCAGACCACGCCGCTCAGCTATTCCCTCTGGTCGGTGGTGACGATGCAACAAAAATCGCCCTCTGGGACTACATGGCCGATGGTCCATTCAGCGACCCCATAACTTTCCAAGAAGCAATCGCGGCCAAATCGCGGTCTTCGGATCCGTTCTATTTCGCTGTCATAGACATTCGCCAGAACCCCGACCCCGAGAAAGGACATGCTGTGGGCTATCTTTCGTTAATGAACATTGTCCCTCAGCATCTCAGCATTGAGATTGGGAATGTACTGTTTTCTCCAACGTTACAGCGGACGACAGTCGCTACCGAGGCGTTCTACCTTGCCCTCAAGTACGCGATTGACGATTTGGGGTTCCGCCGCGTGGAGTGGAAGTGTAATGCGCTGAATGCGCCTTCCAGACGGGCTGCGCTGAGACTGGGGTTTACCTTTGAGGGGATCTTTCGGCAGCATATGGTGATTAAAGGAAGGAATAGAGATACGGCGTGGTTTTCGATGCTGCGTGAGGAATGGGAAGGGGGTGTCAAGGGGGCTATGGAGGAGTGGCTGCAGGAGAGCAACTTTGACGAAAGTGGTGGGCAGCAGAAGAGTCTTGAAGAGCTGCGGATGGGAAGGCAGCCATAACTTAGACCAGGAGGTGATTTTCTGCGCATTTCTTCGTTGCGGACTCCTCTTATGGAGGCTCCGGTTCCAGCAATAGGCTGGATACAGTGGTCTGTTCGCAAGATGTCCGGTCGCATATACATCTAGTTGTTCTAATTGTAGATCCTCGTTACCATAGTTTAAGAAAATTAGAAACACGAGGCAGTTCAAATTCAATCGCAACGAAAACGGAGAAGCGACAAAAAAACAAAGGAAAAATAATGCGTTAGCTGGGAGTCGAACCCAGATCTATTGCTTGGAAGGCAACAATGCTAACCGCTACACCACTAACGCTGACTTGTGGTAGGTGGCAAATTTTATGCTATATGACATTTAAACAACATCTTTATTTTTCTCGTTTCAATTGTTACTTGGGTACCTACCTTGTGCAAAGCCAAGTAAGTATCTGCTAATGCTAAAATTGTACAAACTTCGGACAGGAGAGCTCGCGCATTCTTCTGTACGTGTTGATGCTTTCCACCTTTGGTCTGGCACGGCCGTGGCATTCAGCTACTTGTGTTGGGTATCTACAGCTGTCACTATATATAGACCTCTACTTGTTTCCGAAGCAGAAGGCATTACTTTTAAAATGAACACAAGGGGTGAAGTAAGAGCTATGATATCTGTAAGAGGAGGCTCAGGTGGTCAAGGACTTGTATATTTTCTGTTGCACTGTATGTGATAAGCATCAAATCATTCAATTCATCGCACTAGGTAAATATTTGAAGCTTTGTCAGTCTCGATCCTCTGGCCCCAGAGACTGTATGCATATTATTCCAAGTGATACTCGCTTCGACTCAATGCATTTAGGCACCAGGCGCATTGTCCTGGGGTTTAGACGGATTTTAGGCGGATTTACGGAATCTGGATATCCATCTCCGCGTATCACTACACTAGCTCACGACCTATATAATGCACAAAGGCTTGTATAACAAGACATATCGTTATTTCTCGCAGCATTGTCCGCGTCATTGGGCGAGCCTTCATCGCTATCAGCAATAATGACGAACACACCGTCCACTGTCGTGCTCATCACAGGTAAAACGATCAATTGAACTGCCTTCGAGCCGAGACTGATTATACAGGCGCAAACTCGGGCATCGGCTTCGCAATAGCTAAAACCATTGTGTTAGCCTCGCCAGACTACCACGTCATCATGGGCAGCCGCTCTCTGGAGAATGGCCAGAATGCAGTCCAAGCAATCCAGTCCTCGGAGGCCACCAAGGGCTCTCTGTCTAGCGTGCAGCTCGACGTCACAGACCCTACCTCAACTGCATCTGCCGCAAAGCAAATTGAAGCGCAGTTCGGCCGTGTCGACGTCCTGGTCAATAATGCCGGTGTCTTCTCACAATCCCACGTAACCAAAACGGCAATGGAGGAGACCTTTGCGGTCAACTCTATCGGGCCTGCACTGGTGTCCGAGGTCTGTAATCCCTTATTGATGAAGTCAGCTCGCCCGTACTCGATTTTCATCTCTAGTATTCTGGGTTCGTTGTCCGAGGCGGCTGATCCCTCGTCTTCGGTGCATTATTATGACGGCGTCGCGTATCGGATGAGTAAGGCTGCTCTGGATACGTTGGTTGTACAGCAGCATAAGCAGTTTAGCCCCAAGGGGATTAGGGTTTTTGCTGTGTGCCCGGGGTTGGTGAGGTCAAATCTGAGAGGGAAGAGTGAGGAAGATGTGTCCGCGGGAGGGAGGGCGGGCGATCCCATGGTTCCAGCGGAGATGATACTGGGGATAATTCAGGGGAAGCGAGATGCTGATGCAGGGAAGTTTTTGCGTGGTGACATGGTGTTGAATTGGTGAATTTATAGTTAGATTGAGGCAATTGCATGATACCGCTTAGTCTGGAATCGGCTTCGGTTGCAGGATTGGAGGATATCCTGAATATCAAGGATGGTCACAATTTGGAGCTGGTCAGCCTAAGCTGGAGAGGCAGACCAAAGCCGTTGGTCATACACTTGATACTCACATGTTGAAGGCTGGCGATATGAACACGGAAGATTTCATGAACGTCTAGAAGATACTTGAAGTAATCAAACTTACTGCTGGACAGACTCGGAGATTCTGCAAAGCTTAGGGAATGGAAATCAGTATTGCAGCTCCGCTGGCGATTCCTCTCACACTATCGTATCGAGAACAACATTAAGGCCGACATCCAAAGGATCATTTAAGGACCTTCTGTACAAAACCCTGGATCCATTCAGCCACATCCTTAGCCTCCCTCAAGTGAATCAACAGATGACCCTCGTCCTTGACAACCTCCAAGCGCACATCTGCGTTAACAAGCCGTTCTTTAATCTCCACGGCATCCTGCAGCGGATACGTTTTATCATCCTCCCCATGAATCAGGAGAACCGGCACACGAAATTCCCCTAGTCGATTAAGCACCGCATCTCTTTCCATCATCGAGGTCAGTGTAGGCTCCACATTCTCAGCGCCTGAATGACGCTGAATCCAGTCTTGTTTGATACGAGTCGCACGCGGTCCCTCGACATCAGGATTCCCGCCCCAGCTGAGGATCGCGGCGTTCATGATCTGCTCGCTGGGAGCAGGTGTCGCAACCCAGATATCGCGAAGCTGGTAGAAGGCATCACGTTGAGCGTTGGTCGCCTCTGATGCGTTGGAGGCAAGGAGGACGAGGCCTGAGAATCTAGCTTGGTCGAGTAGCACCAGGCGGAGGGCGATCATCGAGCCCATGGAGATGGCCGCGATCAGTACGTTGGACAGTTCAAGCTCTCTCTGTGGGATATTAGCTGTGCTATTGGCTGTATCGGTTTTGCGAATCCCTCATACCAAGAGAGTAAGGACATCCTCAGCTTGGTTCCAGAGGGTATATTCCTTGCGGCCGGCAGTGGTCTTCCCGTGGCCATTCAAGTCGACGCGGAGGAGGTTGACCTCTGGCAACTGTGGTGCGAGAAGCTGGATGGTCTCTTCCCACATAGCCGATGACATCCATGAAGCATGGATGAAAAGAACGGTGGGTTTGCCCTTTTGCAGAGGTGCCTCTGTCTCCCAATAAAGGTTGTTGCTGGCGAATCCGGAAGGCATGATGGTTTCTGGATATTTAGGTAATGATCTCTTTTTCCTGAGTCTGTAGTTGAAGATCAGCGGAGAAGCCGAAAGAGTGTATTTATATTGTGGACAATTGATGGAATGTGCATCGTTATGCTTCCAGTTAAGGTTGGAGTATAACGTTATGCGGATATCGTTATGTGGATCTCTTGAATACGGCCTATCCTGACAAGTCATGGTGCACCCTCATATTCATAACAATCTCGTGTTCTAGACAATTCTAATATACGAAAGAATGGCCTGGCGAGAGACTAGCCCAGCCACATTTCCTTACTCTATTGACCATTGCAGCAACTGTTTAGTTTTACTCCCGCTTAGCAAACTAGGCAGAGATTCCCCATAATCCATATACTCGTAGGACCACAACCCCAGACATCCCTGGTACACCAAAGCCGCCTCAGAGACAAAAGTGTCCAGTGCTTTATCAAGCCAGAGTCACCAATCATCGTCAAACCGTAACGCGCAAGAAGCGAGGCAATACTCCCAGTAAGCTGGATACAGCCCAACTTCTCCCAGTCAAGAACTACAGCCTGCAACTTAGCGCTATAGTTGCGGGCATCGTTTCCTTAACTTGCAGCATTATGTTCTTTCTTTGAAAGTCACCATGAGTGAATGCTGGGCACTGATTACAGAGCACCCGTAGTAAATAGTGGCGAAGGAACTCCGCTCTGATTTAGGCCCAAAGTGGTCGGTTTGCTTTCTGGCCATCCATTCAATGAGGTCCTCGTTGCAAGTGAATAGGACATTGATGCCGGATCTGGCTCCCCTGCCCAGAATATCCCGTCGAGGAGAGGCCGTTTGTCCAGACTGCCATAATAGCTTGGTGGCAGAAGCTGTCGAAGGCCGATAAATTATTGACACAGCGCAGTGGTGACAGCCTCCTTTCCGGAGAGGCCTAGGCGCGGCCATGACGATAAGAGGCTTTGGCCAGCAATCTGTCCCATGAAGATGTATTTCTTCCCAGTATTCGTGCTTATAGAAAGGAATAGACTCGAGGAATGCCTATGCTCGTGTCCTCATCAACACATATCATATTCTTTCCCTCAAGCAGGTCTACACCCTCTCCAAAGTTCACCACAAATGGGGCTCAATTGCAACAACCCCCCGTCGCCCCTATTGTTCGGCAATATCGAGTGCTCCATCGATTTCAACTTTTGAAGGAAGTAGGCAAGGCGGATCAACTGCCTAGTACGGGAGACTGATTGTGGTAGTCATCGTTGCTTGTAGCGGGATAGCATAAGAAGGGGCCACGGCTGGTTGAAGAGGGTTTGGACTAGTTGTAGTGGAGTGTGATGATGTATCAATTCCTCGTTCCTGAGACGCATATGAAATACTGCAGCCCAACTGCGGCAATGCTCCAGGAAGGCTCCAGCTTCTCCGTGATGAGTTATGGACCCTTCCAGACCGACTTCGCAGTATACCCTCAGCCTTGAATACTTGATACCGGAATATCTCTGGTGTACTCAAGTCTGATGCAGAGTGCCAAGACCACAGCTGACAGCCGTAGATCCTCAATATCGAATTATACATCCCGAAGACCTCAATGTGCTTGAAGCCAGTGTCTCCTCCGCTTCGAGGTACAGCTATACCGAGATAGGAGGGAGTATGTTGCAGAATATAGCTATTTCTATAGCCGCCAGGTAGACTTTTAACTGAACCGTGACAAGTATCTGGCGTCAGCCTCTCAAGGATGTCGGAAGCCTACCAAGAGATGAATGACACTTTTCATCATTCCTATTCTTTGTTTGACGTGTCTACCTTCTGCTTTCCTTGTAGATTGGTGACCTCCAGGTATTTCATCAGGCGGTCCAGCGCAATCTCCCAGATAAGACGTGCGGGGGTAGGGAGAGATCGGAACAGACGCCAACGAATCTAGGCTTTAGATCAATGATTGGTGCTTTCAAGTAGTGGGACATGATACATGCGCAAAGTACAACACCCACAAGGCTGTGGTGCTGTTATTAGCCAAATGACCAGGGTCAGAAATGCGGCGCAGCATCATAAAAACCCCTCATTATCATTCTATATCCTCTCATGCGTACCCGGAATCAACCACCCAAATGTGCAATATGTCGACCGCCATTTGGAATCCCGATATTATTCTCCAAATCAGCGACCCCTCAGGCCGAGGCATGTTATGCGTCGGTCTGGCGCGTCCCCACTCTCCCAGTGGACTCCGCGGTCGATGTCGATGTGATGTCCCGTCTGCTAGGTATAGGCAGATCCTCTCTATCTTAGACACTATGTCCAGGACACCGCCTCAGTATGTGACCAACAGGGAGCTTCGGTCTATTGCTCGATTGGGATTGTGCGATTGGCATACTCACCAGGTGGATGAGGTCGTGGCTAATTGGGAGGATATCCTTGGATGTGTCGAGAGTATCAACGGGACGTACGAAGGACAACGAGAAGAAATGAATCAAGACTTGAAAGAACTGCAGGAAGACGTGGATGAGTGTAGAAGATTGCTTCTAGTCAAGGAGGATTGTAAAGATGCTCTTTCTGTGCTACTTCGTCGGCATCTCAATCGAAATGCACGATTGAAGAAGGAATTAGTGGAGAGTCAAGCAACTTGTGCTCGGCTGCAGAAGGATTTAGCGAGGGCCAAGGACCAAGTCGAGAAGAACCGTGGACTTTCTGCCGAGAACTCTCGTCTATCAAATTTACTCAAGAGAGCTGGAGAAGAACAAGAACGCTACAAGAACCAGGCAACCAACCTAATTGCGGAATGCGAGAAACTGCGCATGCAGAGTGCGGAGTTACAGGCGGACGTCAACTCTGGGAAGGACAAGTATAAAGATTTGCAAGACAAGGAAGAGTCAGCAACTAGAGAGCTGATCGCCGCGAGTACTGAACTGCATGAAGCCCGGTCCGTCAATCAGGGTTTGGAAAATGATAAGAAGGCCTTACAGTCCGAGATCGACGTTCTCAAACGCGAGGTGATCGAATTGAATGATAACAATACCTCCATATCCTCCCAGCTTGCAAGTACTGCAGCTTCTTTGCAGACAGTCACAAAGGAGCTGTCAGCCGCCCATCAAACGAACACGGAGTTACGCATTCGAATCGACCGGCTATCAACTCCAATCTGGTACAGATTGATACAATGGATTAAGCATAAAGTCGCGGGTCTTATGAATTTACGGAACGCTGGCAAAGAAGTCTCAGACGAGGAGGAGGAAATGGCGCTGGCCCCAACCGGTTCACGCAGAGATGCAGGACTGGCTTGACGGAGCAGAGCAATTATAGTACTTGGTCAAGACATTCTCTCAGTATGACTATGAGTCGCTTAACTGATGCTTGAGCCTGATCAGCTGTTCATCAGTCTTCGCTCTAGCTAATGGAAGGTTTACCAGAAAGTTCGGTGACTTCCTCTACTCACGCATGTCCTGTCCTGTAGTACTAACTCCCAGTCAATTGGACCGTTTTGTCATAGATAACAGGATATCAGTCGTGCGGCTGGCCTCTGGACTCCATGAGGCACCGTATATTAGCATCTACCAATACTGGGTACAAAGATTATGGACTTGTAGAGCATGCATTTATCATTAATACTCATAAGTAGTTTTAGAGAAACCATAAAACAAAAGCCACTTCTTAGAATCACGCCTATCCATACTATGGCCGCCTTACTTGCAGCATCACAAGCATGGTTCCCATCGTGTCATTTTGCCCAGGAGACACCGGCGTCCTTCTTCGGACAACCAGGGCACTGGCATACCCTATCTGCTGGTTTTGTGCCATCAGAGTGCCAATGGCTTTCTCCCTAATGATTTTTTGCCCAGAAATCGCACGTATGCACATGTATGTACCGTCTTTCTGTGGTGCAGACATGAACTCTGCATTTCCAGTCCTCATACTGGCATATACAGATGGGAGAGCGTCTCGATCAATAGCCTCGACTCCGTGTCCATGAGGAATATTATTGACTTTTCGAGAGTTATACAATGTTTTGTCTTGCATACTGGTATTCGATGGAATACCAGATTGCTTATTATCTTGGTTACGTCGTTGCGCAGGATTGGGTGAAGCCTTAAAGTTTGAAGTGGATGGAAAGGTGTTGCAAATATCCGAGACGATAAAATTATAGTTTTTGATGTTGTTGTAGATAGATAATAGACTTACATATATCATTCCTCATCGTCGCTGTCTACCCTGGGAATGAACTTCTCCTCTCGCAGCTCTAAGCAAGCAAGACCAGACAGCCATGTCGAATTAGAATTAACACCCCAGTCCTGGTAGGGGTACTGCAGGGCGCGCAAAGCAGACAGTCGATTAGATTGAGGGTCAAAGTCATCACGGCTGATGTCCGGGCCAGCACTGTTCAGTGGCTCAATAGGCAGATGTGGCGTGGGATTAGCGTGAGGGCTGACTGGACGATCTGCTTCACCTGCGTATTGATAACAGGGAAACCTACTCATGGCCCGGCTTCTTCGCCAATGATCAATGACCACCACATCGGCTTCCTGCATCGCCCGTTCCACAAATGCCGTCAACTGCTCTGTCAAAACATATGTAGGAAACTTTGGAGGCATATGGCCTTCCCAGCAGATCCAATGCCGGCGGGGGCTTCCACAACAAGACTCAAGAACTATGTCATAGAGCATGTTCATCAGTAGCCCTATCAGATCCATCTGGACCTGATCATTAATTAAATGGGTTGTTGGAGAGGCATTGCATGAGAGATAATAGCGCTTATAGATCTGATCCCCGCAGGAATAGGAAGCTTCCACATAGGCAAGTGATGCAGGGGGCTGCTGCACCAACATCCGGCGCCAACTAGCTTCACGGCGGAAAATCTTTTGGCGCCTGTCACTCTGCTTTGACCAGGTGTGCCATAAGTTGCAATCTCTCACACCAGATGGGTCCATGGAAGGGGGCAAGAGACCTGTGAAATATTGCGCTAGAAGTGGACTAAACAACTTTTTGCGGCACTGCTCTGGTGGAATTGGTTCAAAGAAGAGGGCCTGCTGTAGCATTGGGGAGGTTTGAATCACGAGCGGCGGACTCGCTGGGCTGATGTTAGCAGGGACTGGATATCAAGGTGAAAGAGAACATTTTCAAGCAGCTCAGGTGTAGACAGGACGAGCTGTTGGTTCTCAGCCATGGTATATCAAAGTAAATCAGAAATAACACTGTGGTAGTGGTATGGATACTTCAAGGTTGGATTTTATATGTGTTCGAATACAGCCAAACTAGTCCTAAATACAGCTAGATCTCCTGGATGAGTAAAAAGCCCCGATCACCTGACCTTCAGTGGTACAAACATTCAAAAAGCTGTGGACAAAATCCTCCAAAACCCATCATACTGGTAGACACAAAAGCGACAGTGTCAATGCTCATGGCTATGAACGCTTTGCCGATACCATCTATGTCGTCGAAGCTGAGTCTCATGGGATGTAGTGTTTTTGATCTAGATAAGATCAACAAAAGCCGGATTCGCCTGGAATCAACTGGGTAGGACTAGTCGAAGCCACTTACTGTTGGGACCACAGCTCCAGATGTCATGGAGGGTGATGCTGAGGGCGATGGACGAGGAGAAGCGCCATCACACAGACCGTAGAGGAAATTAGGGTTGCTGGCTGTGGACAAAGCCGCCCGGCGATACAGTTGACAGTCGCCAGGGTCCGCGTACAGCCACGCCTGACAGTGCTCCAGCTTCTCACATTTAAAAGCACAGTGGAATGCACTGGGATGTTTATAGCTAAATGTGAGCGGGGCGCTGCTGAAGAACCCGATGGTGTTGTTCTGAATGTTATTCAGACATGAGGCGGAAACAGCTTGCATTCCAGCAACAACCAGGAGCCAGGAAGCTCCTGGAAGGAAGAATAACATTGTCTCCGGAAGATGATTTGTAAAAGAAGGATGTCAAGGAAATGTTAAGGGTCAAGCAAGACGACTGTCCAGAGTGGATATCATGAAGGGTTTAGTACTTATAGGACCCAGCTTGACCTTCTACTTCCACTATTATTACCTATTTAGTACTCGGTCAATTCTGGCTGCCTACTTGAAAGATTAAGATCCTACATTGTAGTATTCTGTAGTAGTCTGTATCCTGTACCTGTCTCTTATTCTGTCTAGGCTAATTACTCAGAGTAGTAGTAGCACCGGAGAGACCTCCGTTTTGGATTACTATATCCGTACTTTGCCCCAATGGTACCTTAGCTACACAAGTAAGGTACATGGCTCCATTTCCATCTACAGTATGATTGGTATCTTAATATAGTAAAACCTCATTATAACAAGATATTCCAGATAGTCTAATTTTCTCGTTATAGTGAGGTTCTTGTTATGTTAAGGATATATATATTTAGCCTGTAAAATAGCTTTGAATATCCTGCTAAGTCTATAGGCTTAGCTTTTAACCCTAAAGGATTTACTTATACTTGTCTAGCTTATATATAAGGCTAGGAATGCCCTCTGCCTGCTGCTTCTTATAGAGATAAAGTATTCTTAGTACCTCTAATACCTAATTAAGTAATATATATAGTAGAATTTTAAGCTCCTCATTAGAATTATTATCAAGCTCTGGCCTATACTAAGCTAGAATCTAGCTCTTAATATCTTTAGGACAGTTGCTGTAGCTTGCACAGTGATCAGTAATGCACCCTAACTTTGAGGTCTACATGAATCATGGCTAAACCCTGTTCTGACTACATAACCCTGGTTGGACTGGATCTCATGATTACCAGTAACTAATAGCTCCAGGCTTGCATCTTGGCATAAGATGCATTATTTAGCAGTCCTAAATTTATCATAAGATGGCTGCAGGCAAACTTAACCTTAATAGCTGGGCAATCACAAAGTATAACGATTAAGAGTTAATCTAGGTTCTTTAGACTACCTTAGGCTTCTGATCAGCAGATGACCAGAGAGAAAGTTCAACTAATTAGGGTAATACCCAACCAGATGCGGTTTTCCTTTCGCCCATGGCAATGTAATGAAAAAGATTGTCAAGGCTATACGGGCTTTTACTTCTTGCCATTTGCACTTTTAGAGACTGCAGACGAAATTAGCATGAATATATTAGTTTTTAGCGTTTCTTTGTCAAAATTTAGATGGTCACCTGACACCACAGTGTGCGAAGAAGAGGACCGTTCCCTATTGTTATGGTTAACCATAAATCAGAGATGGATAAATAACCATGGAAGAGATGGTCTATACTTAGAATGTTTCTCAAGGCTTCCGCGGAAAAGGCCGCTCGTAAGTCGAAATAGTAAATGGGTGCCAACTTGGGTTCTATAATTTCATCCAGGGTTATCGTGCTTCGAGTCCATGGTTCAAACACATTTGTCAAGTTGTTCCAATGGCTATTGCTCATGGTCTATTCCTGGCTTTGTTTGGTTATGTGGACTTTGTAACCTAAACTCAAAAGACAAATGGAAGAAATCTGGGTAACATGCCATTCCAGAGCTACATGTCTCCCTTTGGTTAAATGATATCATAAGACTAGCGTCCTAGAGTTTAACAAAATAGGACTTGTGCCAAGAAACGACATCCAGACCAGAATCGATTCATACTGTTACAGGAATGGTCAAGTCAAGCAGTTAGAGTGGCGGTGTCAGGAGAACAATAAAGGCCATCGGATCCGGGGGATAAGATGTAGACTTGGTCTAGAATCAACGGGGTTTCCGATTGCGTATTGGAAAGAGATTGGCCATTATGAGATCACATTGTCGAGTAAATGAGGGAAAAATGTGTATATATAGTGTGCTAGTGTTCAGTGATCTGTTATGTTTTATGCATTGTTGTTGCTGCATTACAACCCATAAAGAAGCTTTAGTCTTTGGTACAGGGAACTTCTCAGTTTCAAAGTCTGGTGTCTAATCTCAGTTAATGCTACTTTGACTCTGCTGCTGCTTGGCCTGGCAGTTGCTTCTCCTGCCTCGGAACCCAACAGCGAAGACAGTCTTCAGGGTATGTCTCATTCTCTCATCTCAGGGTTGATCTATAACGCTATTACATAGAGCGTACACAATGCCACAGAAGAGATGGAAGACGCTGCCACCCAGATCACAGAAGACGAGATGGCTGTTGCGAGGATGTTAGATGGGTCTGTTGGGATTATGACCCTCGCTGCCATGACTGGGATTGGAACCGGTGCGAGTGCCCTTCGAAAGACCATCGCTGTCACCCAGACCATTGGCACGACCACGGGCGTTGCCGATGTGATCGGGACTGGTGGTGCGATAATCATAATCCTCACTGTGACTGGGATTGGAGAAGTTGTACATGCAAAAGACATTAGGTTTTGAGATATCATATTGGAAAAGGTCACACGTTGGGCATTTTTAAGGGCCATCTCTCCTGGAAGATTGTCTACGATGGATGTGAGTAAATAATGGCGTTTAGTGCTCTTTAAGTACTAAAATTACAAAGCATTGTGAAACATTCTCTTTCGTTATTGTCTGTTCCCCTGTCATTTCTAGTATGTTTTAAGATAAGTACCTTGAATCAACGTATTGATTTTGCTGATATGGAAGTACTAATATATAAAAAGATAATTTTGTGTTTTAGAACATCTAGTTCATGTCGAAGCCTTTGAAATTGTATCCCTTATTAGTAGTGGTAGTTATATCTTAGGCCACAGCAACAGGACGCTCAGAGAATGGTTGCCTAATACAGGTACATTTCGAGTCAATATTTGTGAAAGTAAACGCCAGAGACAACAAAAGCCATGGGGATTCCTTCCTCTCCCTGCCTATGGATTATTCTGATCTTCTGGCACACCACCACCCACTGACTTTTAGCTTTGAGCTTTCATGCTCTTTTTGAATCAGAAACTCATCCTAAAGTCAGTGCCTTCTGAGATCGTCCTCCGGACTGGCCAAGTGTGGCTTGCTGTGCGAACCTCGAATATTTAATGAGTTTCCATAGTTAGAATTAGTAGAACCAGCTGCTGCAAGACTGATGGAGAGTAATATAATATTAATACGAGATCTCTAAGAAGGTACTTCTTCCCTTGTCATGGCCCTGTTGGTTAGGTTGTGATCATAAGAGAATTAGTGAATTACCCTATGTCCTTTGCAAGAACTCATCTAATCAAGATAATTAGGCGAGGTAAAGTTTTTTCAATCTCTCAATATAGTGGCTAATCCTCTTCCTATTAGATCAGAATATGACGGCTTCCTTAAAAAGTTATGCATATAATCCTTAGTAAATGCTTCCAAGCTGTTTAGTGATAGTGTGTCTATAGAGGTAATAGCTAACTAGCTTTATAGACAGATCAACTAACCTAATGAAAAATAGCATAAACAGTAAAAGCATAATGCTCCCGCAGTTTCATTCTCTTCACCTACTATAGTAGACTTGGGCTATCTGCGCAACACTAGGGCAGTACTAGTAAGACAGCTCTATGAAGGCCTATAGGAAGAATGCTGTCCATCTTCATCCAAAGCCAGGTAGGGGCTCAGGTAGGGAATAGCAGAGTCAACGCTTCAAACTCAAACTTTGTATCTGTATGATATAGCTTAAATACATAATGTCTCCCATTTATTAACCTTGAGCTTTATAAGGCTGAGCTGCATAATCTTTATCAAATTAGTGTATTGGGTCTCTGCAAACGTTCCTTAATGACCAGCATGGGATTGAATCATGTGTTTCATGGAAGACGACAAATATCAATGGAATGGTTGGCTACTCGATTAGCAACATAACTTTTGCAGGAACTGCAGACATGGTCCTCTTTTCGGAATGATGCAAGGCAGTCCATACAATGTGGAATATCTTACATGAAACTTATGACAGGTCTGTAAAGGAGTAATAATAGCGTTATCTGCTGCCCTAGAGTGTCAGGTGTCACTCAGTCACGTAATGACTTTTCCACCAATGAATATATCAATGTGCACGGCGGACAGAGTGGTATAGTACTTAAGGTAGGAAGGGGCAAGTAACCAATATATCTGCATGGCTGTATGTTAACCCAGCTGGCATCAGATCAGTCAGGATGGAAGCATATCACACGTCTTATTTCCTCTCACCAAGAGCAGATCATATAAGTGAACAATGTGCTGTCTACAGAATCTAGGCCAATACCAGTCAGGGTGGATCTCGAATTCATCTTTCCATCCGCTGTCCGGTCAACGTAGATTACTATGCTCGCTACAATGATCGGAATCTATGCTAAGTTGCTGTTCCTGCAGATCATGGATTATCCCACGACAGTTGATCATAGAAGGACTGGATACAAGACAAGCATCAAAGGAACATTGACGTGTGCTCAGAGGAATGTTACTGGAAAAGCTTGGTGCCCTTGAGTCTTTACCCTCGACTCTGTAGCAGGAGGTGATACTATCTTCATTACTACTGCGTACTTTGTAGATGCCAACCGGTCAAGTCCGAACTGGACGGATCGAGAAATGGATCGGCACTGCCTCGGCTATTCACCCTGAGAGGAACCGCAAAGGAAAGAAAAGGTTCGGTTCTGTTGATCACTGACAGACTGTCCCTGATGCACGTGGACGCTAGAGTGGATTATGCACTGTTATTACGGAGCACGATCACAGTGATTTCGGCTACATGTCTTACGCTACATAGCAGCCTTGATTTTCTCCGTCGGAGTCCCACTCTCTCGCCTGATAGTAGATCATGCGGGCCGAGGGCGTGATGGTGTCTACCACTGTGATTGATGGAGAGATTCTATCTCTTCACATGCTCAGTTAACGGTGATTTACTTTGGAAGTATTTAAAAAGAATGGCAGCCCGCTGTATCGAGCAGAGCGCAGAAGCAAACTCCGACCGCATTGGGCAATATGGTGAGAAACACGCCAGTGATCATGGCCTTGTCCATCTTTGCGACAGGCGCATTGGCTGCAGTTGATTATCCTCCTATTCCCAGTGACTTGACAACTCCCTTCCAGCAGCGCCTTGCTGTGTATGGTCCTAACGGTAAGACCTCCACCCAACTGCAACACGTGATCTGACGAGCCCAGCCATATCAATTGGATGGAACACATTCGAGAAACTGGACCAGAGCTGCGTTGAGTATGGCATTTCCAGTAATGCACTCACCTCCAGGGCATGTTCGTCGATATCAACAACGTATGCGACTTCGCGCACATACTCCAACGTGGTTGTGTTGACGGGCCTGACCCCCGCCACGACCTACTACTACAAGATCGTCTCGGGCAACTCGACAGTCAACCATTTCCTCAGTCCTCGGACTCCAGGTGATACTACTCCGTTCAGCATGGATGTTGTCATTGACCTTGGCGTGTACGGCAAGGACGGGTACACCGTTGCTTCGAAAAAGATCAAAAAGTCCGACGTTCCCTACATCCAACCTGAGCTCAACCACACCACCATCGGACGACTAGCCCGCACAATCGATGATTACGAGCTCGTTATCCATCCTGGAGATACAGCATATGCTGATGACTGGTATCTGCGTGTCGATAACCTCCTGACCGGCAAGGATTCGTATCAGTCAATCCTGGAGCAGTTCTACAACCAGCTCGCCCCAATCGCCGGCCGCAAGCCCTACATGGCCAGCCCCGGCAACCACGAGGCCGACTGCACGGAAATACCGTTCACGTCCGGCCTCTGCCCTGAAGGCCAGCGCAACTTCACCGACTTCATGCACCGCTTCGCCAACACCATGCCCAGAGCCTTCGCCTCATCCTCCTCCAGCTCAACCGCCCAGTCCCTCGCCGCCAAGGCCAAATCCCTCTCCAACCCACCCTTCTGGTACTCCTTCGAATACGGCATGGCCCACATCGTCATGATCGACACCGAGACCGACTTCCCCGACGCCCCCGACGGCCCGGGGGGCTCCGCCGGCCTCAACAGCGGGCCCTTTGGCAGCGCAAACCAACAGCTCGACTTTCTAGCCGCTGACCTCGCCAGTGTCGACCGCACCGTCACCCCCTGGGTGATTGTCGCTGGCCACCGACCCTGGTACACCACCGGCCTCAGCCGCTGCGCGCCCTGCCAAGCCGCCTTTGAGGGCCTGCTCTACAAACACGGCGTGGACCTCGGGGTCTTCGGACACGTACACAACTCGCAGCGCTTTCTGCCGGTCGTGAATGGCACCGCCGACCCCAAGGGGATGAACGACCCCGCGGCGCCGATGTACATCGTTGCCGGCGGGGCGGGCAACATCGAGGGGTTGAGCCGGGTGGGCCTGAAACCGGCGTATACCGCCTTTGCATACGATGAGGATTACTCCTATGCGACGGTGCGGTTTCTGAATCGCACGGCTCTGCAGGTGGATTTCATCCGGTCGAGTACTGGCGAAGTGCTGGATTCGAGTACATTGTATAAGAGTCATACGACGCAGTTCACGGTGCAGTAGTTGCTTCTTCTCTGCTCTGCTCTGGTCTGCTTCTCTTGCAGTGAAGATACTTGTATATACAGTCCAATGAAGTGCGGTGGGAAGATAAAGCAGTCGGGGACCGGTAATGTACATGAGACCTGCTCAGTCTGTAGGGGCTTGTCTTGGGCCTTTGTCCATCCGCCGATAGTCATTATGTCGTGCGCCAGCCTCTCGTGTAATGGGGCTGCATGTGCTCCAGGCACGGTCTTATTCACTGGGTCAAGAAATGGGCCGAATGTATGCGATCGAAGATACAGTAGAAGGTGGGTATATCGTGTGGGCAAGCGGATGATGGTTACGGAGGTTATTTGTCCAGGTTCCAACGACGCGCATCCTCGGCCTCGCGCGCGTCTCGTTTCTTGTTCCGGTACAGGAGGTAGCAGCATACGCAGATGGCAATTAGGACGAGTCTGTTTCATCGAGATCAGTACCGAGAACATGAACATTTCCTTCAGCTCAGAGCAAGTGAACATACATCCCCACGATAATCCCCGGCACCCCTGTTTTGAGAAAATCGCTGACGGGTTTCTCGCAATCGGCCGAGTTGGCATTCGCGTCGCAATCTCTCCGTAATACTATGGCCATTTTTTCGGTAGCACTAGACGCTGTGCTCTATACTGTCTGTTGTACTGTTGTGCTCTGTACTGCTGTGCGGCGTGAATAACGCAGATGCAGATGGGATCGTCAAGCTTGATCAACAACGGCCGACAAACGAAAGAACCAGAACCAGAACCAGAACCAGAACAGAAGATCGAGAAAAAAGGGGTCGACGGGTTAAAAAGCCACGATGATAGGCTGCGAAACGCAGGGTTGCCAACTGAAACCAACATCCCTTGGGGCGAGACATTGGAGCTGGAAGGACACCAATAAAAACCTGGGAATAACGCCGTTTGCGGCATCCCGTCCACTTCGCGCGGCGCTAACGATGGCTATGTTCCCCATAATTTATTCCAGATTAGACTAGACTAGACTATTATTATCACCGGAGGACGCAGGGGCGCATTGCCATCTACTCCGTAGGTAACTGCGAACTAGCTAGGGTTACCTTTTCCGGTTGGATCGATCATGTTTGATTACCACCAGAACCGGCCACAACTGCAACATCACTCCTCCGGCCATCAAACAGCCCGCAAACACCTGCGCCCTGAGAAAATTCGCCTGCGATAGATCCACCAGCGCCCCTGCGATGGGCGTCCCCACCAGCGATCCAAGCGAACTGATCCCCCACATCATCCCCATGCGCGTCCCCAGGTATTTCGCGTCCGGACACAGGGCTGGATGGCCGATGATCGCGGTGGGCGCGGTGACCAGCACCCCGCTGAGGAACCCCCAGTAGCAGGCCCAGACGATGAAGCCGGGAAGATTCGTCGCCGCGATCCAGGTGAACATGGCGAGTGCGCAGCCGGCGATGGCCAGACAGAGGATGGCGATCGGCGCGATGTACGCGCTGAGGAGGTAGGGGACGACGCGGCCGAAGGCGGAGGCGCCGTTGATGATGGCGACCAGGTAGAAGGAGAGGCTGCGGGTGGTGTGGAGCCGGGTGCGCGCGTACGAGGGGACGTAGAAGAGCGGGATGTAGTATGCCAGCATGACGCAGGTGAGGGAGATCGAGAAGAGCATGAAGGGGAGGTCGCTGAAGGCGCGCCATTCGATCATACTGCGGGCGCGCGACTTCTTGCCTGGTTTGCGGCAGAGGATGAGGATTGACAGGAGCCCTAAAATCAGATTGATGAAGCCAATGCTGCGCACGGTCCAGGGGAAGCCGATGCGCGGTTGCAGTTGCCGGAACATGATGGGGAAGACGACGCTGCCGACGCTGGAGCCGATGGCGGCGCAGCCGATTGCGATGGGCCGTTTCGTCGTGAAGTTGCTTGAGATGACTACCATCGCGGGGATGTAGGCGATACCCCCGCCGATACCGATGCAGAAGCCTTGAGCCAGGAGGACCTGCAGAGTTAGACAGGGGCTAGGGTGACGAGAAATGATGACCTACCTGGTAGTACTGCGTCGCCAGACTGGTCATCATAATCCCGAAGACCACAAGGGTCATTCCAACAGTGATCAGAACCCGCAGATACCCCAGATCAACCAGCGGACCGGTCACGACGCCAACCATGACGATCAGGGTGGCCTGCACACTGCCCACCCAGGAGATGGACGACGGCGACTGCGATATCAGCAGTACCGTCTGATAATACTCTTGGAATGCGCCATACGACGCAAGCAGTCCCCTGTTCATTAGCTTGGGCCCAGGGTCCACGGTGACTGTATTGGTTGCCATACCATGAATTCACAAACACACAGAACCCCGCGAGTACACTGAGCCATGCTTGGAATCCTCCGTTCGGAACCGGCGCCACTGGCTCGACGACGTCAACAGCATCTTGTCCTTGTCCTGGGGCAGATTCTTCCTCATGTAGTGAGCGAGTATCCGTGTTTTCGGGTGTCCCCATACCGCCTGTCAAGTTCCTTTCCAGGACGCATGAGGACCCCAACTAGGAATATGGAGAAGCTGACATTATAAAGAATATTCGGGGTCATCCCCAACTCCCCAACTCCCCGCAGTGGAGTCAGGAAGTTGCCGTTTTCCGGTGGGGTAATGTTGGCATGACTCATAAGGGCCTCGGGTCGAAGATGCATTTCTTATATACCTGCCAGTATACATCTGATCATTGCGTTGATTGTAGAAGTGTACACCATCGCCCAATAGCAGGAAATGAAGGTGGTGGATGAGGATTCTACTATGCAGTGTGGATGTGACAGCGGCCCATTGCATTCTAAGGAAGTTCTCGAAACAACATCCTCCGGCATTACCCGCACAGAACCGCATTCGGAGAGTCTCGTAATCGGGTTTTGTACTCGGTTAACTCTGTGCTAGAAACCGACAGTTCTCCTTTTACCAGTCTTGAGCGCTTGGTAGACTTTCGACAATGGCTCAGTGCGATACATTCTCCGTTTTCGATGCCTCGTATGATATAAAGAAACACCTGCTCCTATGCTCCTCGAGGGACTCCAATCCACTAACCAATTTTCGCGCCTTCTGCGAGTCCAGGCTGACCCGAATGATTCATCGGAGTTGCTAAGGGTGAGTTGAAGTTTTAATGGTAGATGATGAGGTTTATAATCCCAGAAGGGAGTACAATTTAGAGAATCTGTTTGACAACCGCCAGTTCATCAGTGCATACCTTCAGACAAGTGCGAGTACGAAAGATTGGCCCCAATACGTAGGAGAAAGAAGCAGCGACGTTGGCATTGTGCCCGCTGGATAACATGTTTGACCAGGCGCATCGAATCAGTGCCCGGAGTATGTAGTTGTTGAGAATGCCATCTATCTCGTAGACAGATGTTGATAACGTGTGCAAGCAACGAGTGGAAAGTAACATAGTGGCTAGTGGCCCTCAGTGGAAGTAACTCGTTATATTGACTGGTGCATCCTTCTGAGGATTTCAGTCTACGCACCCCGATGGTGACAGAGGAGCAGGATGAATTTAGACAACCCAATCCTAGTTCTCATCTTGCACTGCGGGATGCGACAATGGCATACCTAGCGTTGACGGGCGCTTAGATATCGCATCTACGATTCAAGACAAATAACGCGGTTAGCGGCCGAGAATTATCTGGATTCAAGTAATGACCAATCAGAATATCGGTTTTAAGACCGGATTCAAGGCTTTTCCTCGTTGATCACTTGAGCTGCAAGGGAGGCTGTGGTCAAATATACAGAAGCCGACTCCGGATAGACAATCCATCACACACTTGAAAGAGACACATTCTTATGCCCTCCTTTCATAAGACCAGCCAATAACCTTAGCTTTGGGCAAACCAAACTCTGGTACTTGCAGCAAATGTGGTGTAGATTCAAGTTGGATGACGGCCTCGTGTTCGGGCCACGTGATCGCCAATGAGGCAGACCCAAGAGTGGCGATGCTGAGGCTGCACCAGAATCATCCAATTTACCTCTCACATCATCAAACAGCACTATGGTTGCAACCCAGATGATGACCTCGACTCCTGTCGATATGCGCTCATGGCAGACAGTGTTCCGTCTCCCGCCTCCTGACCAACCCCAGTCACCACCGTATCATGCCCGACGACCCCATAAAAAGTCCCGCGCCGGCTGCCTCACATGTAAGCGGCGGAGAGTAAAAGTAAGCTTCAAGCGTCAACCGCAGAGTGCAAATGTATGCTCATCGTAACGGGTGCAGTGCGACGAAACGAGGCCTTTTTGCCGACGATGCGAGAAGCTGGGTGCTCCTTGCAGCTATGGTGGTTCTCCCCGGAGTCAGGACCTTCAGAAGACGAATGAACCAGACGGCACCGTCTGCTCTCTGTCGCTAAAGAGTCTGGAATCGATGGTCAGCCGGGTTCTGGCGACAGACTCGGACTGTTTTGACATTAGCACATGGAAAACGGCCAATGACACTCGGCCTGTAACAATCGTGGCGTTCCAGCACTTTACGAAGTATTCTACCGACACCGTTGGCAATCCTTTTATACGGCAAGTCATGAAGAGCGATATGATTCGGGTCGCCTTTGGAGTGAGTCCTTGTCTACATTATCATTTGCAAGTCCTAATGTACGTAGTGTCCGCATCTTATGTATACCATCCTCGGCGTCGGCAGCCTCCATCTCAACCGAATCCGTCCCCAGGATCCAACCTGGCGACTCGCAGAAGTCTACTTTTGGCAGCAGGCAATCAAGGCATACCAGGCCGCGCTATCGTCAAAGGTCTCCCCGCACAATGTGGACGAGCTTCTGTCAACCTGCATGTTCATGGGCATTACCTCCCTCTGCCCCGATCGGTTCCAGCCTACTGACTCGTGGGTTCTAACGAACGCACCCGGGGCAATGAACTGGCTCTGCTTGCAGAGCGGCATCCGCACCATCATCAAGCTCGCTGGGCCGTACATACAGTCTAGCATCTGGGCATCGGCATTCCAGCAGACTCACCAGGAAGAAGTTCAGTTGTACGAGGAGGGCGTCCCCCAGGGCCGCGAGGGGCTTGACCCAGACCTGGCCGATTTATGTGGGATTGATGATTCGACCACCGCCGCATCGATGAATCCGTACTATGAGCCTCTCAGATTACTGGCGGCCATATCCGGCTTGGAAAAGAACATGAAGAATGCTGCTCAATGCGCGTCTTTCATGGGCAGGCTGGACAATGATTTTCTTGCACTCCTGAGGGAGAGAGACCCGCCCGCGCTGTTGATCCTGGCGCAGTGGATGGGTCTCTTGTGTACGCTGTCCGAATGGCAGCCCTGGGTCGAGGGGCGGATCCGCGGCGAATGCACTGCTATCTGCATGTATCTAGAGCATAGCACCGACCCCCGGGTTCGGCGGCTGCTTCTGTTCCCGGCGAGCGCGTGCGGATATCACTTGACATACGCTTAACTTAATCCCCAGCACGTATCTGCATCCCTATCCCTTTGCGGGTCTACTCCTTGACCGCAATCTCCAGAACCTCCGCCAACGAATCCACCGCATAATCCGGCCGGAACGATTCGCACTCCTCCTTATCGCCCTGCCCAAATCGACACCAACATCCCCTCGCCCCGATATTGCGCGCATACTTCAGATCCGTAATCGTGTCCCCAACCATCAGCACCCTGCTCGGGTCTACCGCAAACCCCTCCCCGTATACCCCTTTCAACCGCGGTACCAGCACGTCCGTGAAACTCGTTGCGTCAGGCTTCCTTTTCGCCCCCGGCGTCCCATCCCCGATGATCAGCGCCTCCGGAACGAACTCCGCTAGCTCCATTCTCTCCAACGCCGTCTTAATCGGTGGAACCGCCTTATTACTCACGATTGCAATGGGGATTCGCCGTGAGTGGAGCCCCTCCAGTAGCTCACGGAGACCGGGGAACGGGTTCGTGAATTTCTCCTCGTGCGCCGCGTAGAGGGATCGGTAGGTCGCGACCCATTTTTCCTCGTTGAAGGTTGATGGATCGGGGTGGAGAGCGCGGAAGGTCTCTGACAGCCCCGCGCCGGTGGCCATCAGCCGTCGGGCTTTGGCATAGGGGATCTCGTGGGTGGGGAGGAGGGTGGTGAACGTGAGTCTTGCGGCGTGTTGGATTGCTTCGCGGGTGTCGAAGATTGTGCCGTCGAAGTCGAGGATCACGAGGTCGGCCATTGTGCTGCGTAGTTTTATGGATCTTGTTAGTTATGATGGAGGCGATGCCGAAGATGAGGGGGTTTACGGATTGATCTGGGATAAAGTGAGTCATGGAGGTGGGCTGTTTGTGAATATTCAATTTCAGGTCCAGGGGCCGAGGCTATTTTAGGAGAGTGGATCCTCGGCAGTTCCCCGATATACATAACAGGTCTGGCTCGCGATATTTGTTACAATCATATATACATCGCGTTCAAGGATGCTCGTTAAAGCAGAATCGTGTAGGAGACGAAAGAAAATGGGACTGTTGGATTTGCTCTCATTTCTGAGCGATTTGGCACCAGCCAGGACAACTCATCCTCCACTTCGATCTCAGACTGGAGGACCGAGACAGTCGGCTCGTTATGGCTCCGAAGCAAAAGAGACTAACTACGGAGTAGATGGGAGACATCAAGCCGTTCTTGTGCGAGGGTAGTGGGTGGGCCAGCGGAAAGGGTATCCTTCAGAAGAAGACCATCGCTGCAGATCTTCAACAAATCGCCAGCCTGCAGAACAGTACTGCAACATTCAGCAAATGCTAGAGAATTCGCGGAAGGGATCCAGCCCCTGGTACGACCAAGATAATAGTCGCACTTCGCGCCTTTCCATTCCAAACGCAGTTCGCACAAGCGCCTTGGAACAGACCACGGCTCGACTTGTCAAAACCGTACCCGGGAGAGTGACATAGCAACGCCTTCCCTGACCAGATGGTCGCGATACATAACACTCGTTGGAACTTCCCTCACTGCTGACACTCTCTTCTTGCGATCATCAACTTCAAAATCAATGGAGTATGGTAGATCCATCGGTATGAACATGAATCCTGGATCCTGGCTTCGGTGGAACAAGCAAGTCATGTTGCTACCAGAAGGCTACGACTGTTGACCACCAGTTGTGGAATTGTTGTTGCTTGCGTCAGGCTGGGCCGCCATGCTATCCAGCTTCATGCCATTCTCGTTCCAGGTACCACTCGCCCGCACCTCATTCTGTTTCTAACAGCGGTGTCAGGCGGGGCGATTGTCAGGTCATCCAGGACTGGCACTCGATACCTGTGTTGAGAGAGGTACTTGAGAACTCTTCACACGAATGGGCCAGAGCCACGCGCTTAAATGGTCACCATGAGAGACAATACCAGTACGCGGCCCTGGAGGTCCCGCAATCTTACTAAAGAAATTCGGCACTTTCCAATAGTGCATTACCCGTTCAGAACACACGTCCTAAGTATCCTTTGGTTTCGAAATGGTGTCAGGGTCGACTGCTCTTATAGCATTCGGGTAGAGAGAGACCCAGTCATCAGGTACGAACCAATGAAGTAGGCACGCCCATTCTGTGGTGCTAGTCCGCTGGGATGTCGGGGTTGAAAAGGTGTGGTGTCAGTCAACGTCCGGCTGGCGAGCGCAGTCAGGGTGCCGATGAGATGCTCCTTCCATATCGTCACCCTGTAGTATAAATCGAGGAGGTCGAGATGGAATTTCTTGCCGATCTGGAATACAATTCTCCAACCAAAGCTATCCACTGTCCTGGATTAACTTGCATGAGGACCCTGGGTTCTGTCCATTCCGGTTGCAACTTTTCTCCATGGTTTTGTCGCTGGAATTTTTGGACTGAAAATAGGTCACTCTCCAAACTTGCTTCGATGAACGGAGGATTTCCGTGCCTCCTGCATCTCGTTTACCCCGTTCGCTATGGCCATGCCGTCGAGAAGACCGTATTATCCACAAGAATCACATTTGCCGCCCTCTGTTCCTTGATCGATTGAATGATCGATTGAACCTCAGTATGGTTATGCTAATGGTTGGAACATGCATCACTTACTGCTTGTCCACATGATGAGTGGCCAGTGCATAAGCAGGAAATGCGCCGGTCTCTGTTCCGCCACAATCACAGTTTGACGATAATTGCCATGAGATAGTATGCTTTGGCAATCGGGCTCATCAAATTTCGCGAACACTCAGTCGTTTGTCGCGAGAAATCTGAGAAGCCACGGTCTCGTTCAGAGATCTTTGCAATGGCCGCAATCCCGTGTCGGAATTATTTGCAGCTTGGTAGTATTTGGCCGAGAATTAGACTGCAAAAGCCATGGCGTATGACGCGCCATTTAAGGGACCCTTGTGCCGTGTAAGTTGGCAGAGAGGCCCGAGCTGATGCGAGCATCAATCAAGAACTGCAAGCATTTTCAGGTTTAAGTCTTAAAAGTGAGGTCGTCGAATATCAGGCTGGTAAGAACAGGTCTTGCTCAGTACCAGAAAGATCAGGCATAGTTCTGAGATGCGTATAATGAATGCTATAGAGTGAGAGTGGTCGGTCTTCATGGGAGAGGGAAGAAGATCAGGTTGTTGGAGGGGCTAAGCTTTATATATATTGCAAATTTAAGATAATCCATGAGGAATACAGAAAGAAATGAATAATCTCTCTGTGGCAAAGGAAATCCTTTTTTAAGTGAATAGATTGCCTGGTAGTGGAGTGCTGGCTTTGATCACATTGCATATAAAATAATGCTGCTGTAGCATCCCATGGATTATTTCACAAGCCTGGCTTTGTATGGCTCCTTGTTCTGGCTACAGACCAATTCAACAGACAAAGAGAGATTGCTTTCATTGAATATTTATTATGTGTGTTGTCCTCCTTATCCTGCCTTAATCTAGACAGACATACTAAGGCGCACTGAATGTCTGACTATCTGGATAGGTGGATTTATGTGTAACGTTGTACATCCCAGTGGTCCTGCTTTCAGTAGTCACCCTGGAGGCAAGAGGTCTAATGCTATCTTTGAGCAAATTCTCCTCGTGGCTAGCTCATCTTTACCATACGTAGTTCAAAAGCTGGATTGCTCGAAGAGATGGAGGCCAGAGCAGATGCCTAAGAAATCAAGCTTGTAAGACAGGTTCAATTCGAATTTGTATAAGCTGATCTAATATACAGCTATTCTGCATTCATCGCGGCATCCCAAGCTTGTCAATCAGTCCTCAAAAATCCCTGATTTATAGGAAATCTCACACTCAGGTGTAAACGGTGCTATGACAGATACCCACTATGAGCCGTGGCACAAGATAAGCATACATGCAAATTTCCTCAAGGGAGCAACAATGCTGGCATCGTTAGTGACATGCCTTCAATTCTCATCACGACGAAACCATTCGTATTCTAGAACTTCTGTCGCAGTCAACCGCCGGTTGGGCACATATGGTAAAATCTTCTTCAAGAGGTCTGCCAATTGTTCAATCTCATCCGGAGGAATCTCTCTGCTAAACTCTTCGCCAGGCCCCAAGTCCCAATAATGTAATCCTCGTCGTAGCGCTAACTCTACCGACGGGCTCTCGACCGACAGATTTGACTTTTCCCTGGCCAACGCGTCAACCAGGACCGCTCGACCAAGTGAGTCCGCTTCATCTTTGAAGAACTCCTTTCTGTGCGTCCAAGTCGTAGACCACCACGGTTCTGGCAGTGCGCCCAGCATCTCAACCATGTGAAAGAGGTAACTGTCGTCATCGTCGTCAAACATGTCGAAGAGTTTTCGGCCCGTTCGTATCTCGAAGAGGGTGCAGCCGAGTGCCCAGAGGTCACTCCCGAATCCTGGTGTATTCTTCAAGACAAGCTCGGGGGAACGATAACTCCCAGGGATACCAAGCTCCTGCGGTGGGTTTGTGACATCGTACGACTCTCCGAAGTCGATCACAAGAATCTCATCTACAACGTACGGCAGCGGAACATTGCGAAACTTGACTGGGCGGACGAGATATTTAGGCGCGGTTGGATCAGAAGGAGTCTCCCCGGACTCAGTGAAAACTTCGACCTTAACGGGCTCTCCCAGGACTTTGAGGACTTCATCCTCTGGTAATCCGTCCAGGCCCTCAAATTTCAGGAGAATGTTTGACGGCGTGAAGTCTAGCTGCCAGTCAGTTCTAACCATGTGAGTTTGGCTTGTGGGAACTTACCTCCGTGACATATACCATGACTATGCAATGCGGCCATGACCTCTGTAGCTTGTCGAGCCATTTTCCGTAAGCTTCTGTCCGGGTCTTCAAATTCATGAGCTATCAGAGAGACCCGCGGCCCCGCCACAGGATACACGAAGCAAAGGTGTGATCCGTTTGGGCCCTCAATTCGAAAGTGGTCGAACGGGAGGCAGATGTGCTTTTCTAACCCGACTGCGCGAAGTCGTTCCACTCGAAGCTCCGGGCAGTCGTCTTTAGAGTAATCGGCCATAAGTATCTTGAGCGCCACATAATGGGGTACCCCATTGCGCAGGACCTGGCACAACCAAACGTTGGCGAACCCCCCACTGCCTAGCTTGTGGATGACTTTGTATTCACCTTCTCGACCTAGATGATCGCCAAGATGAACAACATGATGACCACCAGGCTCGTAATCCCAGATTTTCTCCAGCCCGAATGGAGCCATATCGATGTACAGACCATTGATCGGACGCTCATCAAACCCTTCCCCTGATCGGGATAAGACAGGAGATTCAGGGAGTGATTCAGGCGCGTAGTCCCCGTGATCTGACATTGTAAGCGCTGGATCTTCTGGGTCGTTGAGTGTATTAGGCACGGATCTCCGAGAGACGTAGGAAGCCGGACATTCACATTCGAATCCACGAATTTCAATATTTTTGCCACAGTAGAAAAAGATATACCGAGAACTTTGAAAAGTTGATCGACGAGAAGTGGAGGAGCAGGGCCCCGGGGCAATGGTAGAAGATAACGGACAGGCGACCACGCAGACTATGATGTAGAATAAATCGGTACACCATTCAATTAGATCAATCCGTCGAGTTATCTTGCTAGGATGCGTGTTTTAGTACCTCAGTATTGGTCGAGGCCAGCATAAGGAGATCGTACCCGGCAGGACTTTTGTCATTGACGGCGGCTATATTCATGACACAAATAATGACCCCGGTTGTGCTGCTTGAACAGAAATAGACAGTTACACTTGGCACTTCTGTACCGCGAGCCAACCAGTGTGGATCAAACCTTTGCTTGCACTAACACCTCGTCTACCAAATCTAGACGGCTGGCTGAGTGGCAAGGCTCATATGCGCTATGAGGGCTTTATTGCATAGTCAGGACCGAGATAACCGCCGACTATGAAACCACCCATCTGTCACGCGCGTGCAATTTATTCTGGTCCCCTTCAGCCTCATCGTTTAGTATGTATTCTTTATCAAGGACAGAACTTTTCAGTTGTTCGAAACTCGGGCGGCTTGTGAGGACAGGCCTTGTCATAATGCCATTATTGTAGACATGGTATTGTGGCACATCCAAGTAGAGCATGCTCTCCTGATCAGAGATTATTATGATGTAGCACATCAGCAGCGTGTATTGTCTGTGCATTCTCTTCTTTCCTATAAATCACTGCTTGCTACTTCGTTGCACATGGCACGAGTTCCAGACCGGGAAATTAGACGACAGATTGGAAGGACACGCAATCTGATCCTTTGGTGTGTTTATACACTTTGCTTTTTTATAAATCGCGAATGATAGCTTCCGCTATTTATTTTGGTCTTTAAGAAACGAAGCTAACCAGAGTATCTAGACGCCACAGATACTTTGCTTTTGTGAGGTGCCACGGAGTGCGAGCTGAGGGTATCGAGCATGTTTGTCGCGAAGCCTGCAGAGTCACTGGTTCAACTGTTGTCTTGGTAAGGCAAGATTGGCATTCAAAGCTGCCATTGCCAATTCCTCTACCTATCCAAGGCCGTGGTGTGATATCAGGAATAGATCAATCGATCATAGGACAATAAGGACCCGAATTCGTGGAGGAGGTCGTTACACTTGACCAACCCACATATCACTGTCTACATGGGCTGATCCGCACCACTCCATGATTATGAAGGCCATTTGTAAGTTGAGTACTCCAGAACTCGGAGGAGTGCTCTTATCGCTCTGGCAAGCCCACATGAATGGCGCATCCCTCCAGGCGGCCCCAATATCTGGGACGCAAGAACCGGGCAACGGGCCCGGTTCCGTTGGAGCTCTTCTTATTTAGCTGCATGGGCCGTTCTATACCTCATATCTGTTCTTGCTGGGCCTTATGTGCTCCTGTCTGAATTTCTGGTTCCCTTGTTTTGCTTGCCATTGCCAGAGTGTTGTTGATATTTGTGTGGTGCCAGTGTATACAGTGTATAGTTCAGTCAGTCCATCGATTCCCAGGCTTATAATCTGAAAGTATCAGTTCACGCGATGGGCTTCAGTCCCCTTAGGCTCCGTACCTTTAGTTGCCACCCAGTTTCACATCGTGCTAATATCGATGCCTTGATGCTAAAAGATCGTGCGGATTGCGACATTTGTGCCTAGCGTTGGGCCCCTCATGCTACCATCAACCCCTGTAATCATGCAATCCCCTTGGCAAGTAAGGATCTTGATTTATTGGAGTCTTCGCAGGAAATGCCAAGTGCATGTTCGTAGAATTTGATATCAGTCGACTGACTATCGGCACTTGGGTCGCATTGTCTGGGGGCTAACCACTGGACAAACAGACATTGGACGGAGAATGGAGATAAACTGGGATGAGCTGTGCAGAAGCAAGGATTGCCTAGTAGACGGTCTAGATTCCCTGCCAATGTCATCGTATCGTTCTCCGAGTTGATTGAAGATTTATCGACTTCGGTTGTACAGCATCACGTCATTGTGCCAGGTGATGAGCACCCTATGTTACATTCTCATCAAGGGATAAATAGTTGACCTCCTACTGCATGTGCTGAATAGCATTCACTGCTCTACCTTCTAGTTCCAATCCATCCACGATGGGGTTCCAGTCCAAGTCCGAGCAACATGGTGAGTCTGATGCCTCGAGCTTGAGCAGTGGTGACCTGCAATACACTGCTCAAGCCGGGGCCAACTCCTCTGTGCCAACCTACCAAGAAGCCAGCGGGGCGCCGGTCGAAATCAACTCACCGTTGGGATACTCGGTGGGTTGGATTACTGTCGTCTTTCTCAATCTCAGTAAGATGATCGGAACCGGTGTCTTTTCTACCCGTATGTGCTCCGTCTCCTGCGATCCAATTCCTCGCATTGACAGCCACAGCATCAACTGTCCTCAAAGGCGCCGGGTCCGTTGGCCTGGCATTGTTCTACTGGGTCATTGGATTCCTCATGGCCGGCAGCTCACTGGCCGTCTACCTGGAGTTCTCGTCCTATTTCCCCAGTCGGTCCGGCTCAGAGGTCGTCTATCTTGAACAGGCGTATCCGCGACCAAAGTACTTCCTTCCGACTGTTTTTGCAATGCAATCGGTGTTGTTCTCGTTTAGCAGTAGTAATGCGATTGGTATGTGCACCGGTTCCTGGGAGAATATATCTGACCGATTAGTCCTCGCGCAGTATCTTTTCCGACTTGCGGAGGCGCAGTCCACACCGTGGAAGCTCAAGGGCGTTGCTGTCGCTTCGTATAGCGTTGCAGTGCTAGGTGAGATTGCATTCTTTATCGTAGTAAGGATGCTAACGGTACAGTCCTGGCATTCAACACAAAATGGTCGCTGCGTTTCGCCAATGCCATTGGCTTCGTCAAGCTAGTTACATTGATTTTGTATGCTTGTCGATTCCACTAAATGAACGAAGCTGACGGATTAGCATTGGTATCACCGGCCTAGTTGTCCTTGGGGGACACACCAAGACCGAAGATCCCAAGGCCAATTTTCGCGACGCCTTTGCGGGTAGTTCCTCTGCCTCGGTGTATGGTGCCACAAACGCCCTGGTCAAGGTGGCCTTCTCGTACGCGGGATTCGAAAATGCGTTCAACGTGGTGAACGAAGTCAAGGTAGGACATGCTTGGATCTTCCGCTATGCGATACTCATATCGGCAGAATCCTGTCAAAACGTTGCGATGGAGCGCGCCGCTCTCCCTCCTGCTCGTAGCAACCCTATACATGCTCGCCAACATCGCCTATTTCTCCGCCGCATCAAAGGAAGAGATCCTCGGCTCAAAGGTCGTGGCGGCGAGTATCTTCTTCCAGAAAGTCTTCGGCACGAGCAGCGCGTCACGAGCCCTGAACTTCTTGATCTGTCTCAGCGCATTCGGGAACCTGCTTGCCGTTCTTATCGGGCAGTCCCGTCTCCTCCGAGAATGCGGAAGGTAAGTCAATGCCATGCATGGGCTGAAGCGTCGCCGTCCCTAACGAGACCAGACAAGGAGTCCTCCCGTTCACCAAGTTCTGGACCTCGACCCGTCCATTCGGCACGCCGCTTGGGCCCTACGCGCTGAAATGGGCCTTGACCGTCCTCATGATTCTAGCTCCACCAGCCGGTGACGCCTTCAATTTTGGTGCGATCTTTTTCCCCACAAATATCCACGTCTATACTGACGTTCGCAGTCGTCGACCTGGGCGTCTACCCCACCAATGCATTCGCCTTATTCCTCGCCATTGGACTATTGCTCACCCGTCGTCACCGTACACGGCACAACATTCCACCTTCTGGGTACAAGGCGTGGAACGTGGTCGTCGGCTTTTCCATCCTCTCGAATCTGTACATGGTGGTTGCGCCGTGGTATCCGCCCGCGACGGGGGCGAAGGGAGGGGATGTGAGTTTCTGGTATGCGACGTACTGCGTCGTGGGGTTGGGAATGTGAGTTCTCCTCTGTCGTGCCGAGTGCCAAAGCTGATTATGTAGTATCGGGCTCTGTGGGGTGTATTACTACGTCTATATCAAGGTGTTGCCGCGGCTTGGCGGGTATGCGTTCCGGCAGATTGTCCTGCAAATGGAGGACGGGGCGACGGCGCATAAATTGGTCAAGGTTCCGAAGGAGCAGTTGAAGGCATGGGATGCCGAACATGATGCTACGGGGAGAGAGCGAGCGAAGGATGAGGCCGTTAGTACAGCTGTTGATGTCAAGCATGATGGCGTCTAGTTAGCGTTGCGTTTGTCATTACTCCGTATGTACATGCGATTTGCTCATTTAAGACGTTAAATGGGTTTCTCCCCAGTTGGCCGGCAACTTCAAATCCTTTGGCAAGGTATACGCCCCCTGACAACTCCCTGGACTTGTACATCGCAGATCACACCGTCCGTACAACCGACAATAACACTCATCGGCCTTGGGGCACGCCTGCTCATTCAACCGCCCCAAATCCACCCCATCCCCAGTCCCCAGTCCCGTCCCCGTCCCAGCCCCCTGATGCTCCGGGGCAATAAACAGAATATGCCATATATACGACAAAATCCGCCCAGCAACCCTATCATCCGGCGGGGCCGCTCCCCTTCGCCGCGACGAACCAGCCCCCATCCCATCAAGCAACCACTGCCGCAGCGCAACATACTCCCCCCGCGAATGTCGCCAGATATTCTCCCTCGCGACAACAAACTGCGCACAGCACTGCGACCGCACCGCATCGTTGCGCCCCAGCGTCGCAGCAAGATACCCCTCCCGGTTGTCCCCACCAAACAACACCCCTAGCGCCGCCGGCAGCGCCGTATCCGACGCCGCGCGCGCACTCCACGGCTCCAGCACAGACTGGACCCGATTCTCCAGACTGCCCTGCGGCGCGGCGGACGCAGCGCATGTGCTCACGCTCCAGTCGCAGCGGAGGTTATGGTACCCGTGTGGTTCCAGCGCAGCGGGGATGTTGAGCGAGGCCAGGAGCGCGGCGTTATCGTAGGCCGGGTGATCGTTGTGCCAGGCGAAGCGGGAGCCGTGCACAAAGACGGCGCCTGCGGCGGGGATGGACTCGTAGTTGTCTATCAGGAAGGTGAGGTAGGCCATTGCCTCGTGGCCGCGGTTTGCGGGGACTTGGAGTGTGGATGCGGAGGGGTTGGGACTGTCGACGGTGTAGATGCAGAGGTGGTAGGATCTGGCGAGGGGGTCGAGCCAGGAAGGGTCACCGTCTGCGGTGACGCGCGAGACCACCAGGGCGGGTTTGGTGGTTTTGCTCAGGCCGGGGCATTTTCCGCGGGAGGGCGGGATGGGAGAGGAGGATTTGTAGCGGATGTGTGTCCATGGGAACGTTTTGACGCGGGAGGTTGGGCGGTTGAGGAAGAGGAGGAGGACGATACCGCTCAGAACGGTGAGGTGGAAGACAGAGCGCAGTGTTTTGCGTCTCATGGGGCCTATTGTCTGTCATGCATGGTGTAGGTTGCAGGATGTGTCTGTTGGATCATTCATCCGGGCGATCCGCGGTCAAAAGGGCCGGACGGATTGCACCGCCTCATTCCAGCTTTCCGTCTACGCAGGGGGTTCCCACAGGTCAAAGGTGCAAGCCTTGATCAGATGCCGGAGACCTCGTTCTCATACCACAGAAATACAGTATAGATTACTTCTATCTCCTACCTCTGCTATTGACGGCCATCCGATACAATTCCTACCTTGAACAAGCTCATGCGGAGCCTCGACAAGCCACACAGCTCTGTTCTGATTGGTCTATTTAGATACCAAGGGTTTGGCGTTAGCGGTATCAGTTTAGTATGTCTCAGTTTGGAAGACTTCTAGAAGCCTGCCCAATGAGGAATTGATCTATTGGTGAAGGCACTGATGTCTACAGAGTACGGGGTACTCTGTCGAACTGTTTCCTATTGATTGTCTCTTCTTGAGGGCTGCATATAAGACTGCGCCAAGTGCTCAGGGTACTTATTGAACACTCCCTAAGCACACACTACGTACGCACCCGCCTCTTCAGTGGCTCCCCCGTTACCCCTCGGGCTCTTGCTATGCTGGATTGGGAAGAGAGCATGATACAGATGATACGGTACGCAGGAACCTGCCCTATAAGGGCTATCACGGAGCATATCAGTTAACTCGGATAACTTTGCCTCAGGTTTAGGTATAGACATTCCATGCATTGCCTGTATCATTCACCAGGTTCAACTCACCTACCCATCACCCATGCTGTCTCACGCCAAAAACACGTTGAATGGGACGATGACCCTACAAATAATTGTTGCACAGATTTTTTTGAAACACTACCTCTACGATATCTGCTTTCGCACAGTGGCCTAGTGTCTATGCCCGCTATCCTCTTTGTCTCTCAGCATATCTGCCTCATCTTCACGTATGACACTTCATCGGGGGCATCATGGGACGAAATGGTCACTGCCTATGGGGAAATGCGCATCTGCTGCAAAGATAGTACTCTCCCTTTCTTGAAACCATGATTGCTGGTTTGAGTGAGATGAAGCCCCTAAACACATGCAGCAGCCAAGGCATTTGCGACGTAGTTGGCTCGCTAGGGAGCTGGCGTACAGCGCTTGTGAGCATTTTAAAGAGGGTCCTACCCAGAGATAAAGAGGTCGAGGCAATAGTAACGCTATTTCCCAGCTACGGAATGCCCAGCTCAGAAAAGGATTGGATAAGAATGGTGCATTCAGGTGGTGAGAATGGCCAGGAGGTTAGGCGCGCTAAATATACTGAGTGGTCTGCTCAGGATGCAATGTGAAGGTCTTACAAGTAGTAGACGGTTCTCAGACTTAACACATCCAAAGTATACTTGAAGGCACTCACGGACTGATAATACTCGCTTGGCCTATCTAGAATGCTCCAGGACTGCTTACAAGTGATAACGATATGCACTTGCTCTCTCTAATCATGGTCCCGCTGGCTCAGTGGGTAAAAAGCAGCGGCACTCTGGACTGAATCTGGAACTGGACTGAAAAGTCATACAGTGCCTGCACTAAGCAGCTCGTAATGCAGTTCTATCTAACCTCTATTAAGACACACAGGCTAGGTCAAAACTTCGTGTTCAGTTGCCAACCACCTGCAACTCCCCTGGCAATCACAAACGCCACAAACGACGCGAGGTACAACACCCCTCCAAATACAATCAGCCCCCAGTACTCCCCATTGTTATACTCCTGGATCGCACCCGCGATAGGAATCGCCGTCAACGTCCCTATACTCACCAGCGTAAAGGTCGTCCCATTGCGCTTCCCATAGTCCTCCGTGCGGCAGACCTGCGAGATACACACCGGGGTTAGACTAATCGCCGCGCCGCTCCAGAACCCGAAGCATGTGGCGTAGGCGATGATGGCGCCGTCATTATCACCGGCGATATACCACAGCGCCAGAGTCAAGATGGCGCAGACCAGCGCCGTCAATGACATGATATTGAACCGGCCAACGCGATCAGCGAGTAACCCTGGCAGCGCGCGGCCGGGGATCGCGCCGACGTTCAGGAACACGCTGAGCTTGTATGCGAGAGACGGATCCATGCCGGCGTGGAGTCCGTACGAGGAGATGTAGGTGTACGGGACGAAGACGGCGAACTCCACCAGCCAGACTGCCAGCGTGGTGACTGCGTACTTGGGCTCGCGGAGGGCGTTGAAGTCGATAGCCATTCCGGCTTGATGGTTGGGCGGGAGGCGCGTGCGAAGTAAGAGACAGGCGAGTGCGCACAGCACGAAGCAGATGATTCCAACGATCCGTAGGGCCCAGGTGAATCCAATCGTAGGGCCGAGGTAGAGAATGATTAAGGGGAAGAAGACCCCGCCGAGTCCGCCTGCTGTGCAGGCTATCCCGGTAGCCAGACCGCGACGAACATTGAACCAGTGGCCGACCGCCGCGATGGCTGGAGTAAAGAGACAGCAGGAGGATATGCCGCCGAGGACACTGAAGGAAAGGAAGATTTGGTAGTATTCTGTCGTTGTCAGCCCGCCTGCATCCTAGGCAGGAGAGAGGAAACGTAGAGGACGTACCGGTACTCTCGCTGAAGAAGAAAACGGCCAGCACAATGCCGATAGACCCAGGCAAGACCACTGGAAGGACGCCACGGCTGTCGAATATGGGCCCTGCAATCATTAGAAGGGAACGAACGTCAGGCAGGGCCTACCTACCGACTTGCGCGCTGCCAAAGTACAAGAAGAAACTGAACACACCAAAAATCCACCCAACGCTCGAGGGAGAGTATTGGGCGAGTTGATGCTCCGCTGTCCATGCATGCAGCACCCCAATCGTATTCAAAAGACCCATTGATGGGATCATTGCACACCATGATCCCACTACTACCAGCCAGGCCCGCAGACCCCCTTCGGGGAATTTTTCGTCGATGGAATCATTGGAATATTGTCCTTCTGTCTGGATATGCGGCCTGTACAGTCTGTGTGGTTGTTTCTCGACTGCAGCCATATTCTCATCCGTTCCTTTTGTGTTGGAATCCCCAATGCATCAGAATTCGGTCATCACTGGCCCACGTTACAAAGCCGGTGAAGGCCTAATTCTCCCCAATTTAGCCCCTATCTACTCATATATTGTTATTGTTGATCAAATTAGCCAGTAGGGTTAGATCACCTCGGATTTCTGATACCCGGCCGATCATTGAACAGAAGAAACTGGGAGAAGGTTGAGACGATGACCCACACAGGACATGTTTGCAAGACATCTCTAGCAGAAATTGACTCCAGCTGATCTATACCCACTTTTCTCTTGGTGTTGACCTGTTCGTTCGCTTTCACGCCCCACATTGTGCTATCCAGACGGCGCTTGCCGCCACCAGATCCCGAACCAGTAATACTAATTACTAAGAGTGTTGCCTGGGCTTCGTGCTGTTGCTACTTGACAGAGAAACGCCGACCAGACAGAGTCCATGTGCGAGTCTGTGTTATGCTGTATTCTCAGGCATGACCGCATGATAACTGTCCTCTGCCCATCTATCCAGGAAGAAGCTGGTATGGCTGTTGTACCACTTTCGGTGTTGTGTAATGCTGCCTGCGGTAGGCTACAAGGCTAGGACCGGCTCATTTAAGCTACTGGGAGGATCAAATAGCACGGTGTATGATAGAAAATAGAAATGGAAGATACACAATGCTTTCGGCAGCAACACAGGATGGCTACTGGCTGGAATATCATAGCCCGCATAGAATGTTATACAGATACGGAGTGAATGCCGGCTAGAATGTAGTTACATGCTTCAGGAACATTATAGAGCAGGGGTGTCCGCAAAACAGGACACCGAGAAAATCTCCGGATACCGGCCGCCAGCAACCTCCGCCGCATTGCAAGCTGATCGAACCTCCTTTTCTTCGTCCGGGGACAACTCAACGCTCAAGCTGCCCAGATTCTCCTTCAACCGCTCAACCTTGGTCGTCCCCGGAATGGGGAAGATATCGTCCCCCTGCGCCATCAACCAAGCCAGGGTCAACTGCGATGGCGAGACCCCCTTCTTCGCCGCCACGGCCTTGAGTTTCTCAACGAGCTGCAGATTCTTCGGGAAGTTCTCCTTGCTAAACCGCGGCGACATCCGGCGGAAATCGCCCTCCTCGAAATCATCCGGCGAGGTAATAGCCCCCGTCAAGAACCCCCGGCTGAGCGGCGAGTACGCCACGACCGCGACGCCGAGCTCGCGCGCCGTCTCGAGCAGCCGGTACTGCGGGCTCTCGATCTCCAGCGCAAAGGGCGAGTATTCCATCTGCACGGCGGTGATGGGGTGGACCTTGTGCGCGCGCCGCAGGGAGTCTGCGCTACACTCGCTCAGACCGAGGTATCTGATCTTGCCTTCCGCCTTGAGCTGTGCCATGGCTTCGACGGTCTTTTCAATGGGGGTCTTCCGGTCGAGCCGGTGGCAGTAGTAGAGGTCGATGGTCTTGACGCCGAGACGGGCGAGGGAGCGATGGCATGCTTCGCGCGCGTATTCCGGTGAGGAGTCGACGAAGCGTTGTCCGTCTGGGCCCACGCGGTTCGCAAATTTGGTGGCGAGGAAGATGTGGTCTCGTTTGGAGGGGTTGGCTTGGAACCATTTGCCGAGGAGGTCCTCGCTGTCGCCGTACATGTCGGCTAGATTGACCGTGAGTGGTCTTCATGGTCAGTGAGGGGGAAATACATACCGCTGTCCCAGAAGGTTTCGCCGAGCTCGTATGCAGCATCGAGCAATGCGAGTCGCTCAGAGTCGGGTTTGGCGGTGCCGTAGAAGGTACTCAGGCCCATTAAGCCGAAGCCGAGCCGGGGGACTTGAGGGCCGTTTTTGCCCAGGGGACGAGTTGGAAGGGTAGGCATGATGATTTGACAGGTTGAGAGACTTTCAATGCGATCGTTCTTGTCATGTTGGGCGAGTACAATACACTACAGTCCTTTTGTAGGTGGAATGTGCCGGGAAGTCTGATAGTGGAGTGACATCAGTCACTGCGGAAATAAGACGGGTAAATCCGCTGATTACATTGAGCACGGAGTTAACACCGAAGAGAGCTTACGGGCCCGGCAACTGAACTTTGATCACAGTTGGGCTTGGAAAAAACGGTCTGGCTGTTGACTTCCCGGCCGATCCGCAGTTCAATCACTGGGGATACCCAATGCCTTCTTCACTTTGGCACCCAGACCCGTCAGCCGCTCCATAGTCTCATTGGAGAACACAAACCGGATATACTGGCTCCCGTGCACCTCTCCCCATCCATCCATCGCGGTTGCACATACCCCCTGTTCCAGCAAACGCTTCGCCACGGTGCTCCCATCCAGCCCGAAATCGCTCACCCGGAGAAGCAGGCTCCATCCGCCCGCAGGGACGCCAACGGGTAGTCCTTCGAGTTCCGCGACGACACGATCCCGGCGGGCCTGTAGTTGCGCCACATACGGCGCCAGAGTCTGGGGCGACCGGTCCAGCGCAACCGCGACGGCTTCCTGGGCGATCCCCACGGGCACGACGACATTGGCCATGCACACCGCGGCAATGTCGCTGATCAGCTCCTCGGGTCCCACGATCCAGCCGACGCGCCAGCCGATCATGCGCAGCTCTTTCGCGGACGAGCCGACCGTCACCGTCCGCTCGAACATCCCAGGGAAACCGGCAGGGTGAATCACCGGCCGCGCATCGAACAGCAGACGCTCCATTGCCGTATCCAGAATGAGAAGCAGGTCATTCTGCACGCAGATCTCGGCAACGCGGGTCCAGTCGTCTCGAGTCAAGTAGCCCCCGCTCGGCATCGACGGCGACATGAGAAGAATGGCTGTGGTTTTCTCAGTAATCGCCGCGCGCAGTGCGGCCTGGTCTAACCGCCACTCCTGCCCTGGCTGGAAGGTGAACGGGACTAGTTTGGGGACGCCGCCCGCGAGCAGGACCCGGTTGATGAGCCCCCGGTACGTCGGATCCGTCAAGATCACCTCGTCGCCTTCCTCGATGGTTGCCAGGAGAACGTTCAGGATGCCGGATAGCCCGCCCGCGGAGATCACGCAGTGGCGCTGGCCGGTATATGCCATGCCCGACAGCTGCGAGACGTGTCTGGCTGCGATGTCTTTCAGGCGGGCTTTGCCGGTGAATGGGAGGTAACTATTACATGCCTCGTCGGTGACGGCCTGCTGCATGTAAGCTAGAGCCTCTGGTTCCGGCGGGATGTTGACGTCGAGGTTTTCGAGACGGAGGTAGTCGTTGTTGGCGGCGTCGGCGATCTGGGCCATCTGGTCCACATTGATGCCTTGCAGGTGGTTGAGCCGTCGGGGGCGAGTACGAGGCATGGTCACAGTCTACGATGTACGACGTTTGTTGGAAGCTTGGATACTTTGCACAAGAGCCGGTAATGGTTGCAGAAGATGTGCCAAACAGCCAACTTATATACCGAGAACCCCGCACCTGGGATTCACCCGGTCATCTTCACTGCTAGCGAAATATTGACAGATAAGGTAGAGACCCGAGGCTGATAGGAAGCGTCCGGATACCTTTCTCCCCTAGTTTCCTACCCTAGTGGTATTCGGTTTCAATACGGAACATGCAGACTACAGAGTACAGCATCATGAAGGCCATAGCATTCTTTCAATTGAAGATGCATTATACCTATTCGGACATGGCCGAGTGCAATGACTCATCCAGAGAACAGCAATGTAACTATTGGCTGGCCCGAAGCCGAATACGAGAACGTGGCATATTTTATAGAATCAAGACTCCCTGCAGCCAAGCCAAGGGCAGAACAAGACACGCAAGAAACCGTTGCGAATCACCATGCTCCGTGTTCGTCCCGTTCAGAACCTTCAGGCGTACCCTATCCAAGTCCGCAATCTTCGACGAGCATACATGGGCGACTCCAAGACTCCACACTCAACCGAAGCAACAATGGCAGCCGCCCCCAGAAGGCAGCCCCTGTTTCGTCGAGATACCGGCTCAGAACGTGGAGAAGCTCAAAGTGAGTCGATAAGACACGAGAAAGACCGGTTCTAATGCCAGCAGACATTCTATTCTGTTCCCATCGTGGGAATGGAAACCAGCACACGGTGAAGCGACGGAGGATGGGACTCAGATGCGACAGTCTGAATTCGCAGAGCCTAAAGGTATTTTGCTCCTCTGTATGTGTGGCGGAAGCTGATGGTGTAGGACTTGCTGGGGCGATCGTTAAAATGGCTGGGGATGGGTTAGGCGCCGCGGCAGAGCAGCCGGGGCCTCACGGTGCGACTGTCTATTATATTGTGGAGTCTCTTGAAATGGTCAGCTCGTCCACCTGTTGTGAGGAACTGCTTGCTGACCAGGTTAGACGGAGAAACGGGTAAACGAGCTAGGCGGAAGCGTCATTCAGGCGAAGACGACGGAGAGTGCGTATGGTTCGCTTATGAAGTTCAGCGATCCAGAGGGGAACCAATTTGGCTGCTATGAGGTGGTGCGCCGCTAATGCTATAGGCCTGATCCTCTTGAATAGAGCTGGTGGTTCTGTTCTCATGAACGTGATCCATGTTGGTCTGGTTGCTGCGCAACAAGTTCGTGAGATTTGTGTAGAAGCAGAACTGAAGAAGCCTAAAGGGGCATGCAATGCTGAGATATTGGTAGGAATGACATGAATTCTCGATGATTAGCCTCAACATCCAAACAATTCTAATAACAGGACCCAGTCTATCTCCCTCTATCAAAACATGGTATAAAACCCAGAACAGAAACACATGCAGTCCAGTCTCCAATGCATGGATTATACATCTTGCAGTATACCAGTCCCCGCGCATCAAAGTACAACTACTCATCCTCAGAGTGATGACCTCTGTGGAAGCAGCTGGGGACGTTTTCCTCGTGGACACAAACACCCGTCGTCGGGCAGTAGGCAGTACCGGGGCCGCAGGTCTTGAGGACGGGGGCGCCTTCGGACGCGCACTCGTAGAAGTTGTGGCAGTCGGAGGAATCGGGCCATGCCTCTCCGACCTTGCAGTGCGCGATCCCTGCGGTGGCGGATGAGAAGAGGAGAGAGGCCGCCAGGGCAGACAGGGCCTGGTAGATGAAGTGCATGTTGAGGGTGATCTGGGAAGTTTAGTGACTGCTGGATGATTTGAGTAGGTGGAAATACCTGAGTATGCGACTGAGAGTAATAAGGACGATGCGAGAAAATATCTGGAGATTGAAACTTGATTCTCGATTGATCTTTGAAAGGATGGTTGATACTGAGCTCAAGGTCATGGCCTCAAGCCATCTTTATACCTTTTCTGTGTCCATAAGATGTAGAAAGCGGATATTATGATGCGCACTTTGCCCGACAGCCAAATGGTTTTGACCTTCCGCAGGCGATGCTGCCATGGCCTGTGGTCACTGTTTTCGTATACTCAGCGAAACTAGTCTGAAGCTGGCTACAGATAATGGCAAATATCAACGACGTAGGAAGTGAGCCTATTGCAAGCGACGGAGAGTCTATTCCGAGAACGTACAGCACTGTGCCAGGCCATAATTTCGGGAACATAGAGGAACCATTCCTTCCACGTGGCTAATGGATACTATTACGTGTATCCAGTTGATGTCAGATCTCTAGATTCAGAACCGGGGAAGTGTCTTGCTAGAGGATTAAACATGGGTGCTGTGCTACGGCTGCTTCCTGCACATCCAGACCTGGGGTCTGTATTCCTCCTTGATAACCAACAATCGCGTGTGCTACCATAGCTTGTCATGGAATTGATACTGGCCACTTGCTTAACTGTAGCAACATGCAAGGTACCAAGCGTTTGAGTCTGGAGATGGTGTTCTTCCCCAGGATCAGCGGGCCAAGGGATGAGGGCCGCAGCAGCCACGCCGTGGAATGCTGGAATGTGGGCCAGCTTCCGAAGCCACACATCTTTATTTTATCCTGCTGATCTGTCTGAAAACAAAGGTCACTCGCGGTTCGCTGTGCGATCGGAGTTTACGATCGACATAGTAGCAATCAACACCTTCCTGGCAAACAAGGGATGTGATTGCCGTCAGATATACTGCGATGCTTTCGTGATAAGAAGGATACTCTCTCTTATTGCATACCAGCAGGAGGAAATACGATCATCAGAATACATGATGTCGAGGCATCGCAAATCTCGAAGGGGCGCGGTTGCGTGACCCAAGCATAGTTCATCGAAGTATGTAGCTTACCGCCACTATGGTCAATGTAGGCTGGATGGCTTCAGCCACTCCGGCTAAGAATGCGCGCTTAATGGGACACCAGATTAGTTTCAAAGTGAAGGTTGGACTGGCTTGCATACGGAAAGAGTGAGACTTAGGTTGCTCAAAAGGAACTACTGGTCCTCTGGGAAGAGGAGACATAGGTTGGTTGATTATCATTTTGTCTTCACCTTGATTAATTAGTACATCAGCGGTCTCTTGTAAGAGCCTAAGGCTCATAGTATGAAAGCAAAACATGCTCCCCCCCCCCCCCACCTCATTAAAGTATGTGTAGTTGACCAAGAAGATTCACTAATTGCCCACCACCAGACCCAGAATCAGAGGTCCAACCCTAAACTAGGAACAATCTAAATGATTCGACGCACCACAAGACTTCGGGAGCCATGGTTACCAGAGGAAGAGGAACTCCTAGCAGAGTTTAGAAGATATCAGGGGCTTCCCTAGTTAGCCATGATAAAATTATTCTCAGAATAACACCAGGGAAGACGTCAAGGTTCTATTCAGGTACACTATAGTTCACAAGAGGCTACTAGAATAGCTTCCTGCACACTATTTTCTCCCCTTATGTACGGTACAATTACGGTACAATTTCAGACATGATCAGGTCGAGACCAGGATGCCTGTGGAGAAAAAGATTGATCAATTTGCTGTGAGCAGGCAAGCAGGCGAGCATACATGCATCAACATCAGAAGTCCTCTGTAGCTCGCCAATACAGATAGACGCTGCAGGTATGAAGGGACCAGCCAGATCAGACAGGGAAGCAACTCCAGGAAGAGTCAAATTACTTCCTGAAAGCTAACTAGCAAGTCTTATCTGGCAGTAACGCCAATCGACGCGGTACGAGGCTTTGCAGAGGTCTTAATTCGGATTGAGTGAGATAAACAAGACAAAAGAGTGAGCGCTTAATCGATCTATTTATTGACAACTGCTAGGGACATATGATCCTCCCGAGTTTTCCAAACCACCAGTCGAGCTGGGTTCCCTGAGAGAGACAGCGTATGACCTCGCCAGCTTAGCCCTCCCCGCCATCACTGCTCTCCATGTCCGTGAGCAATTCATACTGAATGCCATCTGTTCCTTGCCCTCTGACAGCAAATCGTCGCAGGCCCTTGTGCTTGCATGGGCCAATGAAAGCTTCATTTGGGGAATGACGGCTAGGGGGAGAAGAGTCAACGACGGAACACAAGTAGACCGAGATCAGACCACTAATGGAGGTTCAATGCCCATCGGAGGCGGAGCTGGGAAGGCAAAAAGGCAACGCTAATCATTTGGCCTCATTATCTACTTGGGTATCTCATAACATACACTTCTGCAGCCACAAACTGCGCAAACCAAATAGAAAAATCTCAAAAAGTACTCTAATGGCCCTGCTCATCTCATGTGGGGGCATAGGTCTTGGATCGCGCTGCGTTGCCCAGATCGCACATCAACTGAGTAAGACCCTGGACCAAAGGAGGTATGTTATCATGGTGAGCATCACCTCGCAGAATCCCCTGAATTGCATCCATGATCTGACCAGGATCAGTGATGACCGCGGCACCACTGGGAGCCTGCAAAGCCGGACAGCCGCACCCTAAAGAGATGAACCTCTGCACGTCGGCCGTTTCCTCACCGTCCAGGTAGACGGTAGGCCAGGGCCCGCCGAAGTGCGAATCCGATGGCGGCCTGACGACGGCCGCTGGAGAACCTTTGGCTCTGGAGACGACACTGTAGGACCAAAACGCGAGACTAGCGTAGTACACGCCCAACGCAAAGAACCCAGTCAAAGACCCCGGGGGCATGACTTTGGCCGCCCGTATCACCTGGCCGGCGTGCCAAATCGCTCGGCGCGAGTCAATACTGCCGATCCACTCGAGCGCGCTCTGGTATACCCGACGGGCTTGGTTCTTATCCTCCTTGCCGGCGAACAGCTGCAGCTCCTCCAGCGACATGTGGAGGAACATGGAGATGAGCTCCGAGACCAGAATAATCCGGGGCCCGAGAGCGCTGGACATCTCGAAACACAGCATGCGTAGATGTTGCATCGCTTGTGACAACTCTTGATGTCGCGAACTGATCACCAAAGCATTCCAATGTTTGGAATGGCCTTTCGCGATGAATTTGTGGCGATGATATTCGCTGATCAGCGTGAAGAGACCGTGGATGACGGCCGAGGTAGACAGTTGAAGATCGATTCGCGACTGAAATGCCGACAACTGCGACATGTCTTGGAGCGTGTCAACCAACGAGGGCGTTCGGCCATGGCTCGACAGTCCGCTCGCCAAGTACGCTTCCTTCCAGTCGGTGGCCGATTTCGCCTCCCACAACGAGCGAGGAGCAGGCAGGGGAAGCTCCAGCTCGGAGTACGAAATGATTGGGTTCACGTTCAACATCATGGCCGACTGGGCATCGTGCAGAAACAGGTGATGCACGAGTCTGTCTCGAATCAGTAAACCAGTTGGTCCAGCTACAGGCACAAACGATTACCTGTTGAATGATTCGGAATGAGCCCAATCCCGCCACTTTTTCTCCAGAATATCTCCATCGTCGTCGGGGCTCGGGGCGATGTTGGGATAGGCCGAGCGTCGAAAACGTAAGCCGCGTCGCATCATCTATGAGTAGGACGGTCAGTTGAAGAACTCCAATCCGCCGGTTCTTCAGGTCGACACACCGTGACCAGAGGCTGCTGGAAGCTTTCTGCAATCTCCGTCCTCCGGGCATTGCCACTCCATATTCCGATTTCAAGGGTCAGCGCAAACGTCTGCGAGGCGCGCAGATCGCGTATGGTGGTATTGTCGCTCTCGTACTACGTGTGAGCAGCGTTAGCTGGTATTCTTTCGCCGCCGGGAGGTACAGATACCAACGAACCTTATCCGACAGCTGCAGACGCACGATTTCCATCAAGGCATAACCTAACTTGCGGATGGTCGGGATGGTTGATCTAGTGGCTCCAGCCGCGGCCAGAGCGGCAAGCATATCGGGGGCTTCGTCATTCATCCGAAAGGTCGGTCCGTGGATCCAGGAGTCGATGTCATGACATTGGGACTCAAAGTAGTACTGTATCAAGCTGTCCAGCAGTTGGGTACTTGGGAAGGATTTGATGATGCGAGTAAGGTTGGTTCGCTGACTGGTCTGCAGCACTAGGCCAAAAATGCGATCACGGCCGCTGGGGGACAACCGTTCCGAGACCATCTGACGATCTGGTCTAAAATTGGCCTCGGGGCTGTCAATCGCCTCCGGGACAGACAGATTCTCCTGGTCAGCAAAGGCATGATCTTCGCGGGCGGGTTTCCACGCGGACAGAGATGACCGATGATACGCCTCGGCGCCGATGGCAATGCCGCTGTCCGCATCACCATGCTCGGTGGCTCCGTCGCTATTGTAGGCATGATGATGATGATGATGGACAGCGCCCCGCGAGTTGAACAGGTCAATGAGACCATAATCCAAGTCGGTCAAATCGAAGTCGAAGTCGACATTGTGGTCAAAGACATTGTGGATGGAGTCCTGTGGAAGGACCGGCAGCGGGTCCAGATCGCTCATTCGAGACAATGACGGGATCAGTGAGTCCGGGATAAAGTCGGGAAAGAAGGTTCCGTCGACGCTGAACACGCCGCTGTCGCTATCCATCGTAGGCAGCCCTGATTGAAGCCCCGCAGGGAGGTAATTGTCCATCTGCGCATTGGGACTGGCCATCTGGGGTGGACCGGGCTTGATTTGCCCGTCGATCGGGAGATGTGGCGCCTGGTCGCTTTCACATACTGTATTTGATTCCCTTAGCTGGTGGGCCTGGCCAACTGAGTCCTCTCGCACCCACCTTGACGTTGGGATGGAGGGGATCCGTCGATCGAACTGACCCCCTGCGCCCAATGGCAGACCAGATTCTTTTCCTGACATCGGCGACAGGGCTTCTCGTCATCGCACTTGAGTTTCGATGCAGCGCAGGTCTTACAGGCCTGCGACACACGACCATTCTTGGGATAGGAGGAGAGGCGCCTTCGTTTGGTGTCGCGTGGGTGAATATGACCGGCCGCGTGTCGCTTCATCAGGTCCCTGCAACAGATTCAGTCTCGTCAACATAAGTTTGCTGCGACTTTTTTTTTTTTTTTCTGTTGGGGCAGAAATGGTTCCAGAGGTCACTCACGGCCTGGCGAAGCCTTTGTTGCAGACGTCACATACATATGGCTTCTCACGGGTATCTACGGGGAGTTAGCCGGCAGCATTGACAGCATTGTCTATATGAAAAGAACTAACGGGTTCGAACATGTCGGATTAGGTGGTCGGCTCGATTGTATCTTTTTGCGCAGGAACCACACTGGAAATAGCCGTCGCGCTGTCCGGCAAGGGAGCTGGGGGGAGAGGTGGCGAGAATGGGGAGCGGGGAGTCAGTCGCCATGGCGAAGCTTCATGAATCGTTTGAAACACTCTACTTAAAGAGGAATTGGTCGGGGACATCGATATCGTCAGGCAGAAGGAGAAAATTAGGATGTGCAGCTGTGAGTAGCTGAGGATGAACGAGGAGAAACGCGGAAAACCGGCCAAGTCTGGGAGTCTGGGGTGGATGAAGCTAAAATGCCGAGTTTGCGGGGAAGCAGAAGCAGAATTGGCCGACGCCATGGCCAAAGTTTACGTGAGGCTCACTCTAACTGTTGTGACTTTGACTTTGTGGCGACACTACAGGTCCATGGTCATGGTTCTCTTACGGAGCACAGTAATGCAGGCGGCACTCCAATCCCATTCGCTTCCCAGCTGGAAAGAAACTGGGGCTATACTCGTTTGATCAGTAGAGTGGATGGATGCCCATGCTGGTCCGGCTGGTTGTAAAGATCCCATGGCACACGCAGTTCAATACTCTACTTCACCCTTGGAGCACTTCACTCTTCACACACTGCCAGCGTCCAGCAGTGCAATTGGTAGGATTATAGTCACTGCGAGTCATGGTGCAGAGGTTGGTCATTCAGATGTTCTCGACTGGGCCCGCCTTAGTCAACGCGGATATGGCGGACTGGACTTATCCCGTACAATGTGGACCGTTGAAGATGTACTGTTCGCCGCATGGATTACCTATTGCCACTAATCTCACAGATCCTATCGGTGAATCTCAATCAGATAATCAATCATGATTCAGTGGGGATTCGAATGATTCAAATGGCTGTATAGAAGGGACTCAAACAATAAATAGTACGGTTTCGAAGGACCATATAATAGGAATATTCATTCACTCGATACCCCTCCTGGGCCATGCTTCAATGGAATGGTGGCGTGTAATCATGGTAAAGATATCCAGTCCACATTGTTCATGGCCGCCAAAGTCCGCCAGATGTGGAGATGCGGAGATGCGGAGGAGCGTCGGGATGTGGAGGCGCATACCCGAACCGCTCTGCGTCCAGAGACCACCGCAGCCACGATGTCCGGAAACAAGGGGAGCAGATTCTAGACAGAAGTTGTGCCGGATAATAATGCCGCTAGATCATCTTTGCGAGAGGATGTTCTGTACTTTTCTGCAGTCGATAATGCTTGACCAGAACCTCGCAGGCTGCCTATTATAGTCGCGGTATAAGACATAACAGTTACAACAACGCAAAACATGGGTATGTAGGCTCTCTAGACGGCATTCGCAGAATGATAGGTGACAAGATAGGCCTCACACCCGTTCATTTCTTCTCCCATGGCTCGACCATGATGCTGGGAGAAAAATCCGAGTCGGCAGACTACTGGAGGAAGACTGGTGAGGAAGCACTGGCTCACAACATCAAAGGCGTGATCATCATGGTCAGTGAACTCATGAGAATTCAACTCGTGACGACAACTGACCGGCCAGGGCGCACACTGGGACTGTCTCGGCGACAAGATCGAGGTCGCAACCAACCCGAACCCGGACAAGTCGCCCGTCGCCTACGTCCACCCGGACAAATACATCAACTACAAGTTGAACCCCGACCTCGAGACGGCCCACCGATGCATTGACATGCTCACCAAGGCAGGCTTCAACGCCAGCGGCAACCCGACCTTCGACTGGATCCACGATGTCTACCTGATCCTCATCCACATGTTCCCCAAGGGGTGTCCCCCGACGACCATCATCTCGATGAACGCCCGCTACGACCCCCACTACCATATGAAGGTCGGCGCGACACTGCGGCCCCTCCGCTACGAGAACTATCTCCTCATCGGCACCGGCGGCGCCGTCCACAATCTCTACCGCAACCGCTGGGCCCCCATGCTGCGCTTCCGGGATAATTTCGCCATGGAGACGCCGCCGGAGGAGTGGGCGCTGGAGTTCCGCCAGGCGGTCGAGGACGTCATCACGAAGACCTCGGGGCCGGCGCTGCGGCGCGCCATGACCCGCTTGATGAAGCATCCCCAGTACCGGGATGCGCATGCCACGGACGACCACTTTATGGCGGCAATGTTTGTGGCCGGAGCGATGGGCGATTTCGAGGATACGGGGTCGCCGGCGGTCCTGGGGGCGGAGAGTTGGGAACTGACCAACATGTGTAATTCGCAGTTTACTCTGGGGTCGTGGTCCAAAGACATTGCTGTCTAGTTGTGATGCAGTTGTTCATTGAGTATATAATCCCGCAGTCGGTGAATTACAGTTAAATTCCAATTGGCACTAGATCCGTAAGTCTTGACAGCCAGGTACTTGTCGGTCAGGGCTGTCAGAGTCATCATCCGCTTCAATTTTGTAGCCCTTCCACCTATCATAATTTCTCGGATAAGTTATGGCTATTTTCAGAGGAAGAAATTTGCTCCCTATCATGTGGGAATTAACCTCCTGACATGCTTGTGCGAAAGGATATATTGTGAAGGCCGTCCAGTCCATTATCGTCCACAAACAACTGAGAATTGGAGGTAGAATGAAGATTGTTTCTGAAGATAAAAGCGTCATATACTGAGGACCAAAAGAATTCACGAAGTTTACTGCACAGTACCCAGCTAAATCTAAGCACGCAACCTCCTCACATACGTAAAGGTATACCACCCCACAGTCGACACCGTCGCTATCAACGTCGCAAGGGTAATTACCCCACCAGTGATTAACCCTTGCTCGAAGAATCCGATTCTTCGGCCGGGGCGCTGGCCGGTAGATGGCAGGGGGGCAAGGGCCTCGCGCCAGGCGGTAGCTGATCTCGTGGCGTCCGAGGGGTCGAGAATACTTCTCACCAAGGCGGAGGTGTTTGCTTCGGTGACGAACTGAGGACGGGGGACCTGAAAAAGAGCGGGCGTGTAGCGGGTTTCGGTGCTGGGAGCCGTGTTGATGGGGTAGGCCGGGCCGACTGAGTCTGTTAGCTGAGTGGAAGGGAACGGGAAAGAGGACGTACTGAGCATGTCGACGGGGACGTGGTTAATCCACGAGACGGCGGCGTCGATGAACTGGGTGATGTACTTGGCTGCAGAGGCGCTGCCAAACGCGTATGTCGCTGCCAGTGGGCCGCTCCTGAAGACCGTCAGCGAGAGTAAAGACTAGGGAAAGAAGAGCGCCCTACGAGTTGCTCAGGTCAATAGCGTCGTCTAGGCTTGTTACAGGATGAAGGATGAGCACTTTCTCCTGCACCTTTTTGGTCAGGAGAGGCGAGGTTCTACGGTAGTCATTGTTAGCGGCGGCCACTGCACTGTCAACGAAATGAAGCATACCGATCATGGACCTCCACCACCCCCCATCCGGACCCCGAGACAAGCACGCGAGCACCGGTATCCTTATGCGCTGCATCCAGAAGCGAGGCGCTTGGACCGAACCGACGGGGATTCGATGCTCCCTGGCGTGCCTCACCGTTCGGGCCAGCCAGATATCGGGACGCGTGGTGGAGAACCGCCTCGACAAACCGCTTCATTGCAAACTCGTTCACCAGCACGACATCAGGAGAATACGTCGACCGGCCGCCAAAGGCGAAGCGCGCGGCGACCAACGCTTCTGCTGCAGCTGGAACGGATGCCGTTCTATCGACAACAGCCACAGCTCGCGCGTTCGCGGGCGAGAGCAGACTGCGCTCGGCGAGCGGCGCCGAACCAGTCTGGGAGACCATGAGCACCCTGTTGAGGAAAGCCGCATCGGGTCTCTCCTCGCTGATGGCGAAGGTATCAGCGTCGAGGGCCTGGGAGAGAATTTTGCGCAGCACGGCTGGCAGCACCATGGTATTCTTCGTCAACTGCTACCATCAGCCTCTTTCATTGAATCTCTCCCGGACTAGTCAAACACCCACCTCGAGAATGATACAATTCCCAGCCACCAATGCCGCACTGAGCGCTGAGATAATGGAGTAAAACATGGTATGTGTGCTGGGGACAATGTAGACGATGCCTGCGCCGCGCCAGGCGTCCTTATTGTCCTTGCCCGCTACAACGCGATACTCCTCTTCAACGTCCTTCTCCAGATTCAGGGTCAGGTAGTGAGTGCGGATCTCCTTGAGCGCGAGACACAGCTCCGCGCGGACTTCTTCGGGTCCATTCCCGGAGTCTTTCTGGATGGCGTCCTGGATCTCATCGATGTGCTGGCTGACGGCCGACTGGAGGCGATGGAACTCATTCTGGCGATATCTGATATTCTGGGTGCGGCCGTCGATCTCTGCTGCGAGCAGCCGGGAGAACTGAGAGGAGACCATTGGTGCTTCGGCGGTGGACCGTCCAGTCACTACAAAAACAGATACGATGTCCGTTAACCGCAGTCTGATCCAGACTGTCTAAATGGCTTTTCTCAAGGGAAACTTGCTCCCATGTTCATATCCTAATCAAACTATGCCGCAGCGTGCCGTCGGTCAGTCCCGCTTCGGGAGGTGGGGGAGCTGCGAATGGGGGCAATCCGAGGGCCAAAAGGCTCAGGCGATCATTTCATTTGTCTTGTTATCATTCGATTTTAAAATTTAAATGTGGGGGACCCATCGTAGCTTTGTTCCTCTCCTACGGCCAGATCTCCGATTCATCCGAGTGTATGTTGGCTCCTGAGCAAGACTACATACAGGGAATCCTGTCGAGATCTAACCCTAATTACATCCTATTTACATTCTCCTCGACTATCACCAACAATCCGATAAACCACAAACGTGAACAGACATGGCGACAACAACTACCACCACCCAGACAAGCACCAGCTCCCTTTCCATCCTCGCCGATTATGAACTCCACCACAGCGGCAGCGAAGTACCCCAGTTGCCTGAACGAGTCCCCGTCTCGCACGCAGCCCAACCCGCCAGCTGGCCGTCGAATTACCGTCGCATACCAGCATACCGTCCTGTGGACCGTGAGCTAGACCAGAGCGAGAGACCAGCGGGGAGCAATCCCGCAGAATTCGTGTTTATCCAGGTGATGCTGCATGGGGTGTGGTTGAATGCGGTCGGTTCAGCTCTAGTTTCAGGGATATCACCGAAGGGTCTACTAACCATCCATAGTCTGTGGCTCGCCTGTGGAGGTTCACAGGGGGGAGAATCAACGACCGGATCTTCCGGTATGACATCGGGGGGGAGTTTTAATCATATCCGCATCTGTGCCTGTCTGTCCAGTGTGCGTGTCGCAAACCAATACCAATTTACAAGTACTTTATCTCTTGCAATTCCACTTACTAGAATAGAATTGTCCATTCCATTCGCAAGGCAGAAGTAGTAGTAGAAGCAGAAGCAGAAGCAGAATCAAGTACTAGGCCTCACCCCTATCTCCCCTACCTCCTCCCCCAGCTTCTTCCCCCCAATCTCGATGGCCTCTGCCGGCACAAGTACATACAGCATCCGCGCCCACTCTGTCTGACTCGTATTCCTCCACGCATGGTTCGTTCCCCGCTGCACACTCACATCCCCCCGCTTCATCAGCCTGGTCTCCCCGGAGTCCAGGACCAGCTCGACCTCCCCCTCCAGCACAACCCCATAGTCAAGGCTCACGGTGCGGTGCATCGGGCTCGTCGCCCCAGGCTGCATATCCACGATCCGGCACACGGTGCCCGTACTGATCACGATGCCCGGCGGGCTCGAGAGATAGTTCGCATACTCGGGGATATCGTCGTCGTTGTTGAGTTTGGCGGGGAAGTGCGAGGAGGTGTACGCGAGCGAGAAGTCGGCGCCATCCGCCATGGTGGTCACGGGCATTTCCTCGGACAGGGCGCTGGAGAAGATGGCCTTGCCGGAGGCATCGTGAGTGGTGATATAGCGTTGAAGGGGGCGAATGTTCTTGGGTTTGGAGGACATTTTAGGCAGTATTGTTTGGTATAGAGGTGTAACGGGAGGACCTTGTGTGTCTTTCTGGTGTGTTTGTCCAAGGTGTAGAGGGGCAGAAGTAAGTTATATCCCTCATACTGTGATTTCATTGTATACATTGTTGTCTCGGGACCACATCGGGAGCGGAGATTATAGGATTCTCTGATCTGATTCTCTCTCGCCCTCGCGCTCCCCCGTGGGTCTACATTCCCGAATCCTACGATTATCAATCTAACAACAACAGCCGGATCTTCCGAGTCATACAATTGGAGTCTATTGATACGAAAGCAACTATCATATCACAGCCATATCTGTCTATGTCTTCGGGGGAATGATGGGCAGGACCACATAGTTCTCGCCATGTCCAAAGTTGATATGGTTCTGACCCTGGAATTTCTCCGGTGCGCTGTCCAAGTTAGCATAGAATAAATCCCTGCGAGGAAAGGTGACCTACCGGTCAGTCGGGGAGTTATGCTGGAAAATCCCACAGCCCTGGGTGTCCCCAGACGAAACCTCAAAAACTATCCTGCCTCCTTTCTCCACGACCACATTCGTGGGCCACACCTCGACATCAACGCCGTACACCTCGCCCGGAATCACCGGCAGCGCATCGGTGGAGTAGTAGTCGCGATGGGGCAGATAGCTTCGATGACGGCGATGCTCCTTGTTCACCTTTCGCATGCTGACCCGCAGCCATCCCTTGCAGAGAGGTACCGGGTCGCCTGCCGTGCCGGTGTAGAAGACCTCCTTGCCCTCCGGGGAGATGTACCGCAGGGTCACGAACAGATCAATGTCCCGCGGTGTCGGTGCGCCCGGCTCCGGGCTCATGGACACATTCAAATGCGCGACGATATGTCCGGTGATCTCTGTCTCCTGCTCAAACGGCGCCGTGGTGAATTGCACCAGCTGGGGGTTGTCCAAGGTTCCCAGAGCGCGGTAGGTGATTTTCCCCGGTCGTTCCTGTCGGGGCTCGGTGACTAGTTGACGGTCAGACGTCAGATAGTACTTGGTGTACTGCGTCCGGGCAATGGGCCATTCATTCTCCACGCGACGAGGAAACTGTTTCTCGGCTTCCGCGTTGTCGAATCCGACGTCGCCCTTGCGTAGAACAAGGTCAACCTTGGGCGCCGTTCCGTTGCTCCAGCCGACACGATCCTCCCCCCTGAGGAACGCATCGAGGAAGCTCCGTTGAATCTCGACTTCTTCCGCGTAGTAAAAGGGGAGGTCATGTCGACCGGTGATGAAGCGCAAGTACTTGAGCTCGCTGCCCGCCTGCGTATAGCCCTCCACATTTCCCCGTAGATGCAGAAGAATACCACCCCAGTTTGCCACGGAGAGCAACGGCACCTGGATGTCGGACGGGGTGTATTCCTTGGACGCGTAGTAGATATCATCGCGGAAGTAATTCTCCGCGTTGTCGATTGTTTGGTCTTGTCGGTTGGCCACCAGTTCCTCCTCCGGAAGGTCGCCTTCAATAGTATCAGGGCCCCAGTTCCGCGCTGCGCGGCCGGGGCGACCGTACTGGTTGCTAACAACCTGCCGGTCCCACCAGAATTTGATAAAGGAGTTACTCAGAATGCCTCCATGGCGGCAACGGTCCCGGTAGTAGTCCGACATGCCCTCCCAGGGGATAATGCAGGCGAGGCCCTTGGGCTGGCGCGCGGCGACTCTCCACTGGCTACCCGCGTAGTAGCTGATACCCAGCAGCCCAATCTTGCCGGTCGACCATGGCTGTTCCGCTGCCCACTCGATGACGTCGAAAAAAGCCTCGCTGGTTTCGCGCGACATGGTGTCCAGCTTGCCCCGTGATTGACCTGTGCCTCTCTCGTCCGCCCGAACAATCGCATAGCCGTGCTTGGTCCAGAAACCGGGGTCGGGCGTCTCCCACGCGGAATGCTCCGAGCGGTGCTCCGGGTTGACTTCGCTGAATGACTTGGGGTGGAAACTGGTCGGGTCAGCAATCTGGGCACATGAACAGCGGCGCAAATGGGACTGCATACTCGCGGTAATGAATGTCCTTGCCGTACGGCCCATATGTGACCAGAACGGGAGCCCGCTCGAGGGCTTTGGGACGATAGACATTGCAGCGCACTAGACCGGAGCCATCCTTTAACTGGATGGTGACATTCTGTTCAAAGATGTAGGGGAACGAAGTATCATCCCTCGTGGTGATGTCTTCACGCACTGGATTCGGCATGACGTCGCTTGGCCTTTGAGACTCTGAGATGAAGGGGCTGCAACTGTTGCTCCCAATAGCATGAGTGTGACATTTAAATTATAAATACAATTCAAACCTCACTATCCCATCCGTCAAAGGGCTTACGTCCGCATCAGGCGGGCGAGCCACTGCTCTCTGTTCCTCTCCGCATGTGGAGCCGAGATGCGGAGCCGATGGCTCGACCGCGATCTTTCCTCAAATCTTCCTCGATGACGCGGTGTCAATGGCATGAGGCTTGCCGAAGGGTGGACATGTCACTGCTGCGAGAGCCCAGCTTCTCTCAGATAAAGCGGAGCAAAGGCTATGTTGGGGAGAGGTCCTGTTTCGAGGAAAGTTACATCTACCGTTTTCGCGGTGTAAGTGCCGGCCAAGACATTCAACCGCCATGGGGAGCAACGACTTGAACGGGACCGAGCAGGATAGCCTCCAAATTCTAATAGTGGGAGCTGGTATTGGCGGCTTAACTGCAGCCATTGCTCTCAGACAGCAAGGCCACCGCGTCAGCGTGAGTGACCCGGCGTTCTCATCTGAATTTGTAGGGAACTCTCACGCCTCACACGTTCATAGTTGTTCGAGCGAAGCCGTTTTGCGAATGAAATCGGGGCAGCAATTCACATCTCCCCAAATGCCAACAGTGTCCTCTTACGGCTCGGGGTGGATGCGACCAAGTTCGGAGCGGTCGAAACAGAAATGGTTCGTGTTCAATGCAAACCAGGTCAACGAAGGCCACATGCTAAGAAGTGACAGCTTCGCGAGCGCTCAACCGACGGGAAAGTCCTTTCGACTGTTCCAGTGAAAGAGCTCGCCAGCATGTGGCGAAATGTGAGCCGCGCCAATTGTCCTGCTTGATGTCCAGCGATGCTGACAACCAACACACAGAAATGGCTTCTGGTACACCGTGCTCATCTCCATGAAGGTCTCAAGGCTGCCGCTCTGGCACCAGGCTCCGGCATCCCCGCTGAGCTGCACACCTCGAGCAGAGTGATTGACATCGATCCGCACCGTGCCACCGTCACACTCGAAGACGGACAGGTGGTTCAGGGTGACGTCGTCATCGCTGCAGATGGCGTGCATTCCGTTGCTCGATCCAAATTGCCCCGCGCCAGCAACGTTGCACCCTATGACTCCGGCAGAAATGCATTCCGGTTCTTGATGTCCCGCCAGGCGGCACTGGACGACCCCGAAACTCGAGAACTCGCAACGGAACGGGGCGTGATCGACATGTGGGACTCACCCGAGCGGAGAGTGGTCATCTATCCGTGTCAGAACAACGAGATCCTGAACTTTGTTTGCCTGCACCCCAGTACAATGACTGCCATTGAGACCGGCACGGAGTGGAATCAGTCGGCCGGCAAGGAATCCTTGATTGAGGTGTACAAAGACTTTGACCCGCTGTTGGTTAAGTTGTTGGGCAAGGCAGAGGCCGAAACGCTGCGAATCTGGCCGTTGTTGGACATGGACACGCTTCCCACCTGGGTCGAAGGTTCGATGGCTGTCATTGGGGATGCGGCCCATCCTTTCTTGCCCTATCGTGGCTCGGGAGGGGCCATGGCTATTGAGGATGGCGTCGCACTGGGTGTTATGCTGTCGATCGGTGTTCAGCGGCAGGAGATTCCAGAGCGTCTAAAGCTCTATAACCAAGCCCGCCACGAGCGAGCAACCACCGTCCAGAAAATGACACGGGATTCCGCGCATGGTCCGCTGCCACCGGCTGAATGTAAGCCCCTTCCCCCGTCTTCGGACCTTCAGGAAAAGCTATGGCTGACTTATCGCAGCCCAAGCGATAGTGAATTACATCTACGGCCATGACGAGTTCGATCATTCGACCCAGATTCTCCGCAAGTATCTTTGGGCCAAGAACCCGCGGTTGTACTGGCGTCAGCCCATCGTCTTCGGGCCGATGCCCGGCCCAAGGCAGGACTTTTATGGCCGCGATCGTGCGGCGAAGTCGTTGCGATCAACCTTCAAGACGGCATCAATCCGCTTCAGGACCAGCCGCACATTGCTCCAAAACTTGCTGCCAAACGAGTCATACAGTTTCAGTAGTCCTGGGACTATAGCCTATGCAAGTTTCTCGCAAACAACACTGAACGGAATGGACTGGCTGGGGGGTGGCGGATACCGCCATTTGGGACTCTACATCGAAGGGGTGCAGTACAAGAAGGCCAGTGGCGAGGTCGTCAAGGGCACATACATGCCTATCCTGTTTGAGAGCCTGGCCGATCCTATTGTCAGTGGCAGAGAGGAACTTGGCATGCCCAAGCTCTACACAGCCATCGATGTGCACGAGCGGCGCGGTTCCTATCACATCCAGACGGGTTGGGAAGGCGCCGTCTGGGGACACTTCCACCTGGAAAGCCTCCAGGATGTAGACCCAGGCAACGATCCCGGTGTTATCGGTGGCGAACCCAGCGATGGTATCCTCGTGCACCGTTATATTCCCAAGGTCGGCCGCGATTACAAAGGCCAGGCGGAGGCTGAGTATCCGGTTTTCGTACCGCATGCAGCAGAATCCAAGATGGTACCGTCCAGGTTGATCCGTGTACGCAAAACGACCGAAGCGTCCTTCCGGATCGATGCGCTGGGCTGGGAGTCACTGCCAACCCTGCAGCATGTCATTTCGCGACTGGCAGAGATTCCGGTCGATCAAATTGTAGGGGCGAAACTGGTAGAAGGTGAAGGAGTGCCTGATGTGTCATCAGCTATGCGTCTGGAGTAGCACTTGCAGGCAAACGTTTGATAGGTCTGTTGGCATGGATTTGGGCGCCGAATTGCCATCAAAGGGCCATGTACGTATAATCTCGACGGTCTGGTATCTCACCGTGGGATTTAACATCGGGATGCGATTGTATGTACTGGTCGTGCCTGGCACTATCATCCTATGGGAAGTCATGCTCAGAGGAGTCCCTGTACATCTGCTTCGCAAATGAATATTCAGAAGCCCCAGTCTTAACCCTGTATGACTGAGCGGAACAGTAATGGCCAGACTCATATCAGAGCAGTAACTAGTGAACAGTCGCATGGTAAGTGATTACATGCAAAATCAGCCCTTCAGGTGAGGGGCTGAAGTCACCCGCGAAGCCTGACTGTTGACGTGCCTGTTGTTGGAGGCATAGCCGAATCACTCAGACATAGCTGAGACTCTGAATAATAGCCTGTAAAGCTGTCCTTGTATTATTCATAATTATAGTAGACAGTACGATAGTACTTTCTCACAAAAATTAATAGAGCATTGTGTGATTAGGGTTCTGTATAGGTGTAAATGGTTCAGGGTTCAGGGTGGCGGTGCCGGCATTGTAATGAATGTATTTGATTATATCAGAAGGCATATGTTTCCAGAAGCATGCTATCTGAGCTGGCATTCAGCATCCATGTTATCTGCACTAACAATGCCATCCCTACTGCAGTCATATTTACACAGCTTAGGAGCAGCCAAATGCTACACAGCAGAAGTTTGTGCAACCCCCAAGACTGAAATCTATACAGGATCATAAAGATGAGAATCCATAGTCAATGAGAATTAACAACAGTCTCCTAATGCTCGCTCACTGCTTATGGGAGTGTGCTAGGACCTTATGGGCTATAGCATGGGCGTTTAAAGCAGCTGCTTCTATGGTAATCCCTGATCTGATGAGTGAATTGAGAATACCAGTGTGCGTCTTCAGACCCTGATTTCCTTGCCCTTTGGCCCTTTCAATAACTAACTAGTATAATTAGTGCTGAGCAATGAATCACAAGCGCTATAGCACGTACAAAGACTGGCTTCTTTCAGGGTGAAAAATAGAATTCCTGGTCCCCTAGGTCATTCAATAACAAGTGATACTTTTCACTGTATCGAATATAGGTAGGCAAGTCCTGTTTGACCAGTTCTTGATTGAAACCCCAGGTCTTGATATCATGTTAGTGAGCGTCTGAAAGCTATTACGCATGTAGTGATCACATAAATTTTCAACAAGAAAGGAAGCACATTGCGTATCCCCACCACTGATGCTGTGAGGGTCAAAGTCCCCAGCTCGCAGCTCTACTCTGGTACCAGGTTTCTTTCCTGAGGAACATTGAGATATATGCTATTCCCAGACATGGCATGCATGTGATCATCGACGTGCACTCACCGGGTGGAGTGAATGGAATGCCTTTTAGCGAGGCATACGGACACTACAGATGGTTCAACAGTCAAACTGCTCTCGATTGTTCCCTTGCAGCAATCGATGCCGTTCTCGCTTATGTGCAGAGCTTAAGTCACCCAGAATGCTCCCCATTGCACCCATCAATGAGCCGGTTGATAATCGAGCCATGAGGTTCTTGGGCACGCCTGCAGCCTTGTCTGAAAACGGCTCTGCTTGGGTCCTGCGATACCAAAAAGCAGTCCTGAGCAAAGTGGCTCTGTGAATCCCACTATCCCAGTTATGTCTAGGGAAGCTTTTGACCTGAGACATACTGGTAGTCCAACTTCGCAAGTAGCACAAATTTGGAGTTTGACCAGCATAATTACTACTTTGCGGGTCGCGGTGCGGCGGGCCAGAACGTTAATTCTTATATCTGTGCCGATGCCGCTGGTGGAGCTGGGGACGACGGCAAATTCCCTGTTCTTGTTGGGAAATGGTCGATCCAGGCCGAATACAACCATACCTTTCTCAGACGGGAGAGGGTCTTGAATACAGGACTATACGCCTTTGCGAAGCATGCACATGGCAAATTCTCGGAAAACGCTACTGTCAGCGGTGAGGGAACCAGGCGGATTACTGGGACTACATGACCTGGATTGTCAGGATATGATTCATTCGGACGAGGCCGCTGATATCTGCGTCTAAGTCGAACTTTGTATGGATCTCGATCTCCTTGGCACGGGCAGTGGCAGTGGAGAAGGTATATATGGTGCTAAGATAGATATATTCCAATTTAACGCGACCTATAAAAATCGAATAGCCGCAATATCTCCTACTAGCAGCTCCGAAGATAAGGTACAGATGATGCTCAAAATTGTATCAATCCTTGCCTCCATAGTCAAAACCCACCGTGACGAGGAGTTGAGTGAATTGGAAGAACAGTATACCCCGTCCGACATTTGACAATAGGCGTAAAATATTTACTCGCACCAAAGCGATTTGGTACTCTCATTCCATCGAAATCACTGTATCTGGTGTTCCTGCGTTGCATACTCCGTAGAAGGATGACGTTGATTTATGTGTGACACTACACATGCCTATCAGCAGGCCCATCTTGGCTCTGAGTGTTGTTGTTGAATGCAGCCGTGGGCTGATGACCCCACTTACATTGCTTGAACCTTCGGAGTCCGGTTGAAGTGTTTCCTCTTCTGGCGGCAGGCGAGCAATGCCAAGTCAGCCTTGGGGTCGACTGGCATCAAATCTTCGCTGCCATTCGCCAGGGAGATGGGGAATGTCCACGATGCAGCCTTGGCTCGTATCGTCAAACATGATCGCTCTCCGCCAAGGACAGTGGCTTCCGTGCACCCATCGTGACTGGTTCTTCGTGCATGGAATACGAGGATCTGCGTGTCCAGCCCCTGGAAAGGTGACACCAGAAGACTACGAGGCTCGTGGGGGGCTGATCATAAGAAAAGGGGACGCCCAGTTGACTGATTGATCTTCGTTTCCGTTTGTGATTGCCCATTTCCCACCCAAACCACATCCTCTTGCGATCCGCTCTAATCGCAGCAAAATGAAGTGGTCAACTGTCCTCCCTCTGGCAATCTCCACCCTCTCTGTCCTCCCCTCCGCAAGTGCATGGGAAGTAACATGGACCGACGCGGACAACCAAAAGCACAGCCAATCCGGCACCGGCCCCAGCGACTGCATCGTGATCGATAACCCCAAGGGCAATGTATTCAAGATCGACTCCCAGGGTGAAAAGGGCATCAACATGCTCCTCTTCTCGAACAACAAGTGCGATGGCAAGCCAAGTGGGCAGGCCACCGAGATCTTCTCCAAGGCGTCTTCCCAGGATCTGCTCGGCTTCCAGGTCGTCGCTCTTTCCACCGAGCCGACGGCAACCGCCACGACTGGGAAATCTGTCAGCCGAGTTGCGACGACGTTCCCGGCTAGTGAGACGGCGTCAACAGGCGCCAGCGATGACGGCTCGATGACGATTCAACCCACGGATAAAATGACGATTCAGCCAGCGGGTGAGATGACGATCCAGCCGACGGATGAGATGAGCACGACTGCGGCTGCGACTGCGACTGCGACTGCCACCACAACTTCGAATCCAGAAAGCTCCAGCACAGCGTCGTCGACGACTTCGAGTGCTGCGAGCGGAACTACCTCCAATGCTGCTGGCCAGCTGGTCGCTTTGAACGGGGATACGGTCAAGGGGATCATTGGTACTGTCTTCGGATTGGGGCTGGTACAATGGATTATCTGATGGGCTGTCGGATTAGGGCTTGACGCCTGGGACGGTTGTCTCACGGCGTCTGGCCCGGGACATCTGCCTGTTGGCTCTTCTATTCCTCTACGCTTCTACGACCATTCTTATGATTAATCCTAATATATATCTTTGTGCATTGCATGGATGAATCTAGTCATTTCCATTTGTGAAGGCGGCGTTCTTTTAAAAAATTTACTCTAGTGGTTTGCTTCTCTTCTACTACGTTTTAATACTTTCATCTCAGGACTTTCAGTTGATCAACCTTTTCGTATGGAAAGAGTATCATAGTGAATAACTACGCACGCAATCAGACTGCTAACTCAGAGAGCGACGATCCAACGTTCTAACCATGTCTCAAAGAAACTCCTCCGCCGCTGCCCCCGGCTCAAACACATCCCTATCAAGCGGCAGCATACGCACAGGAACCTCGGATCTCTCCCTCATCTGCCCCACAACCTCCTCGCTGTACCTGTGCATCTCCTTCATGTCCGCATCACGCACCAGCTCATAGTGCCGCTTGATGCGCGCAGGGAGCTCATCCAGCGTCACTAGCCCCGTCTGGACAAGCTCACTCTGCAGATCCAACCAGTAGTCTCCCCGGATGGTCGGCCCCGGCACCCCATCGCGGTAGTACAGCATGGCCAGCGCCTCAGCGTACAGGTTCGGGGTTGGGATCTTGACAGGGTAATCGGTGGGGTTCATCCGGCCAAGGAGCTCTCGCGGCGAGTTCTCCGGCAGTCTGGCGTCCTTGGCAAGCATGTAATGCGGATCTTCTGCGTCGGGAGTACAGGCTGGGATGTTGGGGGCGGTCCAGAGCAATTCGGACTTCCGGTGGAGTTCCACTCGGAACCACTTTCGTGGGTCTCCTTTCTGCTTGATGTTGAAGTGGCCGTAGGGGCGTGGCGCGGGGCGGTTTGGCTGGATGGCGGGACATGTCTGGCCTAGTTGGCAGGGCGGGAATTTGGCTGCCTCGAAGACACTGCGCGCTTTCTCGATCAGGTCGTCGGGGATGACGATACTGAAGTCCTGTAGGCTGCTTAGATAAGGTAAGCTATGGTTGGGACAAGTACTTACTGAAACTTGGAGAGGTACTCCGCAGAGATTGAAGACGAGATCGCCCCAGAGGAGATTGGGAATTCCATGCGCATCCAGCAGGCGGGAAATAGAGCAGAGTAACTCCCTGTGGGCTGCGAGGTCTCCTCTAAATTTGAAGTCGGCCATCGTGTCAGCATGTATGGATTAGCAGTCGAGCTGTATCGATCTCTGGCTGGAGTGCAGCTGGCTTATGTAGTGCTAGTTGGGCGTCTGGTCTACTGTAGCAATTGCCCCCAGCTTGTCACTAAAGATGCGTCAAAGGAAAGTGAGACAAGGAGGAGTGACTGCCACGGAACATCGCGCCCTCAAGTCGAATCCGTCGAATGGTTGTCTTTCTCGACGTGAAACCCTCTAGCACATCAATGACACAAGTGCGACAGATCCATCCGATTGTTACTGTGATATTCATTGTCTTGGAGAATGGTTGAGGTGTAGTGCTGTTTCAGCAACAAAGAAAGTATACGTAGCCTACCCTATTACCGGCACGTCCACCAAGTCATCCTAACGAAATCACAAAGAAGATGTATGAATGGCCGCATTCTGCCCTGGGAGCCTCGCGCGGCTCGAGGCCTGGCATGAAAGAAGCTTTCGAGCGACTTCCGACAGTGTTTCATTTTCCATTTTTGATACACTCTAAGACAAATCGCAGCCAACCAGGGCCCACCCGAGATCTCTGGTTGCGGTCTTCCAATCTCGACACACTCCTTGCCATGGCTGACCGAAATAGGCTTCAGTCATGAACGACCAGATGAAGTTGCCTTGGTTGTAAAAAAGTGTCTCAGCCTGTAGAAGGAAGAGGCAATGGTACTATTTTTCTCAGACAATTGATAAATCGATGCAACAACATGCAAGCTTCCTAGTGGTGGCGAGCAATTCAAGCCATATGACACTACTCCTGGAGCATATACATCACCTTGTAAATGCACTAAGCTCACCAAATTGTGGATGCCCGGGACGAGGGTGAAGAAGTCGCCGGAGAAGGTTTTGAACCGAAGCATTCCAGAGGTACCGCTGCCCTCAATGAAGAGCACATGATCGTCGTCCTTCACGCTCCAGGTGCATCCGTTGGCATAGGACCAGCGGGTTTTTTTTGACAACTGTGAGGATGTCGGAGGTGTCATTCTCGATACGGAGACGGATGGTGTAGGATGGTGTAGGATACTGTAGCGCTGCAAGGGTCAGTATACCCTTCAAGACCTCTGCGATGGCGTACGTACGGGATGTTTTTATACAACTATATCTGGACTGGAAAGTGTAGGGAGTGCTGCCGACTGCGAGGTATATGCTTCAAAAGAGGAAGAGTGTCTTATCGAGTCAGATGGAGGAGACCGAGTTCAGTGCTCGTAGGGAGTTTACATTTTGTACGGAACCGTGATATTAAGGCCAATGTGGATGTCTTCTCGGCCATTATCGACGTCGAACTTTGTTTGCTATCAGAGCACCACAGCCAACCCAGTCAATATCGTACTTCAGCGCTTGGCCATGCACAAGTTCTTACACCTCCGTTAATCTCACGATGAACTATTGACAGGTAGCTCTGATATTACCAAGCCATGTGCCATCTCACGCAGGAGAGATCACTCAGAGCTGACATGCAATAAAACTAGTGGTCTTGAGGCATCAGTGTGTTTGCGTCAAGGCCTATTTGCAGATCCGCATCCTGGAGCATCACGTTCATCGACCACAGGAATATGTTCCCTTGCCACTTCATCACAGAACTCAGCCATTTCCAGATCCTTCTGGGATAGACCTTGCGGCCCGTGGGTGGTCCACTTATATGTCAAGGAACTATATGTCTGCACGGTTGGTCAGAGATGTCCGGTAATCCATATCAAAAACATCTTACTTACCAAGATGGCCTCGGGATGATGATTTTTCCTTTTGCACTTTACACCAATGTAGTGGACAAAATCCAAAACGTTTGTATGGTTTTTGAAATGGAATTTCTTTTCGATTCCTTTGCCATCTGAAGAAATGTTCCACTTCGAGTCCAAAAGCTTGCGCAGCCGAGGAAGCCCGTCTTCCTTGTCGAATCCATCAGCGAAATGGATGCTGTCGAGTTGATCCATAGTATGTAGGATGTGAATCGGGGGAAACAATATCTTCTGGTGATAACGGTGGTCTCGTCGAGTCAAAAGAGAGTAAGGCAACTAACTGTAGGTGAACATTGCTTGACATGGAAGATCCGGAAGAGATGAGGGGTAACCGTAGAACCCTGCAGCTGCGGGGATGGACCATAACACGGAACGATGGGAGATGCTCAAAGGAGGTTACTATTGGATTCAGCCGAGAATAACTGAGCTGAAGTCATTAAAGTGGCATGCTGACAATAAGTTGGCATGTTTGCATTATGCCTAGGATACTTGAGAGAGAGGACGCAGTTGAACTGATAAACTGCTACTCATTAGTTCAACGGGTCTCACCGGCTGGGACTGAGCGTATGCGATCCGAATTCGGGTCACTATGCTCTACTGACTGTCTCAAATACCATCTCAGCTAGCCACTGGAGCATGCCAGAGCTCCAGGGATATCATAGGTCTGGAGAATTTGATCCGCGCCCACAGTTCAGCCATATTAGGACGACCGATGTCGGAGCATATCTGTGAGAACGTTCCTATATTGATCAGGTCTACGCTATTCTTCTGATATAGGGCAATAGATCTTTGTGCACTAGGATACCGCACGGATAGCCTTATCTGGCCTTTGTTCCAAGAGCTGCCGCATGTAAGCGAGCTGGCAGCTCTGTTTTTGCATGTATATGGCCTATCACGGCCGTTAGTCCGTTTGCCCCACGGCGAAGCCACTACCCTATATGAGTGCGGTCAGAACAGACCGAAGGCGCTGAAGACCCTACAAAGTACGTCCATGCTCTCATTAACTGCGACGGTATCGCGTATCGCCACGGTCAACACAACACCATTGGGACCATTAAGCGCCGGTGGAACATCCATCTGGTGCGAAGCCGAAGATGAGGACCCGACCCGATCGACAACCGATGGCAATTGTGTCGCCCTGTACGGCAGAGCACTCGGGGCGGAATTCGGGGGGTAGCCAAATGAAATCCTGGCCGTCGCGCGTAATCCAGGGACGGTCCGAGAGACCGTAGCCGTAAACCTTTATCCCTGAATAGTAGGCAGCTGAAACAGGCGCCAGATCCTCCTTGTCCGATTCCTCCTCGCTGCATTCCTCCTCATCTGCTTCCTTGTCAGCTGACTTCTCGTCGGCTAATTCAATGGCGCCCGATTGCTCGTCCACCGATTCCTTGTCGGCTGGTTCTCCCTCTTCGACTAACTCTTCTTTTGACAGACTGTTGTTACTAGCCAGACTGTCTCTCTCACCTGATCCCCTCTCTGCAACTGATTCTACTACAAACTCTCCGTGTGTCTGTTCTTGCCACTTGTCGTCGTTGCCCTCGTCAGTTTCTTCGCCCCGAACCTCTCTGCTCTCTTGATCAAGACAGGTTTGTTCTTCAGCCATATCTCCAGCCTCCAACATCATCGCAGGGACGAAGGATGATAAATCGACCTTAATACGTCCAATTTCAGTGACAAGGTACGTAGATGTAGGATCAAAAAAGAGTTGGCGTATGGAAGTGCCGATGCTGAACATCTGTATGCAATCCCCCGTGGCCGTGCTCCAAACCTTGATAGTGAAATCTTCTGATGCTGATGCAAGTTGATTGCCGCTTCCTGAAAAGACCAGAGAGGAGAGTCGACGACTATGGCCCCGAATTTTCCACATGCAATATCTCGGGGCCGTCCTCCACATCTTGATGATGCCCCCCCTTAAGCCTGCTGCCAGTCGCTGACCAGTAGGTGAGAAGGCTACTAAGGTAACCTGGAAATGATCAAGTGTTTGCATGCATTTCCCTGTGCCTGTGTTCCAGATCTTAATGTCGCTACCCATTGAGCATGATGCCAGTTGCTCACCAGTCGCTGAGAAGGCTACTGATTGAACCCACGCAAGGCTATAGCCTTGGTGTTTGAACGTCTGCATGCATCTTCCTGTGACTGTATCCCAGATCTTGATATCACCGTTGAATAAGCCTGAAGCTACTCGATCACCAGCCATTGAGAACGCTACTGATGCAACCGAGGGACCGTCCACTGGCCTCTCGAGCGTGCATATGCATTGGCCGGTGAGTGTGTCCCACACCCGCATAGTGCCTTCAAATGAGAGAGATACTAGTCGATGACCACTTGCAGAGAAGGTGACCGACTTGACCCGCTCCTGACGGCTCTGGACTGGTGTGGTGTTATCAACTATGGCCAGGTCCCAAATCTCAATATCAGCAAAATCAGCAAACCCGGCCGATGCGAGCTGACCACCGGTTGCTGAGAAGGACAATGATGAGATCTGCCCAGTACTATGGCCCACAAACGTCCGCATGCATTTGCCTGTGGCCATGTCCCAAATCTTAACATTTCCGTCAGATGAACCTGATGCTAGTCGATCTTTGTCTCTTAAAAAGCCTACATAGAACACCGTATCGTCATGGCCATGAAGTGTGTGCAAGCAAGCACCTGTGGCCGTATCCCAGATCTTAATAGTGCCATGCGATTCCCCGGAAGCAAGTCGCTTATCATCCGCCGAGAACGCTACTGATTCGACAAATGCACGATAGTTACCAAGTTTGTGCATCTGTGTGCCCGTGGCGGTGTCCCAGATTATGGTACTGCCCCCATCCAAGCCTGCTGCTAGTCGAGCATCGGCGTTTGAAAAGGCGACTGAATGGACAGTATAATGCACTTCAACAATTTGCACGCATTTGCCGGCGACAACATCCCAGATTTTGATGGTCTCATCCGCTGATCCGGATGCAACTTGCTCACTAGTCGCTGAGAAAGATACGGAGGTGACAGGACCATTATGCCCCTCGAGTATTTGCACGCAATCCCCGGTGGCAGTATCCCAGATCTTGACGGTGTGATCCCTTGAGCCTGATGCTAGTAGATTTCCGTCCCTTGAGAAGGCTACTGAATTGACCATGTCATCATGGCCCTGGAGTGTCTGCATGGGACCACCTGTGCCTGTGTCCCATATTTTTATGAGGCCATTCTTCAAGCCTGATGCAAGTCGGTCACCGGCTTCCGAGAAGGCTACCGATTCGGGTGTATTTCCATGGAGGTCAAGCGTATATAGGCGAGGACTCCAATCCAGTTGCGGGTTGGGTATATGAGATATCCGGGTGTGCAAAAACCTCTCGAACGTCTGCCGAACCAGGCTCCTCTGTGGCGCAAATACAAGACCTGAGAAATATGCCTGGAGCGGCGCTACGTCAATCACTTGACGGAAGAAACGGATAAATCGATGCATGTCGCGAAGGAACGCAGACAGTTCAGTGTCGTTGGCGGACTATGACTTTTGTAAGCATACGTTCGCATAAACTCGAATAGTGACTTACGTCAACAACAGTCTGTAATTCCTTCAGGTGCCTGATGCTCTCCGACATCCCACCGATAAGGCTCAATGCCTCCAGCCAGTGGAGAAAATGCTCTTTGAAGACTCTAAGGACAGCCCCTCCCTCGGTCAGGTCATTCCCAAAGCCCTGGCTTTTTGCTTTGCATAGATGGCCGACCCAAAAAACACAGGAGTACCGTATTGGAGCCAACGGGTCCGGGTCAGGCGGCGTTACATCCCTTATATCAACACCTGGGTGCGGCAAAGCATAGATGTTGTGTCTTAGTATCGAACCCATCGCATTGATTGAGCGCGCGCAGATGTCCGCATTGCCTTGGCCGACGCTACTACCCAGCTTTTGGGTGTAGTTTGCCTCAAGATAGTCCTTAGCGGACTGGTGGATCAGGGAGACGCCTTGGCTGGAAATTGTCAGGAATGAGCCGCATTTCTCGACAATTGTCCGAGGGTTAATCTTTGGTTGCAATCCAGCAAGCACGGCGAGCTCGGGGAGCGAGAGAGTACGATATGCGAGAACCACAGCGACCAATATGTTCTTGCACCGCTTTTGGTTTTCCGAACTGCCCTTCTCGATTTGGGCCATGATTAGATCGTACACATTCGACAAGCCGGAGGGAATTCTTTGGATGGTCTCGACGGCGTCCCACCCATCCACTCCGTCCAGTTCTTTGAACGCCAATGCCACCCAGAGGAACGTGGACTTGGCTCGCTGACGGATCTCGTCTGAAAGTTGCGCCAAGGTCTCCGTATCATAACCGTCTTTTCCCTTCATGCTGTCAAGCTTATGGTCAATATATGCATTGACTGGTCCTTCTAGACGCCTAGGGCCCAACGTGACCGAAGCTGTTGAAGCATGGATCTCCTTGAGCTGCTTGCCTCTTGCGTGGAGAAGAACCTCCGGACGGCTAGAGACCAGCCACTTCACCTTACTGGAGAGAGCAAGTGAAGACTCAATCAGCTGAAGAAGCTGGTCCAGGCCTGGGGTTTTCCTATCACACTCGTCAAGGGCATCAATAGCGAAATATACTGGGGATAGGCAAGGGTCTTGTAGCATGCTGCGAAGTGCGTCAGATAGCACATAAAATGCACGCTCGCCTCTCAACAGAGGGGCACCAGCATTTCTACGCTGGTCTCGAAGGTGCGAGATGAGAGGTGGTTGCTGCACCAGTAGCTGCCAAACCAGCGATCGCAAGATGGTCGTTGCGCTGTTCCGGGTCTGATCTGTACCTTGACAGAAGAAGTACGAGACACTCGGTGAAAGGGCGGAGGGCTGATCGGAGAGCTTGCGAATGATGCCCATGAAGAGCATCGTCTTTCCGGTGCCGGCAGGTCCGTCTATCCACAGCATACGGTAGGATGCTCCGTTGCGCCCGTCATCGAGCCAATCGGTAAACACGGCGTACTCATCGGTGCGAAAGACCCAGTCATACACATCGTCGAGCAATTTATCCTTCTTCTCTTCAATGTCCTTCAGATCGTACTGCGGATCCACTGCAAAGAGATCCTGGAGGCATTCCTTGTCCTCATCGTTCCTTCGCGTTGTCTTCTGCAAGGCGATAAAGTCTCGCAAGTTCTGATGAATGTCACCAAGATATTTCTCCATTTCACTACTAGAGTCGACGAGCTGGCGCAGAGAGCTCTTGTGATACTCTCGGCAATATTGCTCCGAGTACTCCCGCACGACGACTTCAGCGTTCTTGACACATGCCAAATTACCATCCCAGTCATCCAAGTTCGCTAGTCCGCGCAGGAATCCAACGCCTCGATTCCGGTAATAGGAACAGACACTCTTCATCTGATAAAGGAGGAGCTCCTTGTAGAGTAGCACAACTGCCTTCTCCAGCAGTTCTAAGACCTCTTGAAATGACTCCGTTCCGGTCATAATATTGTTCTTGTTCAAGAGGTGTCCGGTTACGGCGCAATACCAGTCCATTCTGGAGGTAACATGAGCGATGCCCGCCAGGTTAGACTTGGTAGCCTGCGCCGGATTCAGGAGGATCTGGGCAAACATTAGTTGGCCTAAATGAGGGCGAGCGATGACTGCTTACTTGTAACCCGATACAAACGCCAGCCCACGGGAGCGCAGCCTGTGGTATGCTCTGGACAGCGAGGTCGATCATCCCTTTGGCAGAAAGAATGAACTGGGCGACATCACCCACTGCCATTTTGATCTTGGACGACGTTTCAATCTTTTTCTGACCATCGCTGACTAATTTCTTCAGATATTCCTGACGTGTGGTTGGACTTTGCAATTGGGCAGCAAGCTCATCGTCTTCCGAGGCAGAGACACTAGAGCCGTTCTCGTCCTTGAGAACTGTGGTGAGAGTCTTCAAGTAAGACTTGACAAGTTTAGCAGTAGCCCTATCCTCCTCAAGACTATCGTAGGCGGCATTCCAGATTCTTTGGGATATGGACAGCTCTGCGCTCTGTTTCGTCGAGTGCTCTTCGGGTCCCTGAGCAGGATCGACAAGCAGCGAGGCAGAGCGAGAAACATGCGCATGGTCACCAGTGTCGGATGAGACATCCAAGGTCGCTTTGGAAGGTGACTCTGTCGTCGGCTGACTACTTCCAGAAGTCGCGAGAGTCCCTTCGGCCTTTTCCCCAGATGAATGCGACGGAGGCGACTCCACCACGTCGCTGGACGGCACTTTTGCGCTATCTAATATATATCACCCTTTAGCAGAAAGGACAGTCGTAGAGATGACATAAGCACTGACTTCAAACTCGCAACTTACCTGTTGGCGGGGGAGTGGAGGAGGCGATAACGCTAGAGCTATAGTTCGGACTCCTTGTTTTCCTAGCCCTCCAATTTTTCCAGCAATCCTTTACGCTGGGCATGGCTTCGATTTGACAGAAATTATGTCGGCTACAAAAGGGTAATGCCTATGTAGTCAAGGGGAATAGAAGTGTCCACGAGCCAATGACGAAATCGCATAGCAGTGACACGGCGATGAAGGTGGTGTCAAGTTGAAGACCACAAGAAACAAACGATAGTAGACGACCCAGAGAGAATCCTTCGCATGTCATCAACGACGACGAGGGGGAGGTTTGAATCCTGAATTGCAAATGACGGGAAAAAGGTAAGCATCGCCATCTCCTTATGAGGGGCCAGCGCTGCCAATGGATCCGGGGCTGGGTTAGGATACATTTCTATTGGTCCACAAAAAGACTAACTATTCCAGTCTTGCAGTAGACATAGCCTCTGTACAGAGTCCAGAACCAACAAATGACTTGGGTTCTAAGAAATTATCTCATCGAAATATTCTGAAGCACAGAGTACAGGCGAATGACTCCAACGCCAGGTCATCGGAGTTCCTGAATGCGGGCCGAGCCGACGAAGCAGACTCAGTCAGGGACATTTGAGAGGCTACATTAGTATGTAAGGCCCATGACTCTTTTCGTTGTTACCAGCTGGTATTCCGAATGAGTGGAATTTAAGTGGAATCTAGATATTGATCTAGGGATAGAAAGACGTCAGAGGGTAACCCCCAACGAGGTTATCCATCTAAGAAAGACACTAGGAATCAATTCCATGCTGCATATGATACAACTAGTACATAAGTGTTCAACATCCAGCAATCCGGTAATCCCTGTACTAGTTCTCCGGCTGCGAATGGTGTAGGATATGTAATACTGTAAAGTTGGATGTGTTCCTTTTGTACAAAAGTCCATCCTAACTTACACCATAACATGAATTACTCCTAATGTGATCAGTGGCTTCAGCTTCCGATAGAGTAACAGGAGATTCTAGTGATGGAGAGTCAGCTTATTGAAGCAGAATCATGTAGAGTCCTTCTTCTTGTTAAAATGACAGCCATGAGGGGCGAGATCACTAATATACACATCATGTACTAAACCTATGCACGGAGAAGTCGGTCCAGAATGAGAAAGGCATATCATTTCCGACTCTCGTCATCTTTCAAACGGTCTTGCTCATGCTTCTGCACTTTTCTCCACTCCTGTTTCGCCTTCCGAACAGCCAGCCCAATCATCCCGGAAACCAACCCGAGCGCCAACGCCGTATTCCGCAGTCCGTTTGGATGAATCCAACCCACATTCCCCTCCATCACACTGACACTCATAAGCGCAAAGTTATACGTCCCATGAAACAATACCGCCGGACCAATCACCCCCCACAGCCCTAAAGAGTCCCCATGATAATCCCTCCGCGTAGCCCGCAGCGCCGTCAGACAAGCCACAGAAAGATGCCCCAGTTGACCCACCACCACTCTCTCCATAAGCGTCAGCAATAATTTCGGCCAGCTTTCCTGGCCTCCCACGCATGCTGAATAAATAAACCCGATGTTCTCAACGACACTAAAGCCTAATGCACTGGCAAGGACGTAGTCAATGTACGCCCTATCGCGGCGTTGTTTCTTCTTGGCGTCTCTCCGTCGCGCAAACATGACCGGGATGTATTTTAGGAATTCCTCGACTAGACCAGCGGCAACGTATGTCAAAGTGCCGTTGAAAACCCAGTTCTGCCACGAAGATGCTAGTTCGGCACGGCGGAGTAGTTGCTCCTCTGTTAACCCGGAAACAGTGGCACGGCCAAATTCAGTCCAGAATTCGGTGCGTAGATCCTCAGAGGGGAGGAGGACAGCGCCGACGGCTTGGCAAATGCCCATTTGGACAACCGCGGCGGCGGCTAAGCCAAGGGTGCCGCTCAAGGTGAAAGTCCAGATGAGTGGCTCTATCTCGGCGTGGCGAGCGGGAGAGGCATTTCTGCGTTTCTTCCATTTCTTGCAGAGCACGGCTGTCGGAACTAGACTTAGAGGAGAGAGGAGGGCAGCCTTTGGAGACGTGGTGCCTATGAGCAGAAGGGCGGACGGAGGACCCAGGTAGCAGAGCAGACGAGTGGAGAGGGAGAGCGAACTGGTAGGCCCGCTAGGCCCTGTAGAAGACATTTCGAAAGAATGCTTCTTTTGCAGGTCACATTAAGGTACTGATGAGAAAGATTTACTCGCCAAACCTCAGTCATGAGAGGGGTCAATCTGATATCACATGATATAAGCCTGGCATCTGGCCAATAAGACACTGCGAACACTTAAGAGGAATTCTCAAGGGTGAGACCCAAATAATTTCAAACTTATGGTACACCTTACGCAGGACTACTACGCGTGTGCTTGCTTGTAAGAGAAATATACATTAATGATTACCTCCAGCAGATGAAGTAAGGGGGGGTTTGAATAGGTCGGCATTGAAATCATACCTCTGGGTGCAGAACACGAACAAACATCACATGGCTTACCTCAATCCTCCAGTAACAATAATAGAAGGACGACAGTGGAACATTTGCTTCCTAACTTATTTTCAGCAACTTTGAGATGACAGCTCTGTGATATTCACAATAGGTGTCCCCTCCGATGTGGTTCCAGAGGGGCACAGAAGACGAAATCCCTCCTCACCAGTCACAACACGAGAATTTCCTTCGCCACCGAGTTGAATGTCTTAGTATTACTGGAAATCGTTGCTCTAAGGAATCTCCCGCAGTTTAGATCATTCCACTTTGTAATAGCAGGTGATGCACCGACATATGTACCTGCTTGTAACTTGTTCCGCAGTTGTTGGAGGTTGTTTCCCCTGCATCTTGTCATAAGACCATTGGCACCGTCTGGACAGGAAAATAAGGCGAGTTCAGGATTTTGAGCGTGGTCATAGTCGCGATTATACTTCAATGTTTCTGCAACGACACCTGGGCTTGCCGGGACGACAGAAGAAAGAATGGCAGCTGTAATGGTTGGAACCTTCATCGTGATGGAGGATTTGGTTTTTCTAAGGATAAGACTCTCTAAGACAAGGAATGTTTGAGCAGTTATAAGCTGCACATCCAGAGTCAGAGAGACTATTAGGATAGCTGGGTCCTCAATGACCTGCAGCCATTCTACATTACTATTAGTATTATGTGATGACCCGGCTATATCCCCAATGCTGCCCGAGCGTCCCATCAGGCGCTTGTACACCTTTGCTCAGAAAAAGGCGGCTAAGCATGTATCTACCATTTTTGTGGCGGGCTTAGGTAGCTCAGCCACTTTGAAGCATACATGAGAGATCTAATAGTTAGTTATCTTACTATGACTTACTCCGTAAGTTACTTCTGCATAGCTCATATCCATGCCTAAGGATGAGCCCACAACACAATCTCTACAGCAAACACAGTCAAGCACAAGCAATCGGTGGTGGCGTCCTCGATATGTGAAATCGTACAATCGTGAGCCAGGTAAAAGTAGATCCTAGGATACAGTTTCACCCGAGTCGGATTCTGATTCTGTGATTCTGTCCGCGCTCCTGACCTCGACAGTTCCAATGCCCATAGGACTCAATGGCAGAAATTTCATCAAGGCCCGAATAACTGGAACAAGACGAGCAAGTTTTGGATCACGCACCCTCTTATTAAACCTTTTCTCTAGCTCCGATAGCTGACGTTCTTGGAGCAAACTCGGTAAACCTGGTTGTATCGCGCCCACCGTGGATGGTGTTCACTCAGCTTCCATCGGGTCCATCTGATGCTTCGAGTTCAACTCCATGTGATCCCATCGCCAAGGTACCAGAAATTCGATGCTCTGCATATGAGCGAATAAATCTGCGTTGAAACATTAACATTTATTCTTCCTGCAACTGAATACGGCCATTTACTACGCAGCCTGCACGCCATTAGTCGACTCGGTTGTCAAAGGAGTTTCCGAAAATCGCCTCTGGTGCCTGCAGTTGGTGTGGTTAAAGGGTTTTGGGCTCGTGTCCTTGAAGGAACCTCTCTCCAAGGTCAAGAATCAGAAGATCTTCCTCATCTTCATCAACCCACTCGTCCCATCCGGCCGCTTTCACCATATGCTTCGGTAAGCCCGTGTCCAGAGGCTTGCCATCAAGGCGAACCAATTCTTCGGTCTGCTGCACTCGACAGGTTGCTACAACTCAAGACAATGTTCCGGCCCCTTATATCTACCACCGCGTTAAAACTAACCCGTGAAGACAAGAACGAGCCAGGTAGAGAAGTATATAGATGGGCGTGGCTCACCCCGTGTCCCATGCCACCATCATGAATAAACTGAATGGCTTTCAAAGCTGGTCCGTCATGCGAAGGATATCTTCTGTCTCAAGCGTATCTCCAAAGTCATAGTAGTCGTTGAGAACCTTGTCGACGGAAGGACCAAGCAACTCAAATACAAGACACTGATGGACTCCGTTGGGCCCCTGATGACGAAAAGAGTTGAATATCTGAACATTACATTTCAAGGCCAAGCTGCGTTCGGAGTGCTTTTCTAAGTTTTGTAAGTTGCGAAGCTCTGGAGATACCCGGGAGCTATCCGCTGTCAAATTTTTAGCGAAACCCACTGGTCATTCGGTATCCGATATCCAAGACTCCCTCCTGCCCACTCCTATGCTGTGGCCAGTCGTGCAAGATCATTTGACGAGACAGGCATTTGGCCGCTGCACTAGGGTAACCCCCTATGATAGATTGTAACTGTACCAGGTACGTCCCTAGAGTCTCTACATAGGGATTCAGCATCAATATTATAGTATTCGATATTCCTGCTATATCCATCTTGGTACCATAGATTTCCATATCCAGGTTATTAAGTGTTTCCTAATACAACCATAGAGGAGAGTGAGTAATGTAATCCTGGTTGAACTCCAATGGGTTCCTTCTGCGCAAATACCAAGATTCCTAGGAGAATGAAGCCAATGAAAAATGTATGGCAAGGCTGACTGCGGCGCTAAGCCTCCACGGGCTGATATCTATGGACTGCAGCCTGCTGCTCATCTACCCCATGCTCTTGAACATCTAACCCAAGTCTTCCCAGAACAAAGTTCATTCCTCTTAATCACACTTTCATCCTACATCCACCCAGGCACATCCGCCGCAGAGCTGCCGTGCTCGCGGAATCGGGAGGTTGTGGGATTGCGCTGGACCCCTCATCAATTCAGCCCCTCCAAGGGACACTTCCCACGCAAAATGAGCGACCCTCTGAGTATTACCGCGAGTGTCATAACGGTGCTTGAATTGGCAGCCACGGCGACTAACTACCTGAGAGGCATCAGAAATGGAGATACGGATCGAGTCAACCTCCGGGATGAGCTGAGAAGCACCACCTGCCTGGTCGAGATGCTCAGAGACCGCATCGAGGATGCGGAAGACGCAGCGACGACGTCGGGACCTAGCAGACCGCTGTATATCAAGGCTCTTTCTGGCCCAGATAAGCCTCTTGTTCAGTTCCAGCGCATCCTGGAGGACATCATCAAGCAGCTCAGCCCGCAGAGTAAACTGCGGCAACGATCGTTACCTATGACATGGCCATTTACCAAGAAGGATATCGCGGAGAAGCTTTCTTGCTTGGAACGCCTAAAAAGCCATTTTATTCTGGTCCTGCAGAATGACCTCGCGTACGGCTCTTGCCCCACCATTTAATGGTTGATGTATGCTAACCGCGTGTAGGCAACTTACCCAGGCATCCTATGAGCTTGCACAAGCATCCCATGAAAGAATAGTAGATATGGGACAGAAGGTTGCTGAAACTCACTTGAAAGATCACGAAGATGAGATCCAGAGGATCATTCTCTGGTTCAGCACCCTCTCGTTTCGTGAGCAGCACATTGCGATACTGGAAAGTGTGCAGCCAGGAACTGGTGGATGGTTTACCAAACACGAAGCTCTTCGTGCCTGGCTGGACGGGAAAATTAGCATGCTCTGGTGCCCAGGCCTACGTGAGTGCACATAACTTCCCAGTCGACGATGGGGTAGCTAACACTTGTTCGTAGCTGGCGCTGGCAAAACGAGACTCATGCAAGCACCCGTTCCCCTTATACGTCCGAGAGGAATTGAATGATAGCTAATGCATATACCAGGTCTATGGTTATCGATATCCTTGAGCATGACCAGTCCTCGAACAGTCTCTACACGTACATCTACTGTAACTATAACAGCCGAAAAGAGCAGACTTCTGCTGCTTTGCTCTCAAGTCTGGTCCAGCAGGTCCTTCAACATCCCACAAGGGAGACGGTCCCACCCGAAGTGTTGTCTCTATATAACTCGCACAAGAAATACGGCACACGTCCCACTTTGAAAGAGTTAACTGATTTACTGGGGAAGCTGACTTCAACATACGAGTCTTTGTTTGTTGTCATTGATGCCCTGGACGAATGTACCGAATCCGAGGAAAATGCCCTCCGGTTTCTGTCCACAGTACGCTCGATTGGCTCCAATGTCAGGATTCTGTGTAGTTCGCGCTTCTCCACTACTTTTGAGGCATATTTCGTTTCGACTAAGAAGGTAGAGATATTTGCTCGAGACGAGGACATCAGGATGTTCCTGGACTCTGAGATAAGCCAACAACCCAGGCTCTCTAAGCATGTCCGTGCTGACCCGAGCTTAAGAGCGGAGATAATTGATTCCATCACTGAGGACTGCCGAGGAATGTAAGCGACAGCGTCATTTTGATATAATCGAGACTAAATCACTATTACAGGTTCCTCCTCGCCAAGTTGCACCTCGACTCTCTCTCTACCAAGATTAATCGAAAAGCGGTGCGATCTGCCTTACGTACTCTGCCGGTCACTTTGGACGACACATACTCGGAAGCCCTGCAAAGGATATATGACCAGCCAGCCGATACTGCCGCATTAGCGGAGACAGTACTGCTCTGGGTAATTTGTGCCCGGGAAACCCTAACAGTCATGCAGCTCCAGCATATGTACGCCACGCAAGAGCTAACGGCCGGGATGGCACTCGGAGATGACGATCTCCCAGATGCGGACATCTTGACTGGGGCGTGTAGCGGTCTCATCGCCGTCGATCGCGAGTCGCAAGCCATCCATGCCATTCACTACACAGTCCATCAATACTTCGAACGGTCACATGGCCAGAGACTGATGGCTGCTAGGCTGAGCCTCACCAAAGTCAGCTTAGCCTATTTGGGTCTGCCAAACTTCTTATCTGGCTTTTGTGAAAGTGATGCCGCGATGTTGCAGCGTCTGACGAAATATCCCTTTCTGGAGTATGCTGCCAAACACTGGGGTTCGGATATGAATCTCCTTGAGGCAGACGAGGTACTGCCGAGCCTCGACCGACTTTTCTCTAATCCAACGGTGATTGAAATGATCCATCAAGTGTGGAGCCTTCCAACTGGTCGCTATCCTAACTGGAGTGAGGAATTTCCCCGTAAGTCCCCGGCTCTCGTCCTTGCCGCGGCTTTTAATCTCCCGGTGGTTCTTCGACACATGATTGCGAATGGCCACAAAATCGATGATAAAGGGACCGACGGAGAGACTGCCCTGATCCGGGCTGCGACGTTTGGCCATACAGAGAATGTACGCGTTCTCCTGGAGCTAGGAGCTGCAGTCAACGCTCAGGACTATATGGGTGAAAGTGCTTTGCAACGAGCTGCTCGAAATGGTCACTCCAGCGTAATCCGTGTGCTATTAGACGGTGGCGCATGCGTGAACAGCAAAGCATCGAATAACTTGACTCCGCTTATGTCTGCTGTATCAAGCGGGCACCTCGATGCGGTTCGCATACTGGTTGAAGCAGGTGCAGAGTTGTTGGTGGAGACAGAATGGGGGGATTCTGCCGTGAGTATGGCTCTACGAAGCGGACAGGAAGCTATCGCGACATTTCTTGCAGACCACGGTGCTCTCCTGCCTCGTGGACAGGCTGGGCGTCGCGCCTCCATTATTGCCTCCCGGAGAGGATTACAGCGCTTAGTGCGCCGTCTAACGGTGTATTATGAAGCCATTGCTGGGAGGCCTTTGCATCGGCAGTCGTCGAGGATTATGAGCGGACTACCTGAGATCCCTGAAATACCGTGGGAACGACCATCTTATTTCCATACAGAAAGTGGGGAAAGAGATGAGGTCTCGTTCGCAGAACTCATGGAGCAATATGATATCCAGACTGGCTTTCATCAGCGATACCACATGATGGAGCAAATCGGGAAAGGGCATTTCGCCACTGTGAATCTCTGCTCCAACAGAGTGACCGGCGTATTATTTGCGGTCAAGATGTTCCAAAGTCATAGGCCTCCCTCATCCTCGGATTTTGAGAGCTTGCATTATGAGATTCAGTTGCTTCGCGAACTCCAGAAGCATTCTCATCCAAACCTCATGAGGATGGCTGATCTATTTGCAGACTTCGAGAAGAATAGGATCTGCCTCGTCATGGACCTCGGGAAGGAAGGGGATCTCTTTGACCTTATTGTTGCGAAGGGAAAGTTTACCGAGACTGAGACACGAGTCCTCTTCACTCAGTTGTTATCCGCTATCAAATTCCTCGTGGGTCCTTTATAGCTACGTTAAGAAATCAGACTCTAATACATATTAGCACGACCGTGGATGGGTCCACCGAGACGTCAAGCCCGAGAATATCCTTGTTATGGACAAGAACCTTACGATCCAGCTAAGCGACTTTGGGCTGGCAAAAAAGCTCCCTACCGACTCAGGATCCGAAGAGTTGACATCGACTTTGTGTGGAACTCCAAGCTGTATGTTATCTACTTCGTGTCACTTATTCGCAATTGCTGACCCATCTAGATGTGGCGCCGGAGGTCCTCCAGACGTCTCGCAGCCGTTCATACGGTTTTGGAGTGGACGTGTGGTCCTCCGGCGTTGTCTTATACATCTGTTTGTCTGGGTTTCCCCCATTTTCTGACGAGTTGTACACTGAAGAGAACCCGTATACTCTCGCACAACAGATCAAGATGGGTCAATATCATTATCCATCGCCGTACTGGGATTCCGTTGGAGATCCTGCTCTGGATCTCATTGATGCAATGCTGACTGTAGATGTGGACAAACGTGCGACGGCCGAAGAATGCCTCGCCCATCCATGGATGTGCAAAGAATCTATATCACCAGATGGTGCCACAGATGCTAGTATGGCCCTCCCTCTGGACATTCGGATGGTGCAGCTAATGCCGAAACAGGTCCTAGATAGCGAAGGGAGTGCGCTTACAACTGGATTACAGCCAGGCACCATTTAAAGCAAGACCTATCTTATGGCGGATGAGTATGGGAGATACGAGTTTCTTTAATGTACGATATAGCCTCTATTTCTTATCTGTAGACAGTCCTAAGCTTGATTCCCATCGCTCTATTTAGCTGCATCTCTAGCAGGCAGAAACCTCGCCCATACTGTATTTCGACAAAGTGGTATACCAACATAGAATCGTTAAAGCCGAGATGACAAAAGGATAAGGTCTATCCTCTATTCCTCGCATTTAGCAGCCTCCAACTTATCTGCCGCAGCATGTCTCCCCATCCGTCTCAACCAGACCTTCAGGTCAAACTGGCCCTCGGTGAGTTCGCGCGGGTCACCGACATACTTAAATGTATACCCCAGGTCCTCAGACGGCTCCTTGCCATCTATATATCTGATAAGACAATCTTCTGCACGATAATTTCCCGTCTCATACGCAGCAAGCCTCTCTGCATCCTGCGTAGTACGAACATGATACGCTGCTCCTTCAACCACCGAATCTGGACAATCCAGCAAAGCTGGATATTGCCCCCACATTTTACATTCATACCCAATAATATGTGCAGGTCGCAGCTTTGGTTCCTCGTTCAGCTCGAGAATCTCCGCGATCATTAACGGATCTGTCAATGTGCCATAAAAGAAGTAAGGACCAGTGGGTGCAGCAAAGGGGTCCGTGTGTTCCGGCTTTATCTGGGGCTTGTAGAAATAATTGGGAGGCGCGCTCCTGAGCTTCAGAACATAGGGAGATATTTTTGAGTGAGCATCCGATGGTGGAGGGGGCGGAGGCGGCGGAGGGGGGGAAAGAGTGCGGGCCCCTCCTTCTTCTTGCCCTAAACTGGCCATGGTCACTGTAAACATAACACGTGTGATAAGTAATGGCTTCAACAGTATAAGTAGTTATGAGAAAAGAAAACAGGTATGAAGTTGTATCTCAGAATGTTGTATGCAGAAGAGAAAATATTCAAATATAATTTCTGAACGGTGAAGCTGGCTACTCGTGCCTCGTTACATAATCCAAGGTAATTTGCCAAGTGGGTCCAGCGACTCAAAACTGGCGGTTAACAATCTGGCGTTACGGCGGACAGCTTCTAGGCGCGCTCTTTATGGTACTTCTGCTCTTATAGTCCTATCGAATTCCACACAGTTTCAGACCTACTTTCCAAGAAAGCCCTGGTTGGCTCACATCTCACAACATACCTCGAAGACGCTGCTTGCGCGCTAAGTCAGATAAAAATATACCACGCAACATGTGCGCTATTGGGGGTAGTCAGTTTCTCGATCAGCCGTCGGGGTTGTTGGTGCTGCGAGTGTGGGCAGCATCTCTGGCCATCAACGATATAAATTCGAGCAATATTCTCGCCTCCATGTTGTGCTTCTTCTGGGTCATAGTCAAGCATACTATCTTTTCGTTCTCCCTGGGACCTCTAAATCTGACACTATATATATTGGACGGGTTCTGTCATGGCGCGACAACAACCTCCACCTCCTCCACCTCCCGCTCCCCCAGCGGCACAAAGACCCACCTACATGTATGTTCACCTGAATGCTATTAAGGATAACACACTGAGCGTCCTTATTTTCAGTGAGGAATCCCACTGTTCAGCCAAATGCTCCAAACCTTTCTGTCGGAAGCTTTGGGATTGGAGTGGAAGTTGAATTCCTATTGCAACCTCGCCATAGAACAAGAGCCGCCAGCAAGATCTGCAGTTTCTCCAAGTCAGTTGCATCTTCTTACAATGAGTTCTTGGAGCTGCATGCTCCAGGGAAGCATCCACGCATGCACAATGCGATAAATGAGCCATACCTCGGTCCACAATTCGCAGAATGGTCCCTCGACTCTGATTCGACAATTGATATGCCAAACAAAGGCCAAGCACCGTGTATGCATCTGCACCCCAAATTTTATATTTCTACCTCCATTACACGTTTTTGGTTGTTTCGCTACTAATGAACTACACAGGGGGACTCGAGAGCATCTCACCGATTTTCTGAGTTCATAAAGACTCTACATGGCGTGAACATATCAAATTTCTTTGGAGATTTCTGTCTGCTAATTACAGGATCAGCGCAAATCATAGCTGTGGCACACATGTGCACCTGTCTTGAGTAGGTGGTTACTCGCTCTCCCAACTTAAGAAGGTCTGTCAGAGTATTATACACTTTGAGCCTGCTTTTGAAGCACTTCTACCAGATGAGTGATTATCAAACGAGTATGCACGGAGCAACTGGTTGGGTAATGAGAATTTTGGACATAAAAATATGTCACGCAAACAAGCTATTGCAATTATTCAACAGGTTCCTAATATGAGAGAGTTAGTACTCCTCATGAACCCAAACCACGACAAGATGTTCGGATGGAATTTCCTTTACCTCTTGAACAACCCTCATGGAACAATAGAATTTCGAAGAGGTGCCGCTAGTACCTCGGTGGATCATGTCTTCATTTATATAGAAGTCGCCATGTCATTTATTGACGCTGCTATTCGATTGGGCGACCCTGAGCGACTTGAAAGAGTCCCTGCAACTGTTGGTGGTTTGAAATGGTTTATCAGGGCCGCAAATCTTCCAGATAATGTACCTGGCCTGTACAAATTGCGATACCTAAACCGTTTCTTTTCAGGGAAGAGTGACAGTGCCTTCCGTGAACCCAAACCGCTTGGGAAACTATCTGCCGCCAGGCTCCTCAAGCTCAAGAAAAAGAAGGAGGAAGACAAGAAGAAGAACCTTGCCATGGTAAAAATGCTTCAACAACCTTACTGGAGCTAGCCTTCTTCCCACAGTGTTATTCAATCACTATCGCGCCTTCTCGTTGTTCACTACGCGGTCATCTCCGTTCTGAATGAATAACCTTGCTCTTCGAAACTTAGCAAGATCTTGGACTGGTATTTAGGGTTGAGAGTTGCTATGCCGCCATTGTTTGTCGGGAACATGGATGGTATATTATTTCTACGTGACTATTGTTAGTTAAGGATTCTGATACATGGTTCTCCTTTGCAAATGCTACATATTGCTCCCTGGGTCGATGAGATGATTGCAACCTCGGAAGTTTCCATAGATCATAGATGTACAATGGTATATGTCAATAGGGCGAACAGCAAACGATATCAGCCAGTCAGCCGCCTGGACGCCACATGCTTGAACATTCTATAAGTATGGACTGACCGTAGTCATATCAAATGCTCACTAGTAGTTCACCTCCTCAGGCTGCTGTATGAAAAGCACCTAATGCACAGGCTACATACTCTGTGGAAGTACACAGCGGTAACCACTTCCACTAACCAGGCATTTCACTAAGGATCAAGTAATTTATAATCATTGTTAGTAGAAGCTCTTATGTTAATGCTAGGGGAGGAAGGAAACTCTAATTTACCTACCTTGTTGACTAAGTCTCTGTACTACTTTGTGGACTTGAGGTTAGGGCACTATTATTAAAATATAAAACCACTAGGCGCAAAAGGTGTCCAGACATGGATTTCTATCAGTCTAGGGTCTCGTATCCATAACCATATTTTTCAATAACTATGCCCTTGGATCAATTGCACGCAGTGATAAACTTGCCATACAATGCATACATTGCATTATTGGGACTTCTGATAATGTGATTTCATAGTCAATCCTCAAATGCTTCTAATAGAGCTAGCTAGCCCTTCGCTGCTTAGCTCTGGACCTATGGCTTGGTCTATTGGCCATGTTTCAGACCAACTTCGAGGTTTATCAACATGGCAGCTGTTGGCATTTTCAAGCAACTATTATATCAACCAAGAACCTTCCACAATATCACAGCCAAAAAAGGGGAACATCCACAACGTATCCATGTAGTTCCTCCAAAGGGGTTGGCCGCCGTCCTAACGCTTGCTTACAGTCTGATCCTCCCAACAATAGCCAGCGGACAAGCCCAAGCGATTGGAATCGATTTCGGCCCTGAGATTATGTCAGGACTCCCTGCCCACTACCCATATCGCCAAAAGTACCAGGAATGGACACAAGAGGACGAGATATGACAATGATACTGCTCCGTTCAAAATTTTCGTGCTGGTTAGAAATACCATGGATTACATTATTTCAAGCGCCTTAATCTCTGGTCCTAGGTTATGGACTAGACTGCTCCCTTTGAATCCTTTTCAGCCTTGAGATCGACAGATATTCGCATCCCCTCTGTCACCCACCCCTCTGCTCGGAAGGGTACAGACTTATTATCATGATTAGAATGGCCGGTCCATCAGGTGGTATACCCTTTGTGTTGCAAAGTTCGCAAGAACGGAACCGGTACATCAAAAAAGGCAACATCATGCTCCCATATCCTCCATTCACAAAACCCGAAGATATCTTAGGTCTTCCTCTGACGTAGAGGCCATTACTGTTCTCGCCAGGTAGATGGGCAGGGTTGTACTTGAGTATGATCACTCCTTTGTGAGAAAATCTACGTTTACAGTGTGACCTCCGGAGGCAGAAGCAATGAGACTTGTATTGAAATAAACCCTGCTTGTGTGCCCAAAATCATTTTCAAACACCTTGATCATGATTATGGAAGTATTCAGATTTTAATCATTACAGGAAATGAAGTGGGATACACTAGGTGAAAAGAAAAAGGAGTCCATCTGTTTACCACTCTGGGACATGTTTTCCAAGGTATTCTCCATCCCGCGCTCACCAGAGCTCAAAAGTCTTTTCCAATGCCTGGCTGATAGATATCGATCTCGGGGCAGACTTCTTGAAGGTTGTAATATCCAGGCCACCCCCTGATTAATGATTCAGATCTGCAAAGTCGCATATGCGAGCGCTATATTCACTGTGGAGGCAGCCGATACAAATGTGACTTACCAGAGATGCTGCCGCACTCTGTAGTGTGTTCACACACCCCAATTTTGCACCTTGCACTATTATAGTTGATGAGGAGGAACACAGTCACCAGTATTCTCGACTGGGAATTAGCGTGATGGTACACAGTTTATTAGGAGTATGCACAAATCATGAGACCAACTCTCATAGAGGACCTTAAAGTGTGACAGTGTGGATGGACCGGACTGCACCTCAGAGATGGGATATGAGTGGGATTAATGCCCTCAGGCAGGTCAAATTTGCTATATGATCGAATCCATCTGTGGAGGTGACGAGGGCCATATTAAGTCCTAGCACCAGCTTGAGCAAGAAACTTTTGTTGTTCAGGAAGGAATACTTAGATATATTGTGCCGCCAGTCGCATCATATTGGTAGGTGTATCAGGATATAGGAATCTTGGCAAATATGCCCACTACTTCTATCCGGAAATGTTGCGTTCTCCCGCTCGTTGCACTAGGTATTGTCTTATCTGGTATGAGACTCAATAAGGCCTCCAGGACGGATACAGTTATTGACTCTTGAGTCCTGACACTGGATGCATAGGCTGATCTATTCATGCAGCAATATCGAATTGCGTAGTGCATTACTGTCGAAATGTGATGGTTAATCAGGGAAATGGCATAGATATACCTAATGTCTAAGGAAGAACAGTGTCAGCAAGTCAAGTTTTGGGCCTCTGGAGAGGGAAAATAAGGAGGATGTTAGGACGAAGCTGAAATACAATCATCATTCATTGAGAAATCTAAAAATCATGAGCATTGCGAGAATTCTTACGGATGGGGAAGGTTATGTGGTGACCATAAGTTTGAGATTGATAAGATGTCGTTTCCTACAAGTGTTGTATGCAGGGGTCGTCACACCAATCCTCTTCATCCTTGTTGCTCCTTATTACTCCCCATTGCTCCCCATTGGTCCCCATTGCTCCCCTTCTCTGCCGCCTCCACTCATCTGAAGACTGCTTATTATTAGAGACACAGAAGCATCGCAAATCTCTCCATCTGATATCCATGATTGCCATTGAAGGGACTTGTAAGAATAGAATGCGGCCCACTGATTGATTGAAATAAAATAACCCAACATCTTTACATCATAGTCACACGAGCAGGAAGCGAAGCTGACCATACTCTACTATTCGAACACCTCCAGGGCTGTTTCGAACCTTTCCATTCCGCCAAATGGAAATAAACCCAGTTCCAGCGTTTTGAAGTCATTAGGTGGCCATGGCTACTTTCCACACTGCCATTTCGGGTAATGGGATACTTTTTGGCAGGGTTGATAAACCAATCATCAGACATGAATTCCCGATCAACGCCATGAGACAGGAAACAGGACGGCGTTCCAAGAAAGTATGGAAGCCTGTTAGGGTACAGCCTTATAGGTGATCCAGCCAATGACATACGTTAGTTCTTCACTGCCACCTTATTTGGGTATTACCCAAATGAGCAGTTGAAAGATATAAACCATGATGGGGACCCTGCTCTCTGATCTTCCCTCTACATCATTGACATCTTCATTACCCTCTTTACCACTCTTTCACAAGACCTCATCGTATAGCCTCTTCTAGTCCACAGGAGAATGACCTTATCCACAGAGGCGACCATTGCTTTGTTTTGTTGCTTGTGTCCCTGGAAATCAGTTCATAGTCAACCAAAAGAGCCAAATCCGTGAATGGTGGAACCGAACCCGAGGTCACTTGTCCAGTACGAACTCAATCCACTTTTATCAGTGTATGCCGATTTGTACTGAACATCATTGGGAGCCTGCAGATGATGGCCGACCTGACAGTTCGCAAGATCACGATCTATTGTCGCTTCCAATCCACTTGACCAATCTTTCATCCTCAAGCCCTGATCCTCCACATTCAGCCAATCTTTTCGAAGTATTGTTTTCTTCTTTGCAGCCGAGATACAGTCTTTCTAATTCTGGGATATCACCAACTGCACTTGAAGCAGGCCTGTTACTTTTCACTCGAGTAAGACATCGCGTACACACGGAACCTACTTGAATCGTTGGCTAAATCTTTGGCAGACTTTGAGCTCAATCAATCTTGAAGAAGATGAGCCTTTGGCTAATCCAAATGCTGGAGATGCTTGACATGACACATATCAGGGTACCGGGTATCTTTGCCAGAAAGGACAATCCCAACAGTCGCTGCGATCATGATCTACAGGCTGCGAGGCCGGTTGAAACTCCAATCCCTGCTACTTACTTACCCTTTTGGATGATTCAGCGTGGTCTTACCCTCATGATGCCTTTCCTATATCCATTAGATCACTGTTACCGTCTGTGAGATCAACTTGCGTACTTACCTGCTTGATTACAATTTGGATTAAGAATACTGGGATATAGAGATCATCTAGATAGTCACCTATTTGACCATGAACAAGGGTTAGTCTTTAGTTGGCGATCACGTAACAGACAGTCTACATTCAGCAAGTTCCTCAATCTTAGACTCCGTAGGGGCACTTGTTTTGCCACATCTGATACAGTTTGGTCCAGAGTCTGGTGCTGGTGCATGGACAATAATAGCCTGGATCTGGGAAACCATGCTGCCAGATAATAGCATGAGCGTTCCTGAAAATTGTAGTATACAATGTGGACTACAGAGTAAGTCAAGGAGACAACAGAATGGCCACAGATATGTGTGGCTTTTACTCCAGAAACTATAGCAGCTTAGCTATTCAGAAGTGAGAGTAGTCATTGCTTTAAAATTCCTATTAAGCATCATGGCACATAGGTAAGGATCCTATCTAATTTAGAAGGCTATGCCACCGTTTATATATATATTATAACAGAATATCTAGAAATAGATTGCTTAAGCACAGTAGAGACTAGTCATGACAAAATAACACCCCAACCCAGTGTAACTAAAGGAAGCGACATGTCCAAAAGGGATTTAGCCTTGTCTTATACCTACAGCAAAGCACGTTATTTACGCGCTGGGAAATCTCGCAAGGCTGAAAACATGCGAAACAATGAAGGGAACCCTCCTCCCTATTGCTATGCTCACGATGAGACCATACTACTTGGAAACCTCCAGATGGAGCGGTGCTACTCTGAGAACTCCGCCTTAGAGGCGGCCGCCCTGTGACCTGTGTTCACCGCGTTTATATAGCGAAGAAGATCTTTTTCAAAAAGGCGCCGCGAGAATTGCTATGGGAAGGGCAATTAAGGGACGCCAGTACGACAGGGAGGGTTTTCTTTCAGTGACGGATAGAACGCGAAAGAAGAGCTGTGGATATGATGGATCCCCAATCCCATCTACAAACGAGTACTGTACGAATCAATGAACCTACCATGATTACACCATCAGCGTGGTCTGCGCCATGGGTTTTGAGATGAGCGCTCATGCATATGGATGTGGTGGTATAACCACAGCCATTAACAAGCAGGATTCCAGTCTATTAATACTAATGTGGTTAGCATAGCAAGTATTTAGGTTATAGCATGCGTTTGGCTGATGTGATTAGATCATCTGGCTATCTTCTCCTTTCTTAGTGTAATTGACTCTCTGTCTATGCCGCTTGCAATTAAGTCTTTCTATATAACCAAGATTAAGATTACCCTAGGCTTCACTCACTCCTGCAAACTGCATAACTCTGATATACTTTTTTAAAAAATTTAATATGCCTGCATCTTTTCCCTTGCCTGATACGGTCATAGGAGATCTTATAAGAATCACTACTATCTCTTCATCCTCTGCTTCTACTCAACCAAACCTTGACCGTTGAATTATTATTAATGGTGACAGATATTTACTACTATTGGTTTTGAATGCTCACCCAGATAATCGTCATGCTCTCTATGAAGTATATAGGAGCCCACCACCATTTATCTAGTTACATTTGTATTAGGTGCATAAAGAGAAAATGCACTTTAGCAACCAGTGCTATGCCACATGGTACCTGCATCTGTCAAGGCGATCAACAATTTTGTTGGCCTGAGAATCGTCTCCTCTACCACAATTCGACCAATCGGCCACCTTCGGCCACCTTCGGCCACCTTGCCTCTTTGTAGATCAGAGTTCAATGTTTACATTGAATCAGAAAATTACCGAAAACTCCACGGAGCGGCCCACTTTCCGCACAGTCCGCGAAGCGATTGCCACTAGTGGTAGATTGGGTTCGAAGGGACCAAAAAAAAACCGACAAGGACCGGATTCGAACCGGCGATCCCTAGGGAATCAGCTAATTGAGTTTGCTCAATTCGAAACTGACGCCTTAACCACTCGGCCACCTTGCCAGGTTGTTGGCTTGTTTTCTAGTTGCAAAAATAAGTAGAAGGGTATAAGAAATTTTTCCGCTTTTTTTTTTTTTTTTTTTTTTTTTTCAATAATTCCCCTCCAGTAGAATGTCTCAACTTTATCATTTGAGAAGGGACAGTTGGATTTGACCCGAACTGATACTCCGTACAACATGGAGGATAAGACTGACAGCTTGTCGATGGCCTTGACTCAGAGTGTCATCAAATGTATTTCTGGATTCTAACCTGCAGGTATTAGATCCGTAGATGATGAGACATGGCCACAATCTACGAAGGAGTGGGCGAGTTTGGGTTACACTCTATCCTTCAAGGAGGTGGAATTTGTCCTGGATCACGAGAAGAGAAATCACATGTAAGATGCACAAACAGGCAAGGTGGCCGAGTGGTTAAGGCGTTTGATTCGAATTGGGTGTTGTAAAGACCGATGCCGGTCTGGTCATCATCCCCGACTATCAAATTCATTCGTGAGCCGGGGTTCAAATCCCCGCCTTGTCGAGTTCTCTCATCTCTTCTTTTTTTCCCCTTGTGTTTGGAGGGACTGCTTCGCACCTGGCAACACAAATGTTTCGAATCGAAAATCATCTGTCGTCCTCATTATGATCTTCTGAGAGTCGCACCGTTGTCGTTCTGATCAAATTCCTTCCCTTCCTTTTCACTTTACTCCATTTAATAGCTTCTTGTGGAATGTCAATTCGTTGAATCCTCCCTTCAGTATTTTGCCCCTTTTGAGGGTAGTAGATACCTCGCTGCCCTAGATTACCTTAAGGATACTAGTACGGAGTAGAACTGAATGAATCAAGTATTATCTGTGCCTCGTCGCTCTAGTCTCAAACATGCATAGCTGCGCTTCCATGACCTGATGATCCAGAGAAAGCGAGCTCTCCGCCAGTGACATATACAGGACCTACCTCGGGAGCGTATTGAAATATAATTCCACTAGGCTAAAAAGGTGTCCGAACGTGATTCATCAGTCTAGGGACTTGTATTTTTCAACAGAGCGGATAGCCTAATGATCTGAGCTAGCCTTGGAGGAAAATCTGGGTGTGGGAGAGTCAAAGGGAACAATAGAGGCTTTAGGACTCCATGATTGATTGCTGCCTCCGCAAGGATGCCACCTGCTTATAGGTTCAGATGCTGTTCTCGTCGACAACGTAACCTTGATTTATTATATCATGACTTGACGTGTTGGCTAGAGTATCGATTCCAAGGCTATAGAATTTCAACTAGCAGGTCAGTATCTATCATATGACACCGCGTAATGGACACCAGATCCCAGAGATGCTTGTTAATCCCGCCATCATGCTCCCTGTAAAAGCAGGTTGGAATACAATGGACCTCAACACACTGTAAGGTGGAGATCAATGGCCAGAACGAGTCGTTCTCTCAGCAGATGGTGTCTTCGACTGGTGCGCGGTAACCCCGACCAGATGTCAAGTGAGGTCCCTGTACATGACGGACTGGGAATTGGACCTTCATGAGTGATTCGATGTCAACAGACAGAACCCTGCTTGAGCAGCTGGAGATCCTTCTTGCAGGCTATCTCCACTCAGATCAGGGATAAATACGAGTAGTACTGGAACGAACAGGATTCTCCAGACAGTCCATTGAGGTAATATATACCGCAATAATTAAGTAAACATAGTAACCTACTGCTCGGTCCTCGCATGATTCCCAGGCAGGGGTTGCTCCTACAAAAGAAAAGCTTTGAGAGAAACTCGCTTGGTATCCCACTCATGGTGACAGCACTATAACTGTATTACAGAAAAGAGACTGCCAACTTCAAACAGGGAGAAACAAGCACTAAATTTGGAAGACCTCAGTGGGGCGAAACACAAGTAGTAACGGTGATAGACCAAGTCCATAGAGCATCCGATAGCATTTACATAAACGCAGTAACGGTACATAAGTTTGGCAACTGTTCAGCGCAATTAGCCAGCATATAAGCTAGTAGCGCTCCAATCCTTACCTCTGTCTGTGGTCTAACAGGCCGCAGCGTACCATGGGTCGTCTCTCTTGCAGTAGTCTATGAACTTCTTTACCTTTTCTGCGTCTTCAAGGTAGCAATACTCCTCGGCAGCGCCATAACAATAGCACATGCTGGCCCCATCAGCGACTTCCGAGCAGATCTCCACAGTTTTAGAGTAGTCGGATGATTTAGTTCCCTGGGGATTCTTGCACCGGTAAGCAGGGTCACTACAGGCTGTGACAGCTGCAGCAAGTAGAAGGAAAGTAGCTAGAAGCTTCATGATAGAAATAGCAAGAGAATAGTTGATTGATTGGTTCAGGAGTAAGAAGACTGAATTCGCGATGTTGTTGGACTCTCTAGGTTGTTTCCGAGACAATGACAGAGGACGGATCACTGAACTTATAGGTTTTGCGTTTCTCGCTAAGAGGAATTCGTCTATAGTCATATTCCCTCACATGCCCCAACAGACACGGCTAAGAAACTGGCCAGTATCATGGCAGCAGTGATGTATTCGGGCGGGTGGCGGGTGGTGTCAGCCAGGGCGCACGGCGGTCCCGGATAGGATAATGTACTCGCTCTCAGTTTATGCCTCAGACCTCTATTAACAATAAGGTGAAAGTGGCCCGAGCTGGGTTGCCTCCAGGGCGCACGGCGGGGTCACGAAACATTTTGTCTAGATCGTAAGGCTAGATGGCTTGGTAGTCACTGCGCCGGACTTGTGGTATATTCTATGCTCAACGTCATTGTTTAGCATCCTGTCGACGGGAATAGAGAAAGGATGAGGCCTGTCTAGATGGACTGCGATTTTATTGTGGAGAGGTCATCTGCTACAGGGACCATATTAGAAAAGTCGTCTCGCAGGTGCCGCCGCCGACATTGACAGACTGAGCAAATCAAATAAGTGTCTATTTTTTGATGTCTCTCAAGAATGGTTCGAGGTATAGTTTGGTTAATGGCCGCCCCGCTGTAGGACGTAGTCGAGGGTGAAGTTGCACATCATAGCCCGGCTCAGCGTGCCGATTGCCGCAGGTATGTTCTCTCAACGACGGGTAGACGAGGCCAGATTGACTCTCGGAGAAACCGTCGACTTCCTGGAAGATGGTGGCAATAGAAGCACACCAGACGAGGGCAGGCGTATCCTAAGTCCGCCACTTCTAGTGCTCTCGAAATGGTAGAGGCGTAGTCCCCAAAGGAGGGATGAGGTGGAAGAAGTCTCTCCGATTCTTTAAAGTTATAGTAGATGACATATGTAAGCAGGGTGCTAGTAGTTATAAGATCCTGCTACTTCACTATAAGCGCCAGGGCCGTAATACAAGAGATCAGTTAGTCTTCTGTATTAGAGGCTTAACTACTTAATAGGGCCCTTTCGTTGACTGCCTTGATAGAGGCCGTTCCTTCTCTTGGCGAGATGGCAGAATTGCACCAGCGCCGTTATCCAGGAATAGGTTGACAAGATCGAGGAGACGAAAGGCAGAAACTCTAACGGTGGTAAAACGTAGTACTGACTGTCAGTGGGTGATGAGGTGACATTTTAGTGGTGTAGTATCGCTAGTCTGTAGCCAATCGAGAGACTAGATCCAGACGGGATTAGATCTTTTGATGGTTGTTCCAGAGCCCTAACGGAACAGCTTTGGAGCTAAGACCAATGCCAGGCGAAAATATGGTGGTAGGGCCCTGTAGTGGTCTTTATACGCTATAAGGCGATATATGGGGGTCGTCTTATATGGTTACATCGGCCAATTAGCGACACTATCAATTCCCTTTCTGGAAACTTTTGATCTTCTCATGAGGAGTATAAACTAGGAGAGTATCGTTTAGTACTTTTGGCGAGCGTAGTGTGGAAGAATTGGTGAAGGGAGGATGAGGACGAATGATCACTTTGATGACTGGTCATTAGGTTGGCTGAATACGAGTGGCAGCTTTGGCAGAAAGTCGTATAGAGGGAGGGTTAGATGTTTGAGGGAAGTATAACTCAGAGTCGAGATTTGGTATTAGGACTTGAATGGTAATCTATATTACAATAAGAAGTGCCCAGGGATAGGACAAAGTAAGGTGGTCATCCCTCAAATACTGCTGAGGTATCCAAGTGTGATTTGGGATCATCTGTCAAGTGCATGCTCCTGACACTACGCATACAAAAGTTAGTAACGGATTATGTCAAAAATCGAGGGCTACTTACCATCTGCCAATACGTCCCCTTCGCCCGAAGCAGCTCCTGGTGCGTCCCCTGTTCAACGATTCGAGATGCTTGGCCAGCATGCGCTGTTCCAAATACGTAGATAGTATCTGCTTTCTGGATAGTAGCTAGTCTATGAGCAACCGCGACGATAGTCAGACTCCTCTTCTGGGCCAGGCGTTCCATAGCGCCCTGTACCACCTTTTCTGACTGCGAGTCCAGGCTCGAAGTTGCCTCGTCCAGAAGTAGGAGTGACGGCTTCCGGAGCAATGCACGCGCAATACAGAGTCGTTGACGCTGGCCACCGCTGAGTGACGTCTGCGCTTTGATGCCGAGCTCCGTGGCGTAGCCTTCTGGAAGCGATGTAATGAAGTCATGGATCTCTGCGTCTTTGCATGCTTGGATCAATTCCTCCTCCGTGAACTCGGACTGGTCGAGGCCGAGGGTAATGTTCTCGCGAATACTGCCTTCAAAGAGGCGTGGCTCCTGAGCGACCAACGATAGTTCCCTGCGATAGGATGTCATTTCAAGGGTACGAATGTCTTCGCCGTTAAAAGTGATCGTGCCCTGCGACGGACTATAGAATCTCTCGAGGAGTGAGATCACAGTGGTTTTCCCGCAGCCGGATGGTCCAACGAAGGCGACAAACTGCCCGCTTTGAATACTGACATTAAGTCCAGTGAAAAGAGGGACATCCTGTGAAGCGTATCTAAACGAAACGTCATGGAACTCGACAGTAGCCCCTGTTAGGTCCCCGCTACGCACGAGTTGTTGCTTTTCAATGCTGGCGGCACCGAGTTCATCTGATTGTGGGCGCGAATTCAATATCCGGTTCGCAGACGCAGCGGCTTGGGCAAAGTTTGATGCGAAACTAAAAAACTGGCCGGCCGATTGTCCGCCTTGAATGATAGCCATGAATATAACGAAGAATGAGGTCGGTTGGTACTCTCTAGAGGCGAGAAGCTGGCCACCATACCTGTAACCGTCAGCAACATTCTAGTGTAGCTATCACACAATGATACGAACCAGAAAGTGAGTGCCATTGCACACAACTCCACACTATCCGAGAAAGCAAAGATCAAAGTTGCGTATCTCGCCTTCCGGAAAGCCTTCTTTTGTTGTTCCCGCAAGAGTTGGGTGTATCGGTCAAGGATGGCGTCCTCCATCGTCAAGGATGAAACGGTCCGAAATGCATCAATGGCTTCCGCTGCAAACTGCGAACTTCCTGCGTAAACCGCGGCATTCATTGCCTCGAACTGCAGTTCATATCTGATGCGCATAAAGGCAGCCAGGAATGTGCATGGTAAGGCGGCAAACACCGTCACCAGGCTCAGCTTCCATCCAAAGGAAAAGGCAATCGCAATACAACCTATCATACTAAATGTTGAAATGAGGGGGAATGCACCATTGAGACCGATAAGCTCTTGAACCTGCTTTGGGTCGGTGGCGAGTCGGGAAACAATGGAGCCAGAAGCGTTTTCGCTCAAATCGTGAAATGGTATAGGCTTCGCAAGGATGTTCTGAAAATACTCCTTTCGGCAAGCCTCGGATATCCTCTAATTTGAGTTAGCGTGAGCAGTACAGATGGGACGTATGTACCTACCACCGAGAGGGAATTGGCAGTGAATCCCACCGTAGAGTAGAGAACCCCAACAGCGAGCGCGAGGAGAAAGAACATCAAGGCCCAAAAATTGGCGGCATCAACCAGCTTTTGGCCCGTAAACCGAAACACTTCGATAAGCTTTGCGAATAACCAGCTCTGAAGTGGAAAAGCCGCTATTTTCGGTAAAAAAAGAAAATCTTAGCTCAATCTCATGAAGCGTCAGAGATTAACTTACTTCCAGCCCCAGCTGTGCTGATGAGGACCGCCACGTACAACGGCCACCGCGCACGTTGTTCATACAATACCAGCCCAATAGTCCTAATAAACCCCCGATTTTTGTCCTGGGTGTTATCTTCATCCTGCAATTTCTCTTGAACAGACATGGTGGGAGACTGGGCCTCATCTTGCAACTCGAGCACCGCGTTACCTGTGTGGCTGTCCTCTTCTGCCAACAGCTCAAGCCTCTGAGCATTGACAAGGTCTCGGTATACTCCACCCTCTCGCTGGAGGAGCTCCTCGTGTGTTCCCTCTTCGACATTCACGCCTCCTTTCATAACAACGATATGATCTGCTCGTCGAATTGTGGACAGCCGATGAGCAATCATTATGGTTGTGCGGTTTCTGGAAACCCTATCAAGGGCTGCCTGTACGATCTTCTCGCCACGAACGTCGATAGCACTCGTCGCCTCGTCCAATATCAAGATCTTCGGTTCTTTCACGATGCTCCGAGCGATAGCAAGGCGCTGTCGCTGACCGCCACTCAATTTGATACCGTTCTGTCCCACAATGGTGGCATAACCCTGTCACAGTCAGATATGCCTCGCTATTCCACAGACCAACATACTTCTGGTAAACGCTGGATGAATTCCTCCGCAAAGGCCTCTCTACAGGCCTTCTCGATCAGTTCTTTCTTCACACTGTCAGGCTCCTTTTCCCACTGTGTTCCGATAAGGCCAAATGCAACATTGTTGAAGATGGTATCATTGAAAAGGAAAGGCTCCTGCTGGACGAGCCCAATCTGCGATCTCCACCATTTCAGGTCCAGACTGTTGATATCATGCGGCCCAACGTAGATACTCCCTTGGTTCTGGTCTTCTGGACTCATCGCCAACTGATACCATCGTTCTATCAGGGCAACGATGGTGCTTTTCCCCGAGCCAGAGGGACCGACCAATGCGGTTGTTTTCCCATTTTGAAACCGAATGTCTAGCCCCTTGAGAACAGGCACGTCTGGTCGTGTAGGGTACGTGAAGCGCACATCTCGAAAGATTATATCGACATGGGCTGAGGCATCCGGTTCTCGAAGGCCCCCGGAATCTACCTTTTCGGAATCGATCAACTCGAAGAAAGAGCCCGCAGCGCTGGCGGCTTTGGACACGATGATCAGGGGCGATGCAATATTCCCTAACACACTTACCACAATCATGACCGAGAAGAACACTCTGTCGGTTTAATTAGAAGTTGGTCAAGCTGGGGAATAGAAGCGGGGGGATATACATACGTGATGACTGTATTGATCTCCCCGATATGGCCCTCCCTGTATAGCTTTAAACCAAACCAGAAGGCGAGGGAAAAGCTAGCGTACAGAGCAAAGAACACCAAAGCAAAGTGGATGCCGAAGATAAGAGACAGCCCATTTCCACGTTTTCGTGCTTCTTCCACCCAGGTGGTGTATCTTTTGGAAAGGCTTTCCTGGGCACCGAGAGAAATAACAGTCCGAATAGACCCAAATACTTCCGCCGCAATTGAGGAATGCTTCTCATCTGCCTTGTCAATCTTCTGTTGAATTTTTGTCATGAATGGTAGAGTCACACTGCAGCCGACAACCACGAAAAGCAGCGCAGAACTTGTGACGAGAGTCAAGGCCCACGAATACTTGAACGCGATGATGAATGCTGCGAGTAACAGGGCGAGGGATTGGAAAAGAATGGCGAGCTTGTCCGATATGCTCTGCTGGATTGTATTGGACAGCGTCGTGATGGTATTCGTGACTGTGCCCACCGAGACTTGGTCCACTTTACTGATCGGCTGGGAGAAGAGGGCCTGGACGTATTCCAGTCGAATAACAGCTGATACGCGAAGACCGGTGACGCGAAAACAGAACTGCAATGGTGAGTATATATCCATCGTTCTCTTTGAAGTCCCCACCTACCATGGCGAAGTATGTCAAGCAGAATTTCGCTATGAACAGGTACACAATGTACAGACTGTCTGAACTCAGCACATGAGCAACAAGTCTCTTTTGGCCTTCATACCTCAACTTGTTGACGGACGCTTTGAATTGCGCTTCGGTGACGGTTGTGCCGGGCATAAAGTATCCATTGAATTCACCAACAAGGTTCCCAAACACAATGTTCATCAGGGGTAAAGGCTGGTTGAAGATATGAGTTATAAGGTTATGTCTTTTCCGATGCAGCTCTGTAGTAACATACCACACCGGACGCAATAGCTGATATCAAAGCCACGGTTAATACAAGACGATCTTTCCCGGTTGCGTAGGAAAGGGCTCTCTGCTGTCTCGTCAGTGGCATTGCAAGCAATCCGGGGAGACCCTTCGTACGAAATAATTGCCCAGCGACACAGTCTCCGTGGGCTTTCCATCATTTTTGCTTTCGCTCTTTTCTTGTTCTTCCGGCACTGCTTGTTTGTCGGTCGCACTTGCTGCAGGGCCATCTTCAGATCTACCCATTTTGGAGTACGGTGGGAATAGTTGGCGGACGAGAAGCCATTGGAAAGTATAGATAACAAAGGATGAGAATGTCGTTAAATAATAGATACGTCGTCAAAAATTAGAGCAGGAGTTTGAATACGAGTTTCCCAAAAAGGGAAAGACTTGGCGTTCCAGGCAGCATCGGCGTTATATGTGGAGGGTGAAGGGGGGAAGGTGAAGAAATTTGCCCTCTATTACCCTGGTAAACTTCGAGATAAGCATAGCACGTTCCCTATATGACAAAATGGTAGCATCAGTGGGGAGGGTAATAATAATGATGAGCTTAAAAGGATACTCCAGAGAGGAATATGAGGCCGGACATTCGGGGATTTCTGGAAGTCCGGGCACCTGAGGCACTAAGATCATGTGCTGTCGGGCTTTCGGACTCTGCAAATTCCCCGCTCGCTTTCTTGCCTCCCTCCAACCTCCTGATAGTCTGGAACAGCGATGCCTTCAGAAAACCCACCCAAGCGCATGTCTGTATGTAATTTGTGATTCTGACTACGTCTTCTGGAGCTAAGCGAGGTTTAGTGCACACGTTGTCAGGCCAAGAAGGTGTCGATCTCAATCAATGTTTCCCGTCCAGAGCTCATATTGACCTACAGTCTAGATCCGATGCAATAGAGTTGAGCCTCGGTGCGACAGATGCGAAGCTGTCGGTGCACAATGTACATATTTGCCGCGAAAAACACGATCTAAAAATAGACGGTTGGTCCATACTCCAATTATCCGGGGCCTTTACACCACATGGCTTACATGCATCAGTGGCCTCCATGATAAACAGATTCTTCAGGAAATACTCAGGCGTCTAGAACGCTTGGAAAATCATTGCAAGATTGGCCAAGTTGCAGACACCCTAGATGTGTCTCGTTCGATGTCTGTGTCCTCGGGCGACTCGGACATTGATGGCCCAAGGTCGTCATTAGGTCCCGACCTGATGGACGAAGACCAGTCGCTTGTCCCCAGCGGACGAGACGTTGTGCATAGCATCTTGAATGGAATTAGGGATGACAAAGACAAGTTGCTGCTTACGTCGAACGTCTTCTGTCTACTACAACATGTGCAATCTCGGGTTTTCAAAAGCGAAGCTTGCATTAATGTGATAGAAGCTGCAGTGTCGGAGGTCTCACGCCTACAGGACAAAAAAGAAAGAGACGGGTCGGTTCCCCCACAATTGTCAAAAGAACAAGCGAAGAAATGGGTAAAATGTTCGTTGCCATCTATCATTGAATGACCTTCGATTCTCTAATTGATCCTCCAGTGTACTATGAGTCATATCAATTTGAGGGGTTTCGAATACCTTTGGAGAAGAGCTTTCTCTTAAGCATCCCGGACTTACTGGAGATACGTCACGTCAGCTTGGATGCTACGTCAACGCTCATCTATTACAATGTGCTGCTCCAAGGGATATTGATGGATCCAGATAACACTGTGCAAAGGGGTGGCATGGTACGATCGATTTACCAGACAAGCATAGGAATGGTGGACGACTGGTTGGATCAGATAAAGAATACCCCAGAGGACCTGTTTGCCGCTTATCTGATGGTGATTATAAGCTCGAAACTGTTTTGTGAGCTTCACTCGCTGACCATTCCTAATAGACATCGATGGCGCTGGAAGGCTGCAATAGTGAACTCTCGTGGAAGATCTTTGGTCACGCCTGCAGCATTGCTCGGGCTCTTGGATATTTCTCCATTGACGGGGACCCTAAAGGGCCTGACGGTCACATCTGTCCACCGCGGGAGTCCTTCCAACATAGGAATGAGATAGAGCGAAATCGAATGCGATTCGAATTTTGGCACCTTCTTCGTACCGACTGCCTTTTTCGTCTTTCATTTGGTAAACCAGCGTTGCTCCCTGAAGGGTCATGGGCTGTTAATCTTCCTGACCCCTCGATCACTGGCGTCGATGATGCGTCGACGCACTTCATCCAAATACACTTCCTGGCATCGATGCGGCTGACACTGGTTGTCCTGAAATACTTGGACTGGGTGAAGGCTGAGTCCAATCAGAATGCAGCTACGTACGATAGTTGGCTGGATGATCTCATCACCGAAGTGGAGACGATCATGGCTGACTGGAACGTTGTAAGTCACCATGTCTGTTCCGTCTTTGGATATAGTCCCTTTCAACTTATGCAGTACAGGAGGAGCTCATAAGTAATGCCAAAAATCTTATCGACACCTGGTTCTGTGCAGATATCCTGTTCGCCGGCTACAGGATCATTATCGTCCTCTCACAGGCCAAGAATTGCAATCGAGACAGCTACCACTTGCCACGGCACACGGTAGACCTCGCCAGAAAGTCTCTAAAGGTGTTTCAATCTCTCATGGGTCCGACAGTGGGGTCATTCTGGGGTATCAGGTAATTCACGTACGGTCTTCGGATATCTGAGCGTCGCTGCTTATACATCATATCGTGCAGTATTCTATTGCTCCACCAATTCACATTTTTCTTCGTTCTATGTATGGACATTATCGATTGCCAGGAACCGGAAAATAATGAAGAAGGTCTCGCCTTAGTGACATGGGTCAACGATTTTGCTCTAAGGGTAGCAGAGAATCGACCGGAGCTGGAACCGATTACCCTTGTGACAAGATCGATGACTGCTGCTTGTGAACAAGTCCACCGGGGCCGCTAAAATTGTGGATTCTCAATCTCGAAAACCGCTTCCTTCTCAAACATGTCATTGACAACCGACATATGGTCTACTTTCTTGAAACGCGGAGGCAACTAATCTCGCAACTAATGTTGCATTAGACAACATTCGATCAATATTACTCTGCCCTGTTCAGAGCCCGTCCAGCCTGAATCAATCCCCAGATCGGGATTGATATGCTCCATGCCCACACACCCGTACGCAAATAGCTGATAGCCTCAGATTTAGCTCCCATATACAGAGCTGTATACAAGAGCCGAGCGCCGATATACTCCAATGAAAGTGTGTTCAAGTCGCTCGTGGGAAGTTTGGCCAGGTTTCCAGCAAGCTGTGTGGTATGCATTAGCTTGATACTATTTCTTGACAGATACGCGCCTTACCATTGCAGCAGCAAAAAGAGGCAATCCTTCCATCGCATTCAGATGTGCTCCTCGGGCTTTCGCAAGTTGCTGCCAGATCTGGGCCGGGAGTCGGCCTTTGAGATTGGACAGATTCTCCCGTGGTCTGTACAATACTATTAGCTGTCTAGTGTGTTTGTTAGAGATGCTTGAGCATACACAATGTTTGTAGCGTGATCCTTGGCATTAGCCATCATCTTGACATAGTAACAGCCGTGAGGGAACAGACCGACGGCGTACGCCGCGGCAATTGAATGAATGGAGTAATTGTTCTGAGACATTGATAATATAATTGTGGTCTGTGAGGACTCGGTGTATTGATATCGATGTATCTCTGACTTTCCAAATTAGATTGATGATGCTGTTCTGGTACCTCTACTCTACATCACGAATTCATTGACCTTATATAGCCATTTCTGGAGACTATTCTCATAACGGTCCAACATAACGTTGCTCCCGAACATAACAAGCAGCTTGGCCTGCTTGACCTGACCAGGCCAACGGATACGAGGTGTCTGGCAATTCCTATTGCATCGTCCAATCACCGTCAGAGCGCTTGGTGATTCTCGTGTTTCTAACTATTTCCACGCACTCGACCAGCCATCATCAACCGGAGCTCACCGCAAAGTGCGTGGCCATAACCATAACGTTATGATTCCCCGCTTGTTCTTCGTGTCCTTGTTTGACTTCATCTCGTAGACTTCTTCACTCATGTCTCTGTCACAAATCAATCTTCTCTGCTCGAGAAACAAGTATCTTGATTGGCCAGTAAAATGCCAAACAAGCGTAAGCGAGATATTCCCGCAGTACCAGACATCACCGAGGATCCGGTGGAGCGAAAACGAATTTTGGGCGTACTAGCTCAAAGAAGATACCGTATGTAGTGAGCACCTATCGCTGAGCTGCTGCTGACTCCTGCAGGTGAGAGGAAGAGACAGCAATGGCAGGCTCTACAGGCTCGAGCGGAGAGTCGCTCCGGCTCTGAGGACGGGCAGCCTCAAGTCGGGGACGTTCCGTTGGCTTTGAAAGCAGCTGTCGAGACAAGAACGACCTCGGATCCGGCTGAAGCTGGTGCCTCACAGACAGTAGAGAACATCTCATTCAACAGCGAAGGTCCTTGTGCTGGCCCCTCTCAGTATATGTCCGAGCTCCCTGACCAAAGCATGGATCTTATTCCAGATGCGCTTCCTCCCAGCGAATTTCTCTTATTTCCGCAGTCTCCGCTCTCGCCTGCACATCCTGCTCAGGAAATGCCCGCAATGCCCTTGTCTGCCGTAGAGGATCCGTTCTCCTGCTTTGCCTCAGCAGCTTTCTTTCCAAATCTGCTGCCCTCATTTCAGTCCGCTCAGAGCACCAACAGCCCTGGAGGCGATTGTAGTCTTTCGGACCGGCTTCAAACATACCAAACCGCGACCTTCTCCTTCCCAGATGACCATCTGCTAGAGATCCCCTCTCTTACCCTTCTCAATGCCGCAATGAAGGTAGCCCAGCGGTTGAACATTGCCGGCATACTATGGGACCTCACGTCCATAAGCCCATTCTACAAAGGGCCCGAGAGCCAGACGATTTCCTCGCCACCATCTCTCTCGTCCGGCTCCTCATCGCCACCCTCAACAGCACCCAGTCCCGACGGACCCGACGATGTCATCGAACTTCCCCGTCATCTCCAACCGACTCCCTCTCAGCGACTCATCCCTCATCATCCCATTCTGGACCTCCTCCCCTGGCCAAGTACCCGGGATAAACTCATCCAGGTGTTCCATCTCCCCCCAGAGATGCGGCCAAAGTCTGCGCAGGACCCCATTGGTCTTCTTCGATTTGTCTATGATATGGAGGATGTCAGTGGAGAGGGCATCAAGGTCCGGGGCGGGGATCCATTTGCCCCCGAGGCGTGGGAGGTTGGACAGGTGGTGTTCGAGCGGTGGTGGTGGGCTTTTGATGGCGAGATTGTAGAGCGAAGTAATTGTGTGAGGAGAGAGTGTGGGAAAAATCAATTGATGATGAGGATTGAGTAAAGGTGTCTGTTAATCCCATACTCTATCTTTATATCCATTCCACTCCATCCAATTGTTTTGTGCAGTGCATAAGATAAGTTCTATGCATTATAATGACTATTACAGCTTTATGCAGGCCTCCTTAGTCAAGAACTTAAGGTTTTCCTTTTTTTTCCGATGCCCCTGAATCAGCTCAAACCATCATACCTTCTTTTCGAGCCTCAATTGATCAAGTCTGTCTTTACCACATCGACATAATGGTCGCATATCAGCTTCTCCTCAGCCTGGCCACCGCTGGCATGGCCTCAGCCCAGAACACCGTCACCTCCATGCTGATCTACGGCGCAGACCCACAGCCTCTTGTCGCTTCCGTCGTCGGTAGTGTAAGTTCTCACGAGTCATGTCAATTCCTAACCCTCGGAAGACAATCTGACCTGGCCTCTTTAGGACGCCACCGCAACAACCTACAGCATCAATTGTCCCCCAGGCACAGATAGCACCGACTGCGGCATGGGCCCCGGCCTGACGCTTGTCGCCGGTCCCACGACCACCGTGCTGAAGATGGATGAGCCGCAGGAAGACTTGTAAGTCACAAACTCACAACTTTGGCCTGATCTGTGAACAGATGATTGATGTGCAGTAGTCATTGGACGGTCAGCTGCTCTGTTGGCGGAACAACCACAGGCGTGTGTATCGAGACGGCCAGCGGCACGGCGGCGAATTTCCCTGGTGTTAGTTCCTCGACTTTTTCCAATGATCTGCCTCTGATGGCGGTGACTATTACGGCTGGTGCTAGTGCTGGTGCTAGTGCGAGTGCGACGCCGGCGACTGCCAGTGCTACCGCTACGACCGCTGCGACTGCTTCGAGCAAGACCTCGTCGGCTGTGAGTACCGGGGGGATGCCGCGGGTGACTGGTGGTGCTGCTGGGCTTTTCGGGGCTGCTGCAGTGGCTTTCGGTGTATTTGCTCTGTAGGTTCCGTTTGTAGCAAACTGTTCAAACCGCGTGCGGTTTAAGCAGGAATGAAATTTGCAGATATTAAAGAAAAGTAACTTGCATTACCATTGTCTGTCTCACCCAATGCTACGCCAGGTTTCATAGAACTAACGTCGGTCCTCGTGAGTGACAATCGTCGGACCCACCCACTTCCTCCGTCCGCGCACTACCCAGTCCACGCAGGCGAAGATCATGACCGCCCCCAGGACGGGCCCCGCATAGTTCATATTCTCGCCGGTAACGGGCACCTGAGCTGGGAAGGGTAGGAAAATGGAGACGTAGATTGCGAATGCAATCGCGAAGAGGTTGACGGGGAGACCCCAGCGGCCCATGTGGAAGACACCACGGGGGATGTCCTGGGGCTCGCGGAAGCGCTTGATCACCAATAGGATCAGGGGGATGATGTACGAGAAGTACAGGCCGAGAGTGCTGATGGAGAGGATTGCATTGAACGCAGCGGTGGATCCGATCTGGATGAACGACAGGAGGACGACAACGGTGGCGACGAGGAACAAAGCACGGATGGGAATCTTGTGCTTCCGGTCGATGTGCACGAAAAAGTCGGAGAACGGAAGACCATTGTCACGGGCGAAAGCCCATGTCAGGCGGGTGACGGATGCCAGGCCGTTGAACAGCGCAATCCAGCCGGGGAGAAGACCCATGGCCATGAGGATGTTGACGGCGGTCTTGGACCTGGTGGCCTGGTAGACGATCGTGATGATTGGGTATCCTGTCGGGGAGGTCAGGGCCTCCATGTAATCTCCCATGCAGTAGAGGACGGCGATGGCGTATCCAAACGCCATGATGCCGTTGGTAATAGTTCCCCAGATCATGGATCTTGGTACGGTCCTGGGGGCCATCTTTACCTCTTCGGCCATGTGGATGACACCATCCACCCCTAAGATTGTTAGCGATTTATGCTTCTTGAACATTATCTCGGCGCTACTCACCACCCAACGGAGTCACCACGCCCAGAAGACCAACAGCCCACGCTACGCCGGGACTGGACCAGCCGCTGATTCCACTGACAAAGGTATTCCAAACAAACTCATCGGGATTGCGAGGTGCAAGTGCCACAAGAACTGCAATGGTTACGGGCAGGAAGACGATGTGCATGATACCAGCTGCTACCTCAATGACTGCCAGGACCCGCCGGGCATAGATGTTGATGATGATTGGGATGATCAAGACAGCCCACATCAACAGTGTGCCCTGGTATCTCTCGATGTGATAGCTTTCACGGTTGAATGAAACCAGTCCCAGTATCTGGTTGCCAATCAGGAATGGCGCCAGACAGACCAAAGAACTCCAGGAGAAGACCTGCTCGATTAGCAACATATTGTGTGATGAGGACAACCAGAGTCTTCATACCGTGACCCATCCTGGACGTTGTCAGCTTGATCCGTATCCTTCATACATAGAAAAGACGTACCTTGAAAGAAACTTAGGAAGAGTCTGTGACTCTTCGGGCTCAGATTGTAAGTCCAATGGTATTGAGCACCTGCTGTCGGATTCCTGGATATCGGTTCAATCCGGTCAGCATGGATTTGAGACAAGTTATAAGCGGACTTACACAGAGGCAAGCTCGGCCAGTGATGCTGCAACTGCTACACTGCCAATTGTGCTGAACACCATTCCATAAACAATTGCTGATGGCCCGCCATTAAGCAATCCGGCCGCTATACTTCCTCCCACTGTCTCCCATGAAGCCATCAGGGTGGCGGAAAAGGCCAAAGTCGAGAAGAAATTCAGGTATCTCTATAGTTGAATGGTTAGCCATTGTCATAGTCGACCAGGCGACCAGGACGAACCTCGAGCTGGTTGCGTTGTCGGAGCTCTTTACTCCCAGCTAGCAAGCCATTGTCACCATTGGATCGGCCAGATTGAACATGCACATTGCCCTTTAACTCGACCTCCTCAACCGCCATTTTGGTAGACTCTGTCTTGAAGTAATCAGGCAGAGAGACTCGTAAGTTTTAAGCAGATAGGAGGGGTTCGGAGAGAGACACAGAAAGGTTTAAATGAAGGAAGTCATGTCGGATGAGTTTGACCGAAATCAAGGGGATAAGGGCATCATAAGAAAGCTGAACCGGCCTCCAGTCGACGACCGAGACATTATTAGTATTGTTAATATTGCTCTTGTTCCTCCTCTCAGCGAGCAGTGGTGAATTCTTAGAAAGTGTACTAGACATGGGGGGCAATTTTACACACACGGCCCCTCTAGAGGACAGACAAACAGGAGCATTGATATAAATTTAACCGGAGCAATCTGGATGGGGCAGACCATCCGATCCTTGTTCGATTAGCTGGGCATCAATGGGCTGGAGATTCATTCCAGCGACTTTAGCGTTGGTCCGGTACTTTAGGGCCACTTTAGGATGCACAGACAACCCGCGATGGCGAAATCCCTTCGGAGTTGCAGGAGGGATTTTCTAATATCGGAAGATATGCACACACGAGCAAACAACACCGATGATTAGCCAAGTCAAAGAGGAGGCAGTGTCTCATCTGCTCGTGCGCCAAGGGACTGAGCAATCAATGATCCCATCACCTATGGCTTGCGTTTGGCGCAACAGGGTACCCTTGCTAGATCGTGACTCGAGCAAAAAGACCTCGATCCTTCGGAAAATGGGATGCCACCATGGAATAAATGAATCATAAAGAGCACTTCTCATCACCCACGGCTGTGCAGTGTAGCTATGATGGTCGGCTCGCCTGGGTTTGACAATGGAAGGCGTGTCTCGGACTCCCTCTTTTGCATCAATCACGGACAGTGACCATGGTGCATACCTTCTTCTCGTCAATGTCTGCTTGCTGATTGTGCTGGTCTTCTTCATCGTGGCCAAAATAAGCTCGTCGATCTACCTCAAGCGGCGGCGAACGACGACCAGTTATCCAATCTATGTCGGAACGGTATGCCTGGTCAGTCGTTTAAGTAAAGAACGACACTGATTGCGAATCCTCCAGGTTGTTGCCATCATCCAGACAATCATACTCCAGTATGCGGTCAAATACGGCTTGGGGAAGAAGCAGGGCTCCCTGGCCGCGGACTCGTTCGAACAGTACAGCAAGGTATTTCAAAAGCGCCAGGTCTGCCAGTGCTCTCATCTATCTAATCCTTGGTCTGTAAACAGTACAACTACGCTGCTCAGCTGCTTTATATTATCCCGGTCGCCTTATCCAAACTATCGACGACGCTCTTGGTGCATATGTTGACCCCACAAAGAGGTTTGCAAAATGCATGTCTTGCCACGATGGGAGCGATCGGCATCTGGACAGTCTTTGCACTGTGTGCAATCGCTTTTCAATGTCCCCTGCCAGATGCGTGGTTGTATCGACCGGGTCGTTGCACGGCAAAGGTATCTACTGAATTTCAATAGGTAGCACATAGCAAAGGCTAGGCTAATCAAGTCAGGGCGCGTTGATGTACCTCGTCGCAATCACGAACATCCTGACCGACATGGCTGTCCTCACGCTTCCCTTCTTCATGATGCACAAGGTCCAGATGTCCCAAGGGAAAAGAGTAAAGATTCTGTGCGCATTTTGCACAAGAGCGCTGTTGGTCACTCGACATTGTACGAGTTATTCCACGCTAATGGAGACACAGCACCGTCTTACTCACAACTGGGCAACTAGCGACACTACCACGATCCTTAACATCATCAGATACTACATGTAAGCTGACTGTGGCTCCATCGCCCGGAATCAGATCTAACTCAGGCAGGGTCGGCCTTGATATCGTCAACCTTTGCCCAGTAAGCCACCTCGAGTCATCGAGTGGTCGCGCCTAACTTAACGCCTCCAGAGCAAACATGTACACGAACCTCATCGTCGCCTGCCTACCGACTCTATACCACATCTTCGCCGGGCTTCACTCCGGCCTCATCACAACTCGACTACCAGACAATGTCGAGCTCTCCACACGACGGAAAGGAAGCACCTACGGCAAGCAGACGCCGCTTAGCACCGAAAAACGCGGCAGCATTTATACAGGGAACGGTGACTCCGTTGTGACCACCAACGTGCGGACAGATTCCCGAGAAGGCCGACTGAGCCGAATCCTCAGTGATGATAGCGGGGGAACCAGCGCCAGCACGAAACAGTTGACGATGGAATCACGCAGGGACGGGGTGCTCAAGACAGTGGACATTCACGTTCATATCGAACATGATTCGGATTAGATGAAGGATAATGGAATGGCCATTTCCGCTTAGACAACAAGGCCGACCTCGGCAGGATGTAATTTTGTAAATAGAACAGGCCATCTGGGTACGTACTGTAATGCGTCGTTAATATAGCCTGCATGGCGCTTGCCGGGATCATTGCAGGGATATGTACTAGTGATGGTCGTGCGCCGCGCGTACTGATCCACAATGGAGCGTATATTCCGTAGGAAATAATAACTATGCTCTATAGACTTGCTCTCAGTTCCTTTGCGGTTAGTACGTCTCTTGGCTGTTTCAGACAGCATGATAGGAGAATTATAATGACGGGGGAATCTCTCTCCCAGAGCAGATTCCAGAAGTCTTTCAACTTCACCAACTTCCGATTGGTTCGTAATCGTTCTGAGACACGAGGAGCTCTATGAAGCAACTGCGTCCGCCCTTCGAATATTAGAATGTATCCAATGATAACGAGGACTGCAATTGCGGCGCAACCATTCCTTGTTACTCGATGACATGAGTTATATCATGATTGCAGGGGCTGTTCTTGATGTGAATAAGAGAGAATATTGGCTCCTGCAGGCTAGAGTCATCACTAGACTTTGGGTGTCAAAAGAATAAATGAAAAAAAATAATAATGATAAAAGATATTAGTCCATTGCTTAGGGAAAGTTTGTGTACTCCGTAGACGTGGAGTTACGGTGCGATGGGAGGGGTGGAAAAGGAGAAGAAAAAAAAAAAGAAAAGCCCTACGTGGGGGTCGAACCCACAACCTTCAGATTAGAAGTCTGACGCGCTACCATTGCGCCAGCAGGGCTGCTGATATATCAACTCGCATTAATTGTTGTTAGATATGGCAGTCTAATATCACCGTACTATTTCGTCTCAAAATCTGTCGGCTGCGCGGTCCACAGCGATTCTACTCCATACTTGCTCTCAATTAACTGTTGACGAGACTTAAGTCTGCAAATGTATCTACATTTCATTTGTGACTCACTTTGCTTCTGAATCAGCATCACCATAGATGGTCTTTCAACAGTGAAGTTTCAGGTATATAAGGACGTGGAGGATTGGCTTAACATATTCCCGTCCTTCTACAGGGGCATGTGCAACTGGATTTATGATATAGCCACAACCATCTCATGCTTAAGCTATGCTGACCTTCAAGAGCATCTCCAAACTCCACTTCACAAGCTGGTAGTTCTTCTCTTAAGTCTAGGCTAGCCAGAAGGCAACTTTCTATCAAATGTCGAGTTTTCGAACCGATGGGAGAGCTTCAAAGTCGGCCCGGGTTGCTCGATGGGGCGATGTCTACGAGGTAACTGCGGAAACAAATCAAGTGGTAGTCGGAGGGTGCGTGCCCATGCGGGAGCTGCAGGGCTCACCCTCATGAGGACTGTCGTACTATCCGTCACAATATGCGAGTAGCCTTCCCAGAGTGTGATCAACGCCTCCCGTAAACGCATTCCTGGGCTGGAGGATGTCGAGCTAATCCAGGTCACCACAGCGACAACGACCTATGTCTATATAACCAACCAATCCGCAGGCCCTAGGCCAGATGAATTCAGCCCGAGTGCTCGCGTGAACACTTTCCCCAGCATGGAGCCCGAGAAGACTTGCCAGCTGCTCGAAGCTCATTTACAGCTGTATCATAATCAGATCAAAAACATCTCGAGCAGGGATATTGACATTCAGATGGCGTCTTTACCTCCCAGCCTCTGTCAGTTCTCATCACACAGGCCTCTGCAGATCGGGGAGAGAACGCTTTCGGGTTAGACCCAGCAGACGGCGATTGAATCTGGGTGGTGAATAACCTGATGTGGGTTAATCCTGTCTGCAACGACATGTGTCCGGCGTATCTTCGCGAGATAGCAAATTAAGCCATGTTGGATTTCGCCAGCACCTTTGGGATGAAAAGCCGACGAACTATTAATCGGGCGATATAGGCTTCATCTTTCAAGTTGCAACAGAAAGAAGCTCCTGATGAACAATTGAGCAACGACGGTAGACTGAATCCTCTGTTTATGAATCAGGTAGCCGATGATCAGGTCTATTCCAGCTACGGAGCGCAGAACAAAGCTCCACTACAACAGATCGCACAGGCATACGATCCTGCAAGATTCATGAAGAGACATGGTAGATGAGCTCTAATTTGAAGATAGTTGATCCCTGCGTTGAGTCTGAATGATGAGATTAGGGGGAGAGGGACCGAGGAGGATTTGCTGATGGCTCAGAGATGGGGCTCACGTGACCGGACTTCTGTTTCCCTCTTTTGCTCTTCCAAGGCTTCTATCCACAAATTTAAACGACAACATGTCTTTCTCTTTTTTTCCTGAGTTTCGGAATGGTATTTTCTCACCTTGGATTTTTCAAATATATTGGTAGGAGTATTATTTACTATATTCCCTCCGTATGGGCCGAGACCAGAAGATTTCCGATGTTCGGTCTTCTCCGACACTGACAACGCTCTCCGCATATTTTGAGTCAGCTCTATACAGCAAGTGACTTGCGTCGATATACTTCACAACAGCCGGAAATTGCGATAAATGGTTTTTCGTATAAATGCCCTATCCCACAAGCATTTGCCTCTGTGGTTGCAATTGAAAAACCCGTCGCATCATGGAGTCACCCAGGGGAACTCCCACCCGCCTCTTCAAGTCATGTAGGCGGTGTCGAAAGCTAAAGATGCGCTGCGATGCGCGCCATCAGATCCCTTGCTCCCGATGTCAGGCCACTGGTCATGACTGTATAGTGGATACAATCAACAGAGGGCAAAATGAGCGAAGAAATCAGAACAAAGAGCAGACTCGGTATTCTCTCCACATCGAACACGTCTCTCATTAACATACTGACTCTATCCAGATTCAACCCCCTTTCTCCGACAAGTTCTAGTCTCTCGTCAGTGGGGAGCTTCAACAACCGAGGGTCCACTGGCCAATCCAGCCTTGAGATTCAGCATATTACGTCGCAGGATATGGTAGCTCCTCAGTCGGCAATGCATTCCATGTCAGTCAATCTAGGAGCTCCAAATGAGCAAATATTCATCGGCGAGTCCGAGAATGACGACCCAACGAAAGACGTGGTTGAACGAGGAATCATTACCGAGGAGCAAGCTCGTGGCATCTATGAGAGGTACGTACGTTCACCTCAGCGAACGCATCTTGCTAAACAACGACCAGGTTCATGAATGGAAGCAAGAATTTCCTGCCTCTCTTCGACCCTGTGAGAGATACATATGATTCGATCCGATCTCGCTCATTGTTCTGCTTTACCGTCATAATCTACCTCGCTAGTCGAGCTGTTCCAGAGCTTCGCAGCAACAACCATTTGCAGCGGGTCTTACAAGATGAGGCGCAAAAACTAGCCGAAGAAAGCTTCTTTGAACGACCAACCAAGCTTGAGACGGTCCAAGGAATGATTCTTCTGGCAGCCTATTCCGAGAAATCTTGGTTCTCAACGGCTCTCATTCTTCGGACGGCACTGGATTCGGGACTTGAGAAATCTCTGGATACACTTCTGGCGCAGACAAATACTCCCCGGAGTTACCTGTCAGCCACAATGGAGGATCGGATTCTGGTGTGGCAAACACGGACGTGGCTGATCACGTATACTACCGAGCTTGATATAGCTGCCGGGACGGGCAGAAAATCACGAGTCAATGAGCTGGACGTAGCTAAGCTCCGCAAGTACCTCGACTATCCTCTCTCACTGCCCAGCGATATGCGTACAGTCTGTGTCATTGAAATCCATCAACTACGAGGTAGTGATATATCTTTCTCCATCCGTTGGTTGTTGGTGCTAATATAGGCACAGCTCGAGCACGACGAACAATAGACAGTACCACCGCGGGGCAGTTGTTGTCCACCGAATTGCCCGCAATCATGGCCAGATTAGAAGAGTGGTGGAAGACCTGGGACAGAATACATGATCGTAAGGAATATGTCACTCGTTTAGAACAGGAGGAACGCTGACTGGGTAGAAAACGGCTTCCACGCTGGCGCTTTTCAGCGGTCTAGCTTGAAATACATGCTGAACTATGCTCGGGTCTATGTCCTCTGTGCCACCATCGCTCGCATCCAAAAACGACCGTCGTCGGAAGTTCTGGCAGATCCAGAGTCAGATGCTGTGCTGGGGCTTTGGAAGTCACTGGTCGAAATCATTATGGGCCAGATGGCATGGTTGGTCAATGAGAGTGCTTATCGGTGCCAGCTCACCTGGGCTCCGACCTATCCGGCGCTCACTATAGCCTTTATCAGTAGGTTTATTCCTCTGCCCATCGGCAGGCACTAACCTGGCTAGCAACATTCGCAGTTCGAGTGGCACGGTGGCATCCGGCTTTGATCGATCAAAGCTTGGTCTTGCAGCGAGCGCAACAAATCAGCGAGATTCTGAAACTACCGCCTTATCCCGATATCCATCGCACCGTGTCCATATTCTCCAACTATGCCAGTGCGCTTTTTGCAGAAAGAAGCTCTGCGACCAATCAAGGTACTGCAACGTCGAATACTGCAGGACCCTCGATACAACCAAGGCAGGGTGCAGACAATCCGAGGTCTGACTCTGGTCTGTTTGATATGTCGCATGACCAGGCGCAGGAGCAGCCACTGCAGAGAAATGCACAGACTCAGGGAGACTCTCTGTCGGAGGAAGGACGAACCGGGGAAGCTCGACCGGATCCTGCACTACCGCGCCTTCTGGGGGAGATGAATATCCCCAATTGGACCTTGTCGACCTCTATTGCAGACTCTTTCGACCTTTTCGAGGAGGGGCAGTCAGATGTGTTTGACTTTTTGCCTTCAATGCCCTCCATATCCTAGACGGTAACGAGTACATTGCATCGATCTGTGACCGAGACGGTTGTTGGATGTGATGAGTATGAAAAGATGCTATATCAGCTGTGATCGACAGGTCTAGATCAGCAACTTGCCTAACAAAACAAGTCAGAAATCAGGTGCCCATCCTCCAATTTCTCAATTTCCTCCACTCACGGGCAGACTTATTTCGATCAGGCATCAAATACCGCCCCCCCAGATCTCGGGGCCGGCAGATGGGGACCGGCTCCTGATCGGCGCCGGAGCAAGTTTCTGCATCTCCACCGGGGCCGGTCCGGCGCCGGATTTAGTGCTGGAGCTTTTGACTGAGCGAGTGCTATGATTGGCGAATTGGTTTCTATATCTTGGTCCAGGCATGAGAAAACATTTACATCTACAATGCCTGGACACGTCCATCTGTTTCTATGACTCAGTTTTGCCGTAAGGCTATCCAGAGGGTGATCGATTCTTCGCAAATAAATACTCCAAATGGTGCCAAGTCGGGAGCAATTGTGGTTTGGCGAAGTCTAGCATAAACAGCCGGGATGCACACCGCAGAGGCTATTCATTATGCCAGAAGAGAAATTAATTACTAGTCCGGCTCAAACCGAGTGTTCTATAAGTATGACATGTGTGTTTCACGTCGTTCACCCCCCTCCCCCCCCGGAGTGCTGACAGATACAAGGGACACCCGAATCTCGACAAGCATGCTCGAGGCAAAGCAAATTCACATCTCCGAATGACTGGCCGGTACATAAAAAGTTGGCCATCGTCGTCGCATCCTTTCTCAGTGTAATTAATTCGGGCATCGGGACCTCGCTGCCGAGCAATGCGGTCCCCTACATCATGCAGGAGTTCCATGTGGAGGATGCCATGCAAAGTAATTTACCAACGTCAGTGTTTCTCATCGGGTACATCGTCGGGCCACTTGCGTTTAGTCCCCTGAGCGAGACTGTCGGACGGCGGCTGGTGCTGCTGCCTACTATTACCGTGTTTACTTTGTCGACCGTAGCATGTGCGTTGAGTCCGAATTGGGGATCACTACTCTTTTTCCGCTTCATCTGTGGAACCATGGGCTCTGCGCCTCAGACTGTTGTGGGTGGTGTATATGCAGACATGTTTTTTGATCTCAGAGAAAGAGGTAGAGTGATGGCATTCTATATGGCGGTATGTCTTTGGTGGTTCGTCCAGCTTAATGGATGCGTATCGGCTGACTGCGCATCTAGTCAGCTAGTTTCGGACCCATTCTTGGTCCAATTATATCGGGGTTTGCATCTCCCTCGTATGGCTGGAGATGGACATTCTGGATTGCTTCCATCCTTGCGGGCTGTGCTTGGATCTGCCTTCTCTTTGTGCCTGAGACCTTCGGGCCGGTTTTGTCAAGACGCAATGCACCTGGATTGGGGGATACAGTTCCAAAGAACACTGTCAACGTTGTTCAGATTGTCAAGCGACCTTTGGCCATGCTGCTCTTCGAGCCCATTATCACCTTCACTTCGATATATATCGCGCTGGCTTACGGTCTTGTCTTCTTTTATTTTCAAGCTTATCCGATTATTTTTGACGGTTTGTCTCCTGTTCTCCTGGCTACACTATGCATGCTGACTTCTCAGGTGTCTACGGCTTCGATGTGCAGACTACCTCTCTTGCTTTTCTACCTGGTAGGTATATCATTTCCTGTCCCCTGCGCCACGCTAATAGAGATAGTCGGCGTCGGTGCAGCCTCCACCAGTCTCGTCGCCCTTTACTGGGATATGACCTACGACAAAGCCAAGAAACACAACAAGCCATGGCGCTTCGGTGCAGAACTCCATCGCCTCCCTATCTCCTGTCTCGGCGCCGTCCTCCTCACAGCCAGCTCGTTCTGGCTTGCCTGGACCTCCCGATCAGCAGTCCACTGGGCAGTGCCCATCGCCTCTGGCGTAGTGTTCGGTTTCGGCTACCAGACCATCTTCGTCTCGCTGTTGACGTACGTGACCGATGCTTACAAGATATACTCCGCCAGCGCGCTCGCCAGCTCGGTCATCCTGCGCAGTGTTCTTGGGGCGCTGTTGCCGCTGGCTGCCAAGCCGATGTACGAGACGTTGGGGGTGAGTTGGGCGACCTCGCTGGTTGGATTTCTGAGTCTAGCATGTGTACCCATTCCGTTTGTGCTCTTGTACAAAGGGGAGTGGGTGAGAGAGAGGAGTAAATTCTGTCAGCAGCTGATGAAGGAGGAATGGGCCAAGGGAAGCTCAGACACAGAGCGTGGAATACAGGGTTGAGGCGGGGTAACGGTGAGGTAGAGGTATAATGACTTATGAGAATAACCCACTTAGACACTGAAAGTTCTTAGTATATAATTTCGGTTATAGAAATGGCATTTGAAGACAGCGAACAATGGCAATCAAGTGATTGGAGGAAACACCATTCCAATGGGTGTAGTATGATGGAAATACATTCATAAGCCAGGCTACTCTCCGAACAACCTAAATCTTAGTGATCTTCAATCCAGTCGCTTGCTCCGGTCCATGACATGTGTCAAGGTGCGCTTCTGTAACGCAGATGACCCTAACTGTCATGGCGCGCATATTCATTTTCGCCCGAACCCTGCGCACGTCGGCGCTACTCTATACATGTGCCAAGGCTGGCACAAATTTATCACCCAGGGCATACGGTACATTCCATGTAGCTATGACATGCAAGAATAAGATGGCCCGTTGCAGCTGGCACTGTTCCACATAATAAGCTTATCTTGGCCGCAGTTGGGTCCACTGAGCCTTGCGGTTAGTCGCTCTGAACAGACCCAATTTTGCTTATTTTAATGTTTCCAAGTAGAAAGGAAGACAGCTGTCCTTCTGAAAAGGAAAACGAACTTACACAAAGTCACTTTAACTTGTAGAAGATGTCTACTCAGTGTACGATGGCTATTGCGGGACCATGTGATGCCGCTAGATGCTAAGGCCGATCTATAGTCTCACACCAGAATGCCAATGACTCATCAGCAACAACCGATGTAACTATATGCGAAGAACACAATCTCCATCACCAAAAAACATCTTCTTCCCTCTTATGTAAATGTCCGCCGCTCATTTCGATGCATTACCCTGAGCAAGCCGTTGCAGTAATTATTCCCGAGGAGGTACCACCCATACATACCGAACGCCTTCTCCTGCGGCCCCTGAGAATCGACAACGACGAAGACGCCGCGGGAATATTCAGTATCAGAAGTCGACAAGATGTCGTTGATTGGCTGTGAGAAACCCTGTATTCTGCAATGACATCCTCACAACTAACTTGCCCAGGTGGCCAAGAGCGGCAGATACCACGGTCGAAGAAACCAAAGCCCACATGATGAAGAAGGTGTTCAAAGATCCCGACGCAGCCGGTGCTGTTGGGCGGTTATTCTTCTTTGTCATTATTCCCAAAAACGAGCCTGATCGTATTATTGGGTCCCTTGGTGTTAACTCTCTGTCGCCCGCTCCCTCGGTGGGATACGCCATGCATCCGTCGTACTGGGGGAGGGGATACGCCAGCGAAGCCTTACGAGGGGTGATCGACGCGTGGTGGAAGCTGCCTCGGGTCGACGGCTTGGGATATGAGGAGAAATTGTTCGCGGCGGTTAATATAGCTAATAAAGGGAGTGTGAAGGTTTTGCAGCGAAATGGGTTCAAGATTTACAAGGAAGTCGTGCTTGAGGGGGACACGGTGGCTTGTATGGAGTTAGAGAGCCCTTGCCGAGCGATTCCTTGACCTCTATCGGTGGATGATCAGGTCTACTAGCATCGATTTTCTTGTACTTTAAGTGCTGAAAATGCAAGATGAGCTGTAGCACTAGTTAATGTCAACCCATGCAGCTGAACTATTTGGGATCAGTGATCCGAGATTACTCCTGCGGTGCCAACTTATGTCCGTCGCGTCTTAGCATAATACTTTAGAGACAGAACTCCAAAGGCATAAGGATGTGAAGAATCTGGGAATTCCTTCCACTCCCCTTGCACAGACCCAAGTTGTGTGCCGATTGCTAGTAATAGTGTCTAGGAGAAAAGAAGTATCGGTGTCTCCCTTATTCTAACCGAGTCTGTGATTGATCAAGAGGAACTCCCTTGCAGGGTGCATCACGTCAAGTTGGGTTTCCATCTTCATTATGGTACACCAATCCCTCGCTGGTGCCTTGATCTATCTAACAGATGTTTTATAGAGTGAAGACGTACTACCAGATTTACAATCTAAGAGGGGTTGTTATCCTTGAATAGCCTCAAGGGCAGCTCTGCACTGATGACTGTTGAATCAGGCGGTTGACTCCGACAAGGCCTCTCAATGAACATCAATCAGAGACCAGCGGACCCGCCAATAGAACTACTGTAGTAAGAGCTTGGAGCTATAGCTTACAATCTATTAAATCGAGTGCTATTTATAGAAACTGTGGCTGTCAAATGCATGGCCCATACATACAGTGCAGCAAAATGCTGTACTCTGTAAGGACTGGATCGGAAATATGATAATATCATCTCTCACTGCTCTCGGAGAACCACTTCTTCAATCCGTGTTGTTCCTTTCCCTTCGACGGATTTCCTCTCCGAACATTGTCCTGTTTTTATGCCGCCTTCCCGTAGGAATGAATCAATACATTGGCCGAATCTCAGACACCTCTGGACAATAGGATATGCCAAATTCTGAAGTCCAAAGCTCTCTCCTCATTCAGATCCACACCGCTAAAATCCTCTCAAGGACAAGCTCGTATTAGGCCCCAGTGATCATCGCCATTGGTCCTCTATTCGCTTCTATACGAGCTCTGCACCAATCTTTTGAATCCTTTGACGTCCAACAAGACACTCAGTAAGACATGTCGAAGAATGCCGATGCCGACTTGCAAGTTGAGTCGGTTTATTGACTCAGGTGATTGAAGCCACGCTTTCGGTCAACTCTTGATGGCGATGAGTTCCAGACCACAAACCAGACAAATGCCGAAATTTCCGTCCTGTAATCGATATTTTTCTGTGTGACGCAAGGCTCTCACAGATCTCGCCAAGACGTTTTGTAAGACATGGCAGTCTGACAGCGCGATTAGGCAATTCCGTTGGAGCTCCTCGATCAATCATCTGAGACAAGTCGAACTCTATGGCTCGCTCTCAGCATCATGACTAAGTCCAGGTGGGAGTCTCGTACTTATCACAGAACGCCGTCTTGATTCGAATGGTTCTCGAAGAGGCCGTCAGCTTCAATGGATGCTATGTCACACGACGATCAAGGCTTTGGACTGCCACCATCCCTTGTCGGCTCGAACTTGAATGCCTCGAGGTGCGCTCCGCCGGCTGAGCGGCTGCGGCCATCCCAGAGACATAAATAGTCGTCTTCATCCTGTCCACTGGTCCAACTAACAAGCCAACTTATCAAAGTCAAATCCCGACTATCCTACCAAATTACTACCTATCAACCACAATGTTCAAGTCGGCCGCTCTTTTCAGCCTCCTTCTCGCTGCAGCGACAGCCTCTCCCACCCCGAGCGAGGACCTCGAGGCACGAGCTTGTGCTGGTCTGGGCCCATCCGTCATCGACGTGCTAAGAGTCTCAACACCCGACAATGCCTCTCCCGGCCAGCAGTTCACCCTCAGCCGCGCTGGGTATCCCCCTTACAACACGCAAATCTCCGCCATAACATTCAACTACATCCCCCCGAACGCAACAGGCTGCATGCTGGAAATCAACATCCCGGCCCTGTCGCAACCCAACCAGATCGCCGAGGGTGCCACCCAGGTCGATATCTGGACTACTGACCCCTGGAACTATCTCTCGCTGCCTACGTACAACAACCCCCCGAAGAGACGGGAGATGGTCGGCACGTACATCTTCCCGACGCAGCCGACGACTGAGGCGTCGAAGACTATCATTGCCTCGAATACGTGCTCGGATACCATGAGCTTCCTCGTGGAGTTGAGCAACTGGCAGCAACAGAGTGGCAGTGTCACCTTCTACAATACTTTGGGTGGAAAGCAAGGGATTGAGCCTACTGGGTTCAAGATGATCTATAATTGTTAAATCTGCCGTGTATTCCTTTGGCCTGTCAGATGCGGGTCGGGGAGTTTACACAGCGCTCGAGCAGAGTGTTTCAGCAGTGTTCTATAGGTATAGAAACTGAAGGGTGTTGCTTCCAATTCTTGTATCTTTGTTTATCGCTTAAAGAGAGTAAAAAGAGGAAAAACAAAAATAGAACAAGTGACCAGTGCCGGGCTCGATCCGGCGACCTTATCGGTGTTAACGATACGTGATAACCAACTACACCAACCGGCCTTACTTGTTGCCTGCATTGTGGACTTTTTGTCTTATAGACAAATATTGTATGTCTCGGGTCGCACCTTGATATGAACTTAGACAGGCATCACAGCGCTGCAATCCTTTCGATTTTAATGTTGATGGAAACATTGGTAGTCATAGTGACCACCCTAATTCTGTATCATTATTGATTTCCGATCGGATTCGTTCGCGGTCGGACAGTCAATGATCGCTAGCGTAGAAACAAGTTTAGATATATATCATGGAGTAAATAGTTCAGACTGCTGCAATGAAATGTCAACCTTACCATGTTAAATCATATCGAGACGAATTCGGCCAGCTGAAAGATAAACACTAATAATTCCAAACTCCTGTTCATCAATGTAATACAACGATTGGAGAGTATCAACGTTGCCTCTTACTGGGAGAGTATATAGATCACGTGACACTCTATTGACAAGAGTGCTGATCCCAGAACCACCAACTTGAAGATATTAAAGCTGACTTCCTTATAACTAAAATGACACTAGAATCAAGGTATTCTGCTGTGCTCCAAAAACCTAGGCCCCACAAGTTCGGGATTGCCTTGATGCGTATCTTGCTTCGATTAGGTTGGACTGCCCAATGTGACATCATCATCCTGATGTCATTTCTTCTATACAAATCAAGGTCAAGCGAAGGCTTTATATATCTCGACGACCACCAAGGCCAGAGACCAAGATGGACCGTATATACAGAAACGTAGCCTTTCAATTGCGGCCAAATTTACCTCTCCGTATACCTACGTGTTCTCACTCAACGCGGAGCATCTCAATCCTGACAATCCACCGACCGAGGATCACAAACTTCAAATCAGGAGTTACCAAGACACAGATCGGTAGAGAATACTCACTCACAACAAGTGAAGAAAACATGAGGATCGCAATTACTGGCGCTCGTGGCTCCGTCGGCCAATTTGTGGTCAAACTCTGCGCTGATGCCGGCCACTCCACGGTGCAGATCAATCGCACCGACACCGACTATGACGGCACGCCCCGCTCGGAGATGGCAACGGCGGACGTTGCAAACGACTATGACGCGTGCCTCAAAGCATTCAAGAACTGCGATGCGGTCATCCATCTGGCATCGATCCCCGACCCGGTCGATAAACCAGATCACACCGTCCACAACAACAACGTCAACTCGGCATTCAACTGCTTCCGCGCCGCGGCGGAACTGGGCATCAAGCGATTCTGCTATGCTTCGTCAGTCAACGCTGTGGGGCTGGCGTATGCAAACCAGCCACTCCAATTCGACTACTTCCCCGTCGATGAAGACGCCCCGCAGCGACCAACGGATGCCTATGCACTGGCCAAGCATGAGGCCGAGATCCAAGCACGCTCGTTCGCGACATGGTTCCCTGGCATGAAGATCGCGTGTTTGCGTATACACGAGGTCGCTCCCCTCAAGGACGTGCAGAAGGAGCACCAGGAAGATTGGGAGAATGCTGCGGTCAAGCAGTTATGGGGCTGGGTGAGCCCTCAGGCGACAGCGAGGGCGTGTCTGCTCGCTGTGGAACGGAGCGATAACTTTGAGGGATGCCAGGTGTTTAACATCGTGGCGCCGACTACCACCCAAGACACACCCTCGGAAGAGTTGGCCAAGAAGTATTATCCGGGGGCGGAGATTCGGGGCGATATGTCCAAGAACCAGAGCTTCTTTGCCGTTGAAAAGGCACAGAGAATTCTTGGATGGACCCATGATGAGAAGGAGTGATCTCCCGTGTGACAAAATACATGATGTGTCATGATAAAATCCACTGTAGCTAGGCAGCCTTAATTGCATATATCTCCATGATATTGAGTGCAATGGACAACATAGTAATGACTGCCATTGGATCAGCGTCAGACTATTGTGTTTTGCTCTTAGCACAACGCATTAGGCCATTACAAGTTCCTGCGCCTGCATGCTTCGGTCAAACCTGCCCAAGATCTGTCCGTTTCGCAAGATCTTGTTACTTCAAGTAGAATGGTTAGAATGGTGACAATTGATAAAGACAGATGTCGCTCAATATTCATCAGGTCAAGCAAAGCTCCTGCAGAGCCACTTCATCAATCTGCCAGATGCGGGATGACCGTTTCATTTTGACAACCGTGAGTCCCTGTCAAGTTGCTCGAAAGCCTCTTTCAAACCCGATAAACGCCTACGGACGAGAAGGACAGAAAGTTCAGTCGGCGACTCGGTTGACCACCGAAGTTTCCACATTGAGATGGATTCCCCCTTGAGACGGTCGTCATAATCAGGAAGCCTCCGAAGAACCGGAATATGATACCCTTCCCGGCCAAGCGGCTCTCAGCTGAGGCAATCTTACCATGGCCTGATGCTGTCTGAGACATTCACGGGATTGCCACGGGGACCACCATCATGAAGATGATCCTGAGCTCTGTCGAATATCCTTTAAGACTATTCTGTGAGCAGATATCGGACGAGAAACGTTACCCGGCCGAGTCTCGGACGTTCTCGGCCGATAGAGACGGTTGTTTCAGTGGGAAAGAAGCTCAGCTCGTGTTGTAAGCGCAATTTGCAAGGAGCAGAAAGACTGAAAGAATTGCAACAGACAGGCGTAGAGAGAGATTTTCAGATACAATTCTCCAGACTGTACAGTTGCTGAAAGCACGAATGAAGGAGGAAGAGAGAATCTGGAGAAGTACAAAAGTTGGAGACTGTGGGTCTACCTACACGTGATATTGAATAGATCCAGCCAATTAGATCCTGGATTCTATAAAGATAGCCTGATGCGGATTGGAGAAAAAAAGTTAAGGTACCGTTCAGAGACTTTTGATTGCTTCGCTACAAATCAGTTACTCTATTGTCCATAACCTAGTATCATACATGAAAAAAATTCCAGTCTATCGGATCCAGCCCTTGGGACCGCCCCAGGTGCCCTTCACCATGTAGTTGTAGTAGACCCAGGGGAAGAAGTCTTTCTTCAGGTGGTAGAACGCACGGCGAGGAGTGGCCTGGTCGATGCCCAGCATTTTACCAAACGTCTCCTTGGGTTCTCCTGCGTACTTGAACTCTGCTAGTAGGACCTTGCCGTACTCGGTCAGCAGTGGACAGGAGGTGTAGCCGTCGTAGGAGGAGTCGAGCTCCTTGCCCTCCATGGTTCGCAGCAGGTTGCTGACGAGCACGGGTGCCTGTGCCGTGATCGCAGCCGCCGTCTTGGACGTGGGGAGACTGGAGGCATCACCGGCCGACCAAACATTGCCGTACTTCTTGTGGCGAGTGGTGTTGTCGTCGACGTCGACGAAACCAGCCTCATTGGCGAGAGGGCTGTTCTTCACAAACGCATGCGCTCCCATCTTGGGCACGACATGCAGGAAATCGAACCGTCTGGTCACTTGCTCCTGTCCATCCAGACGCTTGAAAGTCGCCTTGTCGCCATCGATGGAGACAAGGTCGTGCTGGAACAGTCCTTCCACCTTTCTCTCCTTGCGCAGCTCCTCCAGCTTGGCGCTGTATTTGGGCACACCGAACATTCCGGGAAGCGCGGTCGCGAAACTGATCTGAATTGCTCCGCTCGAGGGGTTGCTGGGGTTGTAGAGCCCGGCGCGTTTCCAATAGTCTAGCGCGAGCCACATGACCTTCTGGGGAGCGCCTGCGCACTTGATCACGCCAGCCGGCTGGGTAAAAATGGCGGTACCTTTCTGCAGTTTCTCGATGGAGCTGTAGGCCTTGTCGCAAGTGTCATAGCCGTAGATGGACGAAACGAGCGAGTTCGAATCCGCGAGAGCCTCAGGCAAACCTTTGATGCTGCTGAAGTCGACCTTGATGCCGGGCACAACGACCAAGTGCTCATAGTTGACCTTGTCGCCGTTGGCGAGCGTGATGAAGTTGTTTTCCGGCGAGAACGTGTGCACACTGTCGTTGTAGAACCTGAGCTTGGGATCGAGCAGGCCGTTGAGGGGTTGTCGTAGATCCTCCTTGTTCTTCAGACCACCGCCAACAAGAGTCCATCCGGGCTGATAGTGATGCCAGATCGCGGGGTCGACCACCGCAATGTCGTCTTGAGAGAACTTTCCGGTGCGAAGCAGCTGATGACTGACCGTGAGACCAGCGCTGCCACCGCCCACCACGACTACTCTGTGATTGCGCGACGTGCCCACCGCAGCTGTCGCGAAACCCCGCGTTACCGTCGAGGCATTCTGTGCAGCAAATACCGAGTGAGAAACAGCAGCAGAGGCTGCCACTGTTACGCGGCTGCGAAACATGACTGACATGATATGAGACCGGAAGATGTAAGAGAACTGGAGTGCAAGTGAACAAAAGGAAGCAAGAGTTGAACGGCACGATGATTACAGAAATACGACCGATAAAAAGGGCCCCGGATGTCGCAATCAGGAGCGATTATGAATGGTGCGATAAGAAATTCTGATAAGCCCGGTGGGCCCACCCGCCCCTGTATCGGCGACCACGTTTAAGTTCGTTATGCTTGGCATTTATTATGTCAGCTGCATAAATAGTGATGTCATGCATAGAAGCCAGTCGCCGATTCAAAGTCATGTGCTTGGATCGCCGAGTGAGTACAGGTCGATCCCCGATGCATTGGCTGCATAGAGACCGAGGGATGTATAAACAGCTGCAGATCGCATGTGTCTTTGGCACTGCTATTGAGCGCAGACATATTTGAACATGGCATCGATTCAACCTCACATCTGCAGAAATTGGCAAGTAACAGCGGGTCTGTTCGGGGCGCCTCCTACTGCAGTCCGAGTGCCACTGCGCCCTCTTCCTTATAGAGCTACACAGAAGTCGCCCTACACGACTGGAAAAGTGCATCTGAGACCGTTAGCAGTCTATACAAGACCGCTGTCAAAAGTCCGTGCTCTGAATAATCGCGCCTATCCTAGCAAAAGCTCCCTGAATGGGCCCGTTCATCGAGTAACGTATAGCACTGCAACCATGGAACCAGGAGAACCGACCATTCACGATGTGTTTGAGAGCAAGACAGGCACCTGGCAATACGTGGTGGCGGATCCAACGACATCAACAGCCGTCATCATCGATCCGGTCCTGGACTATGACCCCGCTACCCAGGGCATCACCACGGAGTCCGCTGACGCGCTTCTGTCCTTGGTCAAGGAGAAGGGATACAAAGTCGACCGAATTCTTGAAACCCATGCACATGCAGATCATCTTACTGCAGCGTCGTATCTGCAGAAGCGCTTGGCCGAGGAGCAAGGCCACCGGCCACGAATCGGGATCGGCAAGCGCATCGGGCAGGTGCAGAAGTTGTTTGGGCAGAGATATGGCATTCCTGAACAGGAATATAAAGATGTCTTTGACAAATTGTTTGAGGACGATGAGACATTTAAGATTGGCAATCTGATGGCCCAGGCCATCCATCTTCCTGGACACACGCCAGACCATTTGGGATACCGCATTGGAGGTATGCCGAGTCACGCCCATTGACTTTGTGTCGCATTGCTAATTGAACCGGCTAGACAATGTTTTCTGCGGTGATCTGATCTTCCATTCGGATATTGGCACCGCACGCTGCGATTTCCCTGGCGGCAGTGCAAACAACCTCTATCGTTCAGGGCGGAAGGTCTTGGGCCTGCCCGATCACGTCAAGGTCTGGACGGGCCATGACTATCCTCCCGAAGGGCGCAAGGAGCCCGTCCCCTCGCTGAGTGTCCATGAGCATAGGCAGCAAAATAAACATCTTAGAGACGGCGTTACCGAAGAGGAATTTGTCACGCTCCGGAAGGAACGTGACTCGAAGCTGGCGGAGCCGAGGCTGCTTCACCAGTCACTGCAGATGAACATTCGGGCAGGGCGATTGCCGAAACCTACAGAGTCGGGGCAACGGTTGCTTCACCTTCCGTTAAAATTGAAGGGGTTGAAATGGTAGTGTTGTCACAGTCAGATGAAGCAGCAAGATACCGGTATTTTGTACATATACCAAAAGTAATTATAGTAGTCTAATTCCTCTGCGGCCGGCACGGAACGCCCGATTGGGTTAGGCCAAGTGCTTTGTACTCTGTAGATCCTACTGCATCTAATCTTATCAGATCCTGACAGAACCGAAACGAGAGGGCAAATTGTAGATCAGACATCTGTAGCATGTAATGACACAGGCACATCTGGCTTCTATTTATACGTACATGGTATACAGTTGGATCAGTATACCATGGTATTTGAATGATTCGTCCTAATTCAGTCTACCACAGCTGCTGCGGGCCGAGGTTTTCCCGGTAGGGCTGGTGAAGCTGTCTCCAACGAATCTTCCCTTTCTCCCTTCCTCTGTCAAGACGCCAAACAACTCCTGTTCTCTTCATCACTCCCAGTGTCATCTCTCTTGATTCAGCAAAGCATACAGCAAATATAACCGGTACGGTTGTGCCAGTTCTGCTGATTTGCGACCGCAAAATGCAGCTTCCTTTGCGGCAACCACGAACCAAGGGCCATGCGGGTATTCTGCATCCCTATGTATGTACTCCGTAAGACGCGCGGGCTTCATCCGACAGGCTTTGGGACTTACACGCTAACAACTCATCAATTGACCAGTGTGAAGGATTGGTCGCTTTCGAGTATACCAACGGCCTCGTTAGAAAACCAAACACCCTCGTGTTCATCGGCGGCCTGGGCGACGGACTCGGCACTGTCGAATACCTGACCGACATCATTACAGCGCTGGAATATACACCCTGGTCCGTTTTCTCACCCATTCTCTCTTCCTCGTATAGCGGATGGGGAGTGGGTCATTTGGGCAAAGACATCGATGAGATTGCGCGCTGTGTGCAGTATGCTCGGGAGTACAAGCAGGGGTTATTCGGCGCAGGGAAGATCGTGATTATGGGTCATTCGACGGGCAGTCAAGATGTCATGCACTACTTGAGTTGTGCGAATCCGCGACCGCGTCACCCGGTGCTGGACAAGGATGCGGCAGTAGAACCTCCCAAGCGGCCTCCCGTCGACGGAGCCGTCATGCAAGCGCCTGTCTCAGACCGGGAAGCGATCACTTGGGTCATCCGAGACGGAACGGATAGGGACGGGCCGGGAAGAATGCGCGAGATATACCAGAGAACTATTGCGCGTGCCCGATCTACCCCTTATGAAGATGATGACACCCTCGACACCATCCTCCCCCTGTCGGCAACAACTCGGATCGGGTATCCGAGCTCAACACCCGTGAGCAGTCGACGGTTTCTGAGCCTGGCCAGCCCAGATAGTCCAGAGAAACCGGAAGAAGACGATTTGTTCAGCTCCGACCTCACCGATGACCAGATGCAGAAGACCTTTGGCCAGCTGGGGTCGCGCGGTCTGCTGGGTTCAAAACTGTTAGTCTTGTATTCCGGAAGAGACCAGTCGGTGCCACCGTGGGTTGACAAGGAGCATTTGTTGAAGCGATGGTCCCTGGCAGCCGGCGACCGTTGGGACAGCAACAGCATGATCATCCCGAACGCCTCGCATGCGCTGAGCGATGAGGATCAAGCCGAGCCGAGGAGGATACTGGTGGAACGCGTCATGTCATACTTGGAAAATGTAGAGAAACACCCGACAAATTGCGAGTTAATTTCGAGCACCAAAAGCGACCAAGCGCGATCAATCGAACCCGACTCCTGTGACCAAACGGGAGGCTTGCTTTGTGGTAGGTTACCGCTTAGCATGCCATCTGAGCAGGTGTAACAGGTTACACAAGCCTATGAGGCCGAGTCACTGAATGCTTGGAGGGTCCCAGTTCCTTGTGGTTGACCGGACCATGCACCCAACGCCAGCCAAGTGTTGATGTTAAGGGGACTGGGCCCATGGGTGCGATTCCATCAGTTCGATTGCTTGTACGACCAACACGATGCAAGTACGACCATGATCTATTAGATATCCTGCTTCGACCGTGAGCGTATTGGCAAATGGTGGGAGCTACAAGAAGTGCAAGCACAAAACCTGTGTCGATTCAGATCGGATATCTGATATCTCTATGTCATTGACTCCGTCTGGGTGATGAAGTACCTTGATTTCTGAGCACATTATGATTGAAGATAAGTTTCTGAATTCTTATATATTATACACCAGATCTGTCCCACGTCTCTCAAACTTGTACCAGTCCCCCAGATCAGACATACAGGCCGTGATCCAACTCCATTGCTTGACCAAAGGCCCAACATAGTACCCCATTATCTCCTCAGAAGATTGTCGACGCTTCAAGCAGTAGGCTGAGCAGAGGGGACGTCAGATGGAGCGACGCCGGTGGGGAATGAACCCTGGCCCTGGCCGTGACCCTGACCACCAAATCCGGCAGCACCAGAGGGGACAGCGCCAGTAGGAGAGGGGCCAGAGCCCTCGCCGCCCTGTCCAAAACCAGGGAAACCTCCCGCAGCGCCAGAGGGAGCGGCACCAGAAGGAGCAGCACCGGAAGGAATCGCGCCAGAGCCGTTGCCGTGCTGACCACGGTAGTCACCACCGTGACGGCCGCCCTGATGACCGCTAGCCGATCCAGAATGGGAAGCACCAAATGGCGAGGTGCCAGAAGATTGGAACTGGGCGTTGCCAGAGTTCTCAGATGCCTGTCCGAAGCCGTCAAAGCCTCCAACTGCGCCGGAAGGAGCGGCTCCAGAGGGGATGGCTCCGGAAGGGACAGCGCCGGTAGGAGAAGGACCAGAGCCTTCCTCGCCTGGGCCTCCTGGGCCGCCGTGACCGCCCTGTCCGAAACCGCCAAAGCCATTGGGAGCGCCCGAGGGAACAGCGCCGGTGGGTATGGCACCAGAGGGAATAGCTCCAGATGGAGCAGCGCCTGAGTCCTCGAAATCCTGTGGCGAGCGGGCCTGAACTCCTTGGCCGCCGAAGGAAGAACTGCCCTCCTCACCTTGGGGAGCGCCAGAGGGAGCAGGGCCGGATGGAATGGGGCCGTTCGGGCCATCGCCACCAAATCCTCCAGGTACTGGACCACCAGGGAAACCGGATGGCAGGCCAGAGGGGACACCAGAGGGGAAGCCAGTGAAGAATCCGCCAGGAGCGCCCCGTCCGGTAGGAGTGGGCTTTACATCGGACCCTTTGTCGGCATGCTGGATGGGGGCAGCCAGGGTAGAGCCGAGAAGGCTGAGCAGGAAAGCAGCAGTCTGAGGCTTCATTGTGAAGTGGATAGAATGGACGGATTATGTGACGTAGAAGATCTGATTCGAAGTGGAAGGATTGAAGATGGCAACCAGGCCTTGAAGTCAAAGAGTGTGAGTGTGAAAGTTTGAAAAGAATGGAAAGTTGTGTGCTAGATTCTGGAGTCACCGGGACTATGAGGAGAAGAATAGGGATTCTGAGAGCGGATTTGACGGCATTTATATAGGCATGCAGTCGACTAGGGATTTCCAAATAGGGCCATTAGTCCATACTGAGTCTGCTCAGTATGGAGACCTTCTCTGTGCCATGCTTCCTCCACCTTTGACACTGCTTCAACACTGAAGCCACCAAGCTGGTACACGTCAGCTTAGAGGGATCGTCAGGTGGAGAAAGATTTGGGCAACACTCGCAACGATGAGCAAGAGAGACAAACACCTGCTTCGACCTACAGACTCTGCTCGACAGAGGCAGGACACAATGAACCAGCGTCTAGACCCAGGGATCGTCCTGCAGCGCCATTGCCCACTACAAGCTGCCAGGTCGTCACAGACGACTGACGACTGCAGTGGAGGGACGGCTGGAGCAAGTGAAACAACAAAGGCGCCACCTGCTTCTGATTGATAAATGATGCCAAGAAAAGCCAAAACGCATTTGGCAGCGTTACTGACTCGAGCTGGCGCCAGTGATTCAAGTTAGACTCGGGCCGTTGGTGAGCGAGTTCTCGACTCTAGCAGTATCATAAATAGTGTGTGGTACGCGTCATCCTGGTCTGTGCTTCGGTCGAAACAGTCTTAAGTTAAGGGCACTGAGCTGCTAAGCTTATGTTGGAGGATCTTGTGGATCCCTCGCGGACAACTCAGGGAGTCCAGCGACGTTGTCCCCTGATTGTGGGATTGGAGGTTGACACAGTTGGGGTCCAGGTACTCTCATTCGCGGTAATTCGGGAATTGCTCTTGCTTACAGGCCCCTACTAAAATCGGTAGGGCTGTATCATGTATACTATTGAGTACGTACGCAATACCTTATGTGGATTAAGGTGAAACAAGATGAAGCACTAACTCAGAACCTAGAAAACCTGTGGGGACTGGACGAGCTGGGAAATAGTAGCTACTAAACGTCACGGACAGAAGGTCATCTAGACTAAGTCAGATACATGAAATAGCGGCTGCGAAGACGGAATGGTGGCAAGAGGACAGTCCCTTGGTGGGTTTCAAGTAGATAATCTGTATACAAAATCCCATCTAGAGTCTGCCATTTGGCATGCCTGTATTGTGCGGTCACTTGGGGAGATATCCAGACCGCTGGAAGGGGAAATGACATTGGGGCCATCCATGTTTCAGAACGGAGGATATCATGATCCTTTGAAGCTCGGAAGACCACATCATGCATCTCGATTGAACTAACAGCCGTTTTCAACTTCTCTGTTAAAGAGGGTGACTTGAATCGAAGGTAGAAGACTAGGTACTGCTGTTCTGTAATATCATGTCCTAGGTTGATTCATTGGCAAGAACTCTGATCACGCTAATCTGATGTGAATTTAGAGTTAACCAAGCCTGCAAACCTCGCGCCATCTCTTGGTCTGTCTTCTTCTGAAAAAGAGCAAGAATGCCACTTTTACTCTTTGGGGCTGCGACGTCCTATACCCGGAGGATGGACCCATGACCCCAGACAGAAATGAACCCACCGCAGCAGACTGTTGTTTGTGACCTTCTTGAAACGAATCCAAGCCGAGCTCCATCAAATTTTTGAGATCTTTGATTACTTGATGTATCGCTCTTTGCCCTCGGAACTAGCAAAGCTGGCCGCGTGGGTGCGGCTCAGTAGTGCGACATGCAACAAGTTTTCACCATTATATCGCTGAAAGATTATCGCCTACGCAACATCTATATTGGGCTGAATTGGAATACAACGATAGCCATTACACCCAATGTCCAAACGGCAACTTGGATGTAAGGTCGAGTAGCTTCAACGTCAGATGTGCCTGTGGTCCACTGGCACACCACATGGCTGGAGTACCCTGCTGCTTTTGCATGGGTTGTTGCATACTGCGCACGAAATAAATGGCTGTATACTGTCATGAGAGGCATGCCTTCTGCAGAGTGATTTTCTTGGGTATCTGTTATGACTGAAAATCGTCTCGCTCATGTCAGTCCCGTATGAGGCGAGTTTGACGCAAACAATGGTACCGAGTTCGAAGCTTACGACACAGCCTAATAACCCTGGGGTTGAAAGCAGCCTTAGCATTTATGCCAAGCGTATAAGGATACGTGTCTAAGGAATATGACCGATATGTTGGTTTAACGGCATCAAAGATGGACTGCCGTTTTAGGGTGCTCTTAGTTCTTACAGCTGCTGCTTGGCACTTTCTCAGAGGCTGGACAGGAGGAAACAGAGCAGGTGTCCCATATCTGACTGTCGTCCCTACCTCCGCTGCGATCTCGGATATTACCAGCTCAAAGCCAGAAAACAGATTGCATCAGCGGCTTCGGCAAGAAGCTGCAACAGTCCCCAGTTCAGAGGAAGAATGGGGAGCCCCAATGTCCTTCAAGAAGCTCCACTACATAGATAGTGCTGTCCGGGAAACAGTACATCTGACTCTGTGTTTCCGTATGCAGCCGACTGGGAAGTCATGTATCCATCTGGGATTACCTTGCCCATAGGCCACAACTGCCATGGGGTATGTGGGTTGCCGCGCCCACCTTGGATGTCCATAGGGACCAGGAGTTCTACCACGAAGGACAGTCATACCAGAGGAGCAGCATATGGGAAATGGCATGAGTCCGAGCAGGAAAAGGTATACCCAAGCGCGGGTATGCCCACGTAGAAGATCACTAGGGTAACAACTAAGTCGATATATCTACCTTTCGGCTCCAGACGTCATGTCATGCACGGTGAGCTTTTCTTTCTTTGGAAGATAAATTAAATTATTTCTTACTGACACGCCGTACTCATGAGCCCTGGTCGTCATCTGGTCTTCATCTGCTCAAACTAATCATCGCCTATATTGTGGTAACCATGATATTGAACATCTTAAAAAAAGACGCGAGAGGATAATTTGTGGCGGAAATATACATGTATTGTTGAGTGCCACTGTCTGAGTGTGTTTGAAAAAGGTTAACTAAAAGCCTGCTACAGTGCTATAAGGCTCGACTGGGGTGGCTTGAACTGCCTATTGACCTGGATTGAAGGTGATGATACTGATGGGGTCATTAGTCTTAGCGTATATTGATGCGCTGCTGAATCTACATATGCTGTGTTAGTTGGAAAGAATGTAGTTAGTTTACTACGGACAGTCTCTCCTATTCTCTATCAAGGTCTTCACGTACATTGATGACAGGCACCGAATGATATGAGATACAGAATTAATCCTTGGTATGCTAGACAAGTGCACAAAGAGAAACAAGCTGTGTAATCCCTGAAGCTCATATATATTTAAATTCACATCTAGCTCATTATTGTACAACAAGGATAGAATACTGCTTAATGGCACTGTTGAATATAGCTAGCTAGGAGTGAGCATAGTCATTACTTTCACTCACTTGACAGGGTTCTCACCTAATTACCTGCCTCGTACTGGAGTAAAGAGGCTGGTATAAAGCCAAAGCGCTTGCATATGATGCAGACTGTATATGAACTGACAATGTAGACTGTAAGAGTATGTGGTAGGAGATAGAGTACAGCTAGTAGGCTCAGTATAGCTTCTAAGATTGATATTTTTGGAGAAATAATAGAGTATCCCCTTCTGCAGAACAAGCCTGCAATAGAAGGGGCTTGCCAAGCGCGAAAAGGTCATGCCCTGCGTTATTTCTGTCAATTTAAGGGAAAGTGGAACTAAGCAAGTACGCCCTGGTCTGTTGTCATTTGCAGCCGTCTCAGTCACGGAACTCTCTGTTTCGGGTCATGTCTTTCTTGACGTCTTCAGCCCTATCTTGTCAGATTAAGGCTTGAGCAGATTCGGAATCCACGGAGAGGCTACGTTGACGGTAGATGCACACGGTCACAGAGCATTTCCTCGAGGTCAAAGCGTACTCCAGAAAGGAAAAAGACTACCTCAGCAGGTAATCACTGTGAGGTCATAGATTCCAGAGATGACATTCTGAGAAGCCCCCCGCTCTATGAAGTGAGAAATGGTTCATAGCACAGGCATGCTAGGCAAGGAAAGAGTAAAGCGATTCCGCACTGGGGCGCACTGCCTTGAGTGTGGATAAGGAGATGTCATGGACTGTCAGGCTGAGTTTATTGCGGTATCCGTCAAGGATCCGTGGTACAGTCGGGTTCTGCCAGGGTATCACTAATGCGACTGCCTGTCCTCTTACAGCACTTTCCCAGTTCTTGCATGGGGGTGGATGGTATGTCACACAAAGTCCCTTGCATGCTCCGGCTAAGAATCTAGACCAAGGTACTGGTAGAGGGCCGAATGGAATCTCCTACCAGTTGCGTCCTTGATTGCCAACAAGTTGCATCTCTAGGATGTCAATTGACCAGAGGCTAATTCAGCTTGCGCAGCCGATTGCATGTCAAGCAAACAATCAATCCTACATGGGCCCTTCTAGAAACAAGACGAGGTCAATTTCCGGTACTGCTACGACGTTCGCCACCTGGGCGAACTGACATGACATCGATTAATCAAGCATGATCAACCTCAGGGGCCAATTCGAAATCCTACACATGGACCCCGTAGAAAGTTTATTGACGGGAAGAAGTAAACCTACATCAAGATAAGTTAATGGGGCGGCGTCCATGTCAGTCCCATTCCACGGAAGTGGAACATTTTTACATGGTGGATTCCAGGAAAACCCCCTTGATCCAACCAGCTCGTTTGGAGGGGAGGAGACTGCGGGATTGAAGTCTACTGTGCTGATATACGGATCATAGAACTGTAAAACCAGGCTAGAGGCACAATGTCTCCGAGAAGACCAAAGTGTAAGCGTAGTCAGGCCTTTGGTATCCAGTATGCAGTTATCAGTGAGGCGGCAGGCAAGGCCGGCGAAAGTTCTAAGTCTAGTATTTGCACGACGGTGTAGATATACATATGCTTGCTGGGTGCTGCTTGTCGGCCTTTCAACCACATATCCACATAAAAATGTCTCGTACAGTGGAGTTGGGGTCGCAACCCACTGCGATGGCTGGCTGTCCTTCAGAGCAACAACGCCTGGTGTCAGAGACGAATCAGGTGCTTCAGTTAGCCACCCAATATAGCAAAGTTCAGAGGAGACCGGGCGGCAACTGGCGTGGACAAACCGGGATCAACAGCATCGCAACAACCGCAGAGCATATCTTCATGCACCAGGCTCTTGGCAGCAACTTGGATACAGACCGAGATGCTTTCATTTCATGGTTTTATTCTGTCCAGAACTCAGATGGCTCATGGGGCATCAGCCCCGGGGACCGTGGCGATCTTTCGGTTACGGTTGAGGCCTATCTTGCCTTGAGAATTCTAGGTGTCTCACGGAATGTGCATCAGATGCGCAGATCTCAATCCTTTATCCTTGCGGAAGGAAGCATAGCAAATGTTTGCTTTATCACCCGCATTCATCTTGCAATGTTCGGCCTATATCCTTGGAATGCGGTTCGAAGTCTGCCTCCGGAGTTGGTATTGCTGCCTCAATATATCCTCAGCAGTATATGCTGCTGGCCAGCTGTAGACCTTACAGTGCTGATCCCTCTCCTCATCCTCTGCCACCATCGCCCAATCTTTCCATTACCCATTCAGGACTGTGCAGCCAGCTCATATTTGCATGAATTGCAATGCAAACCACAAGAACCGCAAGAGAATGCCTTTTGCGCTTTCCCGCCTGGCACTTGCGGGGACACTGCACCGGCGTCAACCTCCACAGACTTGATTGTACATCTCCTAAACTTGCTAAAATACATCCTTCCGCTGCGACGCTATGCGCTTGATCGGAGTGTTGCGTTCATCCTTCAGACCGTGCGGGAAATGGGCGGCGTCGGGCCTCTGTCGCGGCCGCTGCACATGGCGATAGTTGCATTGGAGCTGGAGGGTTACTCGGTCTCATCTCGTTCTCTACGCACGACTCTGGACAATATCGGACACTTTGTGTATGAGGATGGGGGTGGAAAGCGGGTCTTGAGTGTGAATACAACCTTCCGCGACAGCAGTCGCATGATTACGGGGCTCCAAGATGCTGGCATCGCCGTGAATGCCCCATGGTTCAGGACGTCTGTACAATGGCTGCAGCGTTGTTTGCTTCCAGATGTTAACAGTGACACATCCAAGACTTTTGAGACTCGTGTCTGTCATGTGGATGATGTGGCATCAGCGATTCACGCGGTAATTCGACAGGATCCTCTCATGCTCCGCTCACACCTTGTCGCCAACGCTCTCCAATGGCTTCTGAAGCGACAGAATGCGGATGGTGGATGGACATCTCTAAGCAGCAGTCATTATCGAACTTCACCGGACAAGCTTGTGCGTCAGTCAACGCCAGACGTGACTGGGCATGTCCTCGAAACCTTCGGCCTGCTTCTGACTGTGAGTCGACGGGACACGAGAGTGGTTGCGCAAGGGATATTGGTCGATCAGGTCGCATCAGCTTCTCGAAGGGCAATACACTACCTGTCTGCCACTCAACAACCCTGCGGTGCCTGGTTTGGGTGCTGCACCAGGTATCACATCTACGCGACAAGCGCTGTCCTCCGCGCATTGGCCTATTTCATCGGGGTCAAAGAGCGCAACAGATGGACCGAGAGAGATGACAGTATCAACGACGACGTGTCTCAAGCGATCCACTGGCTTGAGAGCGCCCGCAATCGAGATGGAGGCTGGGGTGACATATGCTGGAGAGAGAAAGGTGGGCCGTCCACAGCGTCACAGACGGCCTTGGCGCTTCTGGCGTTACTCCCTTATCTGTCACCTATTGATAGCATCCTTCGAGATGGCGTGAAGTATTTGCTACGAACGCAGACCAAGGCCGTTGTTGGAGGGGCAATATGGACGGAGGATCAGCCAACGAGGGCTTGTTCGCCGGCCTGCACCCACAAGAGCTCCTCCTATAGCTCGCACTGTTTCGTCATGATGGCTATTGGCAGGTACGCGCAGTCACTGAGGGGTATGAAGATGCCGGGGAATGTACTATGCTGAGAATTATTATTCTATCTGATAGCCTGCATCAGATCAGTTTGTACGTATTCTGGCAATAAGTAATGCCAGGTATAACATAATAACGACACAGAAGATCAGTTCAGGCAAGGTGTCCGAGTGGTCCAAGGAGCACGGTTCAGGAACTGGACCTTAAAACTGAGTCATCAGTTTCCGTGTCTCGAAAGGGGCGTGGGTTCGAATCCCACCCTTGTCATTCATCTTCTATCTTTTTGCCCATCTAGCACCCACTCCTATGGACCTTGGCAGTAAAAGTGATTCCAGAATGACCTGGACGGTGGTTAGAGGGTTAATGATGGGGCCTGGTTTTACTTCAGGCAGTGTAGCAGAGGATTCCTCGATGTTGACCACGAGCAGCGAGGTAAGTCTTCCTGGTTCAGTCAAATGAGTGGCCATTATAACAGTACCCTGGAACATCAATATTCTGGCAGATATACTCTTTTAATTCAATGGCCACTCCAACACTTTCAGCCAGACTTGCTGGTTGCCTTCCCACTCCTCGGACTTCCCAGATCGTTTTAAGGACAACCGTCGATGCGGATGGCTCACACAGGATTGCCAGATGGTCCGGCGACCAGGGAATTACCCGTAACCTTCACCAGCTTCCAGCTTTTGCCCCTTCATTTTGGTCCTATCTCTGATCCAGCCTTTCTCTGCTGCTGGTCCCTGCCCTCAGCCTGTCGGATATGCCAGAGAAGGATCCCGTAGCAACTGTCAATCAGAAAGGCGATGACTGAACTCCACCATGCCAACGGACTGTGCCATATAACATGCCCGTGGCGAAACCGCAAAGTAAAATACAGTACACCAAGATTAGTGCCCAAAAAGCGACTGAGCCTGTCAACCAGTAAGAGACTAATGAGTTACGAACCTAGTTGCGAGATCACTTGTGTTCCCTGACATACCAAATGAAAAAGGATGCCCCCCGGCTGCTTCCCCGGACAATCAGTTGGCACAGGGAACAAGCACCCAGAAGTAATTGGCAGAGACAACCGCCCCAGGCTGATCCATCATCGGCCCCAAATTGGGCGACTAACGCCAAATGTGCCGTCATCCAACCCAGAATAGTAACCGCGAGTATCGAGAGAATATTCTGCTGGACTAGCGGCGCATGTTTCCACTCATTAGGCATGAACCTTATAGTTGCGAACACCACCATGACACTTCCCGCCATCCAGCTTCCAAAGACATACTGCAGAATTGGGGCCTCCGTCGGGGGGTAAAGCACAGAGAAAACGAACTCAAAGGCGATATCGCAGCAAAGTGGCATCAATGGCATGCTGTAGGAACGGTCCTGAAACGATTTGCGGACCATTCCAGCGTAAGTAGCAAGCCAGCATAGACACATGCTGACGCTCGTTGCAGTGAGTGCAGTAGGGTTCTCGAGATAGTCCAGAGCCGCCTGCAGCCCCTCGATCAAGCCCATCTTGGCAACGGTAGTGTCAGGAGGATCTGTCACTGCAGGCTTCTTCAGACTAGAAATGCACCGATTTGGGTAGTTGAAGTCTTGAGTAGACTATATGTGAGGTGGTCCTCGTTTTTCAAAAAGCTCGCTGGGTATGGTCGGGCCCTAGCAAACGAACAGAAATCATCGGCTGGAAGGGACTCAGGGTGTAGATATGATGACGAGCTTATTGAATGACAATCTAGGTTTTACCGTTATGCCTGAATTCGTGTCTGGACACATTTTCGTGAGATGGCATGGTTAACATACTGCGACAGCGTGGATACAACTGTAGGATCCTCTTCAGTGTTACATCATTGGTTATCTGGCTGCAACGGGTCGAAGACTGTCCACAAGGCTGTCCAAGTACTTGATTTGGTCCGTCCTGTGCAGATTCTGGGACTGAAGATGATCCCTTGGTTCGCTAGAGTAGTATTGTGCCGCATCAGCATTCCGTTCTAGCCAATCAGTCTTTCAAGTAACTTATCTGCTGCAGGTCTACTCAAACTGCCAGCATTCAAATTTCTTAAGCAATCCTTAAATTAGTGATTACTAATATTTGATGGTTTTACCGAATCCTACAAAGCTCCAGGGCAGGAAACCGCACCTCTCTTGAGCTCAGTTGGTTCGCTCCGAGTTCAGCTTGCGATCGACTAGCATAATATGCTTCAGGTGCTGGATGATGTTGCTCGGCAGATATTAATTACTGTTTGCTAAATGAAGCATTAACGGCAAGTAATAGCCTTAAATGCCCTCGATGCTGATGGTTGTCTGCCTTGCTACAGTTGCTTGCAAATCTATCTGGCTTGATGCATGATCCTCTTCAAGGTGCCACTGCACAAATTGCTTGACTGTGGAATTTCGCCATAGTCCTGCCCAGTGACCTGATGTGTTGGTTCCTGGCCTGGGATTTCCACACAACAATTACCCCTGCCAAGGCACAATGCATGAGATCCCGATAGATCCCATTTCGCGGACTTCCGTGGGCAGGCGAGGGTTATACCATCCATATGTGCCGGTTCCTATCACCAGTGTAGATGTGTAGTCCTCTGCCCGTGGTGCACTGATATAGTCCACTACTCATTACACCTGATTAGGCTCTGACTTCCTTGCAACTGGCTTCAGGTAGACTTTAAGTGGAGGCTTCTGCCAGAGGGTGAAATTTCTCTGCTGGATCCAGTCACGACAGTCAGGATCAATCTTCATGTCAAAGTGAAAAATGACAAGGGCGAGGATCAAACGCATTTCCGCGTACGCAAGGCTAAATATGGTCAATCAGCTTCCCCGATACAACATGTAGGTCGACTTACTTCCGTCCAAGGCAGTTTCGTGGGCCAACACTGAATGGCTGCAGCGCATCTCGTCGATCATTCGCAAACTTAGGATCACCCAGGAACCGCTCAGGGTGGAAATCGTTAGGCTCAGCGAAGTATTGCTCGCGGTGGTAGAGCGCCCACTGGGGGATAGCCACATATGTCTGTAGATGTAGTTAATGATATCGCTCATTAATCATCAAGATATCAATGTCTTCGGACCTGTTCCGGAATATACTGTCCCAGAATCTGAGCTCCTCCCTTGGGAACGACACGCGGCAGACCGTTCGCCACTGGTGGATAGATGCGCAAAGCTTCATTCAAACAAGCCAGCATGTATGACAGTTGGCTGACACTGACAAAGTTGATGTCTTTCTCGCTGTTAAAAGTTGAGCGCACCTCATCAACTAACTGCCGATAGGCCACCGCATTCTGGAGCAGTAGATAGATAACTCCGCTGAGGAGGGATGCAGTCGTCTCTGAACCTGCGAGGATGAGGACTTGAGCATTACCAATAAGCTCTTCAGTGCTCAGGTGCTGTAAGTTTGTCAGTGGACGGCCGTTAGTGCCAATGCGATTCCTGAATCAAAGCGCCAAATTACTAACTAATTCGTCTTTCTTCTTGAGCAATCCTTCCATCAGATCCCCCCGACTTGCAGTGACAGCCATGCGTCGCCGCATTTTGGCTTCTGTCTGCTGTTGTTGTTGCTTGATATCTCCTTGCAGATTCTTCGGGACCGTGTCTAGGGCAATTCGTTTCAACCATGGAAAGAACGAGAGAGCTTGCACAATTGTTAAGGGGCGAAGGGATTCAAAAATACTCTTGATCCACCCATCATACTTCGAAGACCCCAAGCATTCAAAAGGCTCCCCGAAGACCAGGTCACCAATTATATCAAACGTAGTGTAGTTGAACCAGTCTGAGATGACAACGGGCTGACCGTCATTGCTCTTTTCCAGCAATCTTTGCAGCAGGAGGTCTACATAACCCCGGATGATCGGCTCCTGGTCTCGCATAGATTTCTCTGAGAATCCAGGCGCCATTTGTCGCCGCAGCCGGCTGTGCTGCTCGTGGCTTTCGTCCACAATGCATCGTGGGCTCTGTTCTAAAGGCCGGTAGAACCATGGCGCTTTATCCATCTCCCTCCCAGTCTTCTTGTGGATGTCCGACCAGGCATCTGGGTGGGCGAAAAAGAGCTCATCAGGGGCGACTCGTACAATATCTCCGTAGCGTTGATGCATTTCGAGTGCGTCCAAGGTAAGCGTCCCTCCGATCAACCGATAGACATATGCCAGCCGCGACGCCCTGTGCAATAGTGGGCCGGGGAAGCGACTTAAGGGATGGAGGAACACGTTATAGACGGCTTGGGTGATTACATAGCAGACCACCTATCCCTTGTCAGAACCTACACCCATCAACAGCCAGAAATGAGGAAATTGCAGTTTGTACCAGGGAAATGCCCACGGTAATTCCTCCCCTTCCACACAGGTACCCATATAACTCATGCATATTTATCTTTAATCAGTGCTCGGCGAGAATTTTGAAACTCAACGCTTATCCCAAGCAAACAGCAAGATTCGAGGATTCTATATCATGTATCAAAAAGTTGAGGGTGGTGCAGCTGATACCGTTGTTGCGTCATAATCCAGCGCCCTTCAAAGTATTACATGGATACTTAGGATGGCATAATAGACCGGACTGCAAACAACCCGATCTCGCAATTTCCAGGTCTCTTCCCCGGTGCCGCCTCTCCAGCATATGTGCTAATGAGCACTCCTAGCCAGTTTAAGATTTGCAGAATTATTGAGAGCACCCGGATATCAGGCCGTGTGGCATGAGCAAATCACCTCCCCTCCAAGTGCGAGAATCCATTACACAGCCGAAACTCATGGGATGCATGTAAAGGGTAGCCTTCCAGCTAATTAAACTACTTGTGCGTCTTGAGTCTATCACAATCACTGTTCGCTCTGTGTTGCTATTGCTTGACTTGGCTCCCGAGTATGGTATACGTCATCTATCTTGGTGTCACTAGTGGTGGCGCGCAGGTGCAATCTTGGTCAATATACAGTTTTGCTATTAGACCTATGGTTTGATTCTGCTGACCAAGTGTATGATCAGGACTTAGGCTTGAATCCGGCCAAAGGAGCCGATCGCTTTGGCCAATAAATTTACGGTTCAGTAATTCGGCATAGTGAACCTCTGAGCTCGCACTGAAGGCACAGACAAAGGGTAGCACGACAGGGATCGGAGATTTAGGCGACAGTTCCACTGCCGAATGCACAAGGAAGCCTTAAAAATACCTGCTAAGTCAGCTGTGCCTTCAGTGTGTTCAATCAATGTCCTTATTGATCCTCCAAATTCCACACTCCAGAAACGTGGGTAGATGCAGCTGCCAACTTCCAGAAGGCGTTAAAAGGCACTGTGGCTTGGGTGTCAGAAAGGGCAGTGAAACACCTTTCTACCCACATCCATAGTCTAGAGGCTAAAGACTTGGCTGTCCATAGATGTGTTCTGGTTCTGCCTCAGTGGGTCAGCTTCCAAGAAGAAAGAACAAGTTCTTGACTCATCAAGTGGGGAAAGATGCTCAAGGCAGTATTTATTGACTCGTGGCAGCACTAATATCTCGTAATCTTCTCGTCGCCATCTGGCTCCTTGTGTCTCATCATATTTCTCTCTTCTGGAACAGCGAATATGTCGACGACAACGGTTGAGCTTGCGCCACCAGGACAACAAGAGTCACAGCGCTCAGTCCACACATTTGGTCCGACTGGTGACGATGCCATTGTTCAAGCAAAGCAAAAATGGAATGACCCTCCCATTAACAAATGGCGCGTGTTAGCTACATTCGCCAGTTTCGCCGTCGTAGGAGCCAGCGACGGTGTCTACGGAGTGAGCTCTCCTTGTATAGACAGACCCATGGTACAAACTAATGATTTCTCTCCCAGGCACTCGTCCCATATGTATGCACAGAATTGAACTAATTCTCATCACCGAGAAACTAACACCATGTAGCTTCGCGAAGACTATAAACTGTCGACCACTGTGGTCTCCTTAATCTTCGTGACCCCATTTGCCGGATACGCAATTGCCACTCTTGTCGTCAACAAGATTCATATGACGCTTGGACAACGAGGGATTGCGATCATTGGTCCGCTATGCCACATCGCTCCGTTCGTGATCATGGCCATCCACCCGCCCTGGCCGGTAATGTTGGCCGTCTACGTGATCGTTGGCTTGGGCAATGGCCTCATTGACGCTGCATGGAACTCCTGGGTCGCCGATATGGCCAATGCAAACACCATGACGGGGCTCCTCGGGGCGTTTTATGGTGTGGGGTACGTCAAACATGTGCGATGACCGTTACAGCAATACTGACGGTCGACCCAGGGCAACACTGAGCCCAACAATCGCGACGCAGATGATCAAGTCGGGCCTGCACTGGAACTATTTCTACTACACTCTTCTTGGGGGCTCCGTTCTGGAACTGTTGACCAGCGTGGCTACATTCTGGCAAGAAAATGCAGTTAGCTACAGAGCCAAAAACCGCAGGAGCCCCGATAGCAGCGGTGGGAGCCGAACCACGGAGGCAATGAAAAGTCCCATTACCTGGCTGATCGCCAGCTGGCTGTTTGTGTACATGGGTGTCGAGGGTGCGTTGTCTGACCTTCTCTGGAGCAAATGACCTGATTGCTAAGTCTGACAGTGTCGGTGGGTGGCTGGGTTGTCGATTTCATGATTCAGGAACGTAACGGAAAGCCATTCGAATCGGGTCTGGTTCCAACTGGCTTTTGGGCTGGCGTCACTGTCGGGCGTCTGGTTCTGGGCTTCGTGAACGACTGGTTGGGCATGTATCCCCTCTACGCAGCCCTAGCGATTGAATGCTGACTAGAATGAAGGAGAGCGGACTGCCATCACTATATACCTTGCTATTTCAATTGCCCTGGAACTTGTCTTTTGGCTGGTCCCAAAGTTTGTCGTCTCTGCCGTTGCTGTCTCGATGCTCGGTTTCTTTACCGGCCCTCTCTTTCCTGCGGCAGTTGTAGTGGCGGCCAAGCTGCTTCCGAAGCATCTGCATACCCCGGGCATTGGGCTCGCGTCATCATTGGCAGGCGGTGGTGCCGCAATGTAAGTTTGCGTCCTTGGTGACGATGCTTATGAGATCCGTTTGAGTATCACGCTAACCTGTGTATTCCCATTGGGCGTAGACTGCCCTTTGCTGCTGGTGCGATATCCGGGGCGCGCGGTGTGCAAAGCCTGCAACCGTTCATTCTCTCATTGTTGGTCCTCATGATCATTATCTGGGTGCTACTTCCTCGGAATAAGGATCGTTCACACAGCGCTTGAGGCTGTATACAAGTATTATATAAGATGCATGGAGAGCATGTATGATGAAAGGGAAGGCATTGAACCACGTATTATAGGGGACTAACAAAAAGGGAGAGAAAAAGCTTTATTTCAAACAATAGAGCAGAAGCAAATGTCAACATGGCGGTAACGAAAGGTTAATTAGGAACCACGGCCTCTTCTAATTCAATCCAATCTACCTAGACTGTGGAATCATCTAGTCCTGTTGATATGGAACTGTAAAAATCTTCAGCATATGGTCTGCGCCAATCCACCCCCTTGAAGCCTCCTCGCTTGCGTCCCTCACCATAACAGGAAATGCTCCAGGCCCGACACATCACAGCTCTTACCGTAGTCGGTTGACCACGCGTGAAAGTCTGCAACCGGCTCCGCTGCGGTCGTTCTACTCGCACATAGATGTCGAGGTTCTCTGTCGATGTTGGCTTCCTTCGAAAAGAGAAGGATTGGAATGATGTTGGAAAGAATCATGAAGAGCAAGTCTCGTGTCACAGAAGGAAATGCAACTGGCCATACTTGAGTATTTCTCGTGACAGCAAAGAGGCTGGCCGAGAAGGAATACTACTACTGCTAGTAGGGAACAGAAGGCTCTCAGCAGCTACGCAGCGAGGAGGAATGGAAGAATCATGAATGTTTCAATGTCTTTAATAGTTGATGCTCAGCATTCACCGTTTCTAACCCTTTCTATCTTACCATCGATCAAACGGCCATGGTCCCGAGTCAGCCCTTCCTTCGAGACTCTGTACGTGTGGACGACGAAGATAGGACGACCGACACTTCGTTATATTGCAGATTGCACATATGATACACGCCTTCCATGCTCTCTATACTCGCTTTTCTCCATCATCAAGGCAGCCTGAATTGTCCACGGTATTCCCGCCGTGAGCAAGGTACCCGTAGGACGACAGGCCCGAATAGAATCGCGTGCCCAAAGGAACTGGAAGTGAGTGAAAGCCGTCTAACCATCGTTTCGTTTCACGACGGTGTATACCCAACTTGTTAATAAGAATACAGTATCTCTTTATACGGAACCTGGATCACTGTAGACTACATCATAAGGTTAGCTGTAGAAGTGGCACTATTTAAAAACATGTAGCCACCCGTGACTCTTACTTCAAACGAATTGTCGAGGTTAATTAGAAATCCTAATTGACCTTACAGGAGTCGAGTGAGTTGGGAGGCGAATGGACAGGTCATCATTGTAGCCCTTGTAGTCACGTCTGCAATATAACTTTAAGAGCCGAATACGCTGAGATTTTAATCAGCGGTTTTTCATACAAAGGCACCAAATACGACGAGATGCCCGAGTCACCAGGTACAAGGGGCCCAGAAGCGTCTCCCAGGAGTACGACATGATTGGCATGGAAGACACTCGAAGATTGAACCGGAAGCAGCATGCAGAACAAACGGTCCTATTCAATAAGTTAAGGTCTATCAACCAGCCCTTCAACTTTTCGACTGTCAAAATGTGGACGTTCTGGTTGGCGGGAAAAAGTGAGGTTACATACCTATATCCATAACGTGGTTTGCCAGCAATGTAACGCAACCCTTCCGGCCTGAGCAACCGGGACAGCGCTCCACTAGGTCCTCCTCAACATTTCTTGGCCATGAATTTGGCTAAGACTACGAGAGACTATCGGAAAACAGAAAGATAGTGCCATCGAGGCAGGTAGCGTTGCTCTGTCATCGGATTCTGTCCATAAGGAAGCCGCCAAGGAGCGACAGCCAGTAACTGTAATATCCAACAGGCTTCAGGTTGATTGACACCACTGATATCAGTACCAAAAATGCAAGCGCAATAGTCCATCTTGGAAAGAACGTTTCTTCCCTTTTTTGCGGTGTCCAGCCGGGACCTGAGCGGGTGGGTAATGGGATGAAGTCCAGCGCTGTAGCTCCCTCGAAAATCCTCAGTACTCTCTTCGCGGGTTTGTCTCCCGCGTATGGAATGAAATACCGCAAGAGTAGCCTATACACCAGATTTGCTCGAGTCTGCAAGCGCGCGGTGGTCCACGACACGTTGTAGATCTTGGATATGCGTTTAACTTGGATGTTGCTGAATTCGGACAAGGCTTGCTCGATCTCGTCGTCAGATAGCTTGCGTCCTGGATTTTTAACCTTCAGAGCATCGTGTAGTTTGTTGGTCAGGGCAGCAGCGTCTTCAATAGCACAGTTGGCCCCTTGTCCGAGATTCGGTGTCATCTAAAGCAGAAGATTGTCAGACCCGAGGGGAGTCACACCCACTTCCGTCAGCAACATACATACCTTGTGCATGCTATCGCCAATGCAGACAATGCGGCCGCAACTCCAATTTCGAAATATAGTTTCTTCCAGTGCCGTCATGTCGACAGTCTGGCGACTCTGCCACACCTGCTCGAATTTGATGTCCTTCCATATGTTTTTATCCGTCAATCGCTCACCCCAGGCTGCAGCGTCTTTGACTGAGAACCGCGGCGCACTACCGTATTGATATTTTTTGTCCAATCGGACAATGATGAACCAGGACAATCGTCCATTGACTCCGGGGACGAGGATGAATGCTGTTCCGTTGTCTACTCTGGAATGCAGGTGTCGCTCGTCCAATCCTGGAACCGTAGGAGAGGCACCGAAAATGCAGGCATACTCGATACTCATCCCTATCAGCCATGATCACAGTCAGCCCGTCTGAGTCGCCGATCTGATCCGGATAAGAATCCGTACCTTTCATCTCGCTTTCACTGATCAGACCAGGCCGTCGCATTTTTGCTGCGCGCCACATCTGAGTTCGAACACGGCTGTGGACTCCGTCGGCACCCACGACCAGGTCACCCTCGTAGGTGCTTCCATCGGCAGTGTACACCAGCACACGGCTATCCTGTTCGTCAACCCCTACGACACTTTTGCCCACGTAGATGTCGGGTTTTTTGGGAAACAGCTGATACAGAACTTGGAGTAATTGTTGACGGTCCAGACACGCCATTGGGAACCCGAAGCTGCAGAGACCAGGGGCTGATCAGACAGACGGACGACACCAAGGCAAAGCGAGATTTGGCAACCTACAGCTCATTCATAGTCTTGGGATACGGATCGCTGAAATGGAATCCATCTGGGAAATACATATTCAAGACGTGCTTTGGCTTCACCAGCTTCTCAACCGCGTCGTAGACCTCCAGTTGTTCCAGGATGCGGGCCCCGTTTGGCAGGATGGCAACAGATGCTCCTTCTTGGGGAGCAATTTGGGGCCGCTTTTCGAGGACAATGCAGGGAATCTCTGCCCTGTGCAGGCAGTGAGCGAGAGTAAGGCCGGCAATTGATCCCCCGACAATTATGACCTTGAAAGGGGGATCCATTCTCGGGAGTCCGATGGGGCTAGTATGGGTTTATCGGGACAGATATTCCCATGAGATCTCATGGAAAGCTTCGAAAAACAAACAGTTAACGAATAGTCTTTGAAAAAGACAAGCCGAACCAACTTCGTATAGCAACTTTGTACACAGTATAAAGTGGACCTTGCCTCAGTCGATTTGCATGCGCAATAATGACGTTAATTACCAAAGGGGGCCATTCTGAGACTCGAGCCCGAGGACTCGGGATTTATACATGTTGGCGCGTCTAACTTGGGAGAAACAACACCAGATGTTGCGGTTTGAGTCGTCAGTGCTGTTCTCGCCTGGGAATTGAGGCTGGACTGGCCCCGTAGTGACTGTCATGGATATCTCCGCAAAACATATGATTGCAGTGGTGCAATCGCCTCACTACAGAAGAATGATGTCTCACTGGCCAGATGACCCACAATAGCTTTGTACTCAGCCGTTCTGAGCGATCCAAACCTGTCCTGGGATCACCCGTATCCCGCGGCCCGCTGCAACTCGTCCCAATCCGGCAGCGCAATAGCAGGACAATGACTGTCTTCGAGATGGCCTGTATATCTGAACGGATTAGAGATATACAGTCATTACTGAGCTATTAAACACTAATTAGAGACCTATGTTGATTACACCGTGAAGATCCTCAAGCTTGTGGAATGCGACATGGTTACATCGGCAGCTGTCAGATGCCCGGACCCATGGTAGAACCCATGAACACTGGACTCGAAGTGATTCTGGCTCTTTGCCCTACCTTTGAGTAAGTTCTAGACCGCTGTCATACGCGCCACTGTCCCACTGCCCTAGAAGGATGTGACCCATCTGTTGGTTCCGCGGGTCCCTTACCCGGATGCTTCCACCCGGCCAGTCAAGAGAATGATATCTTCATCACCTCTGTAATGGCAGGACTTGCAACCTCAGAGAGGTCTGGTAGCGAGCCCCACGTAAAGGGAGTCTGCGTCACTCATCATTACTGCTACAATTGAAGCAATTTAGCATGGATCTTGCAAGTATACTCCATGTCTGGACCCTGACCGAGACGGATGACGAGTCGACAAGTTGTCCAGCATCCGGAAAAGCTATGGCACCATCTATAATGACCAGGTCCAAGGGCGCGATACTAATAGAGCTTAAGGCTTTTAACTTTTCGCTCCCATGCCGGATTCGTCAGGTCCACAGTTATGGTCCATCCATTGATCACAGCACCGCAAGAAGTCGCTATGGGTTAGCTGTTACCGCTCAAGTAGCATATGTAGTGGACCATCCCGTCTCGACATAGAACGCGGACTGTCGTCAGCTTGGTCAATTCTCTTCCTCGATGCCAATTGACCCTCGCGATGTTGCAGACAGAGGCCATCACAACAGAAGGGCTACGAGTTCGCAGCTTGTCTCCCGATGATCCCTTGCTCCCCAGAATCAAGCAAGCGATCAAGCTCTCCGGCCAGCACAGTAGAGGAGAGATGCACTCGGACGGACACTGGTGCGGCGAAGTGAAAACAAACGCAACGACCAGCGCAGAGCATGTCCTTCTCTGCCAGGCGCTAGGCATCAACCTCGACGCGGACCGAGAAGCATTCATCTCCTGGTTCCGCTGCACACAGGGAGCAGACGGGGGTTGGAGTACCGCTCCCGACCAGGCGGGGGATATCTCGGTGACCGTAGAGGCGTATCTGGCTTTGAAGATCCTGGGACTCTCGGAGGATGACGCGGCAATGCGCCGTGCACGAGACTTTGCAATTGCCGCTGGTGGTGTTGCTAAGGTCCGCATCTTTACCCGCATATACCTCGCCCTGTTCGGCTTATTTCCTTGGGCTGCTGTACCGGAATTACCGCCTGAGTTGATTCTGCTGCCTTCAAGGGTACCAGTCAGTATCTATCACTGGTCAGCTTGGGCGCGGGCTACTGTGGTGCCCCTTCTGATCATCTCCCACCATCGCCCGATCTATGCTCTTCCAGGTGGCGGCAAGGGAACCTCTAGCGATTACTTGGACGAGCTGTGGTGCGACCCGCAAAATAAAATGATACCATACAATCACGACGAACCGACGGCCTGGAGATCCGACCCGTTTGCGTCGATCTTCACCTTGGCTGACTCGATCCTGCACCGCTTGGACGGTTTGCGATCCTTCAATCCCTTTCGCCGCTTTGCTCTTCAGAAGTGCGTCGACTGGATTCTGGAGCACCAGGAGGACATGGGAGACATCGGAGACATTATGCCGCCGCTGCACGGAGCTATGCTTGCCCTGAGACTGGAAGGCTATCCGCTGCATTCAGGCCCTATCCACCGCGGGCTTGAGGCCATTGAACGCTTCGCATACCGTGACAAACAGGGAAAACGAATCCAAACAACTGTGTCCGCGTTCTGGGACACCAGCTTAATGCTGATTGCCCTCGGCGACGCAGGCATGGCCTCTAAGCCCTGGCTCACAAGGTCGTTGGGCTGGCTACAGCAACATCAGAGATTAGGCAACTACGGGGACTGGAAGGTAAACAACCATGGACTCAAGGCGGGTGGGTTCAGCTTCGGGTATTTCAACACCTGGTACCCTGATGTGGACGACACAGCATCCGCAGTTCTGGCAATGATTCGGCAAGACGAGCGGCTGGTTCACTCCGCCTCCGTTTTGGATGCGCTGAATTGGCTTCTGGGAATGCAGAATACGGACGGGGGCTGGGGTGCCTTTGACCGGGATAATGATAAGCATTTTCTGAACAAGATTCCGTTCAGTGACATGGACGCATTGTGCGATCCCTCCACTCCGGATGTGACCGGCCACGTCCTGGAGGCTTTTGGCCTTTTTCTTGCACTCAGTAAAGCAGATGCCCTTGCTGATCGCGTTGTGGCAGCTTCTCGAAGAGCGATACGCTATTTGTCAGACACACATGTATTATCTCGGGGCTGGTACGGGCGATGGGGCTGCAACTACATTTACGGAACAAGTGCGGTCCTCTGCGCATTGGCGTACTTTGGCTCGGAGAACGACGCGTTGTCAGGAGTCAGGGTTATGAAGGATGCAATCAATCAAGCAATACGATGGCTGGAGACTGTTCAGAACCCCGACGGTGGCTGGGGAGAGACCGTCGATTCTTATAAAGATCCTTCGCGAGCTGGGTCTGGTCCATCAACGGCATCCCAGACTGCCTGGGCGATCATGGCACTTCTGCCATACTTGCCACCGTCCACAGAGGTGATTCAACGGGGAATGGAGTATCTTTTGCGGACGCAGACGAAGACTGCTTCTCAGGGAGCTACATGGCACGAGAAAGCATATACCGCCACTGGATTCCCGAAGTATTTCTACATGGGATATTCACTCTACGCCCATTACTTTCCCATGATGGCCCTCGGCCGGTATGCTTATCCATGTCCCGCGTGGCACGAGAATTGGCGGCTGAAGAGAGACTGAATGGATCTAGCTATAACGTACGGAGTAGCACCTGTCGTTTGTCATCTAGAGTCTTTCTTGAACTTCTCTAGATCAAGTACATCTGATCAAAGGGATCCATACAGACTCAATAATACTGACTAGACCTCCCGAACGTTATATATGCAGGGCAGATCAATATGTTCCAATTGCAAGTCGACAATGGGGGATCAGATTGAAGACCCCTCTTTAATAGAACATGCTACGGTCAAGAAACAAGCACTGCTTTAATGGGGCTGGAGATATATCCCAGGTGTGTTGGAATCGTCCAACCAGGCAGCTAATGAACATACTATGGGTTTAGTTGGCGCAACATCCGAGACAGAGCTTGTGCCGTTGGATTGAACTGGCCAGTGCCCCTCATATCTTGTTAGTTAGTATGTGCAGAGCGCATCCTGGTCTGACTCGTAATCCCCTGCCGAGGGAATTACCCAGTTCATCATCCTGCATATGCTTTCCTGTGGATCGAGGAATGATCCACACTATGGCCAGTGCCAATTACTGACCTTTTGCTAATGAATTGTGGCATTCACATAGCGCCGAGCGGGTCATATTGGACGGCCTGTATCTGAGAGGCACATGCCATCCGCAATTTTGAAGATGGGGCATTGCATACACTACGGATAATGTTTTATACAAGGTTTCTCGATGCTCTTCCACTTCCCTAGCTTCCGGTGAAAAGAGGAAAGCTGGAGGAGCCAAAAACGTTCCCATATTGCCATTTCTAGCGAAAGACAAATGGGGTATACGACCATAAGAAGCCAGCCCTCGTGCGGTAGCATTAGACGAAGAAGGGGAGATTTTCAAGAAGACGGATTCTAAATCAACTTCCGCCAGGTGGGTTGGTTCAATGCGGTTGTAATCTCCACCCAAGTCATTCTGGCAACAGGCGTGATTCCCATGCATCTACATCGCTGTCCTCAGTTATCTGTTGGACCTGGAGCACAGTCCGTAAAATCTAGTCATTCTCTTAGTGCTCGATCTTGCAGCTGTACCCTGAGGAAGTGACTCCATACCCACAGCTTGCGTCTCGAGTTAGAGTCCAGCCTTCATTATCATCCATTGCTGGAGATATACCCGTCAATACTTTAGTGCGACCCTGCGTTGATATGTACCGCTACATTGTCCGTTGTGTGTCACCACTCCGTCTCGTGTAGACATGATCTTGATAAGCTATTGAAATGAGTACATCGAGGAAGAGTAACGGGAAACGCTTTCAACCTTGGCCTGTTGCAAGTTCATGCTTAGCTGAGAACCAACTTCTTCCTTGACTCTCTTACTGAGCGGCACTCGGATACTGTACTAAAATAGGCTCTTCATAAATATCAGGTTTGCTCTCATGGCTGACAGTCGCCACCTTTACTTGACATCAAGACCTGAAAACCGAGACCTGAAAACCGAAGAGTTCGTACAGATACACCGGGCACAACCTTTATTCCACGAGTGACTTATGTACGCCAATATCCTTTGTATACATGACATTCACTTGCAATCAACCAAATGCGATCAATGGTACAGAGGACAATATCTACAAAACCTCTGCCATGACCACAATGCGACGAGAACGGCACTGTTAGATTATCAGCTGACTGAAGTTCTATTTCTGTTTGAGACAGTGAGTCTCGGAAACAATAGGAGGAAGTCCAGGCAAGTTCCCCAGAGAGATAGAAAGAATGACAAGCTTGAAGCTGAAAAGGGGACTGTCGATCTCGCACGAGATGGTGAAATTCAGAGGGTTTATTCCTCGGCCTCATATGCCGCCTCCTCGGCATACGGTTGCTCCTCTCCGTCGGAGATACTGGCCTCCTGGTATTGTTGATATTCGGACATCAAATCATTCATGTTACTTTCCGCCTCGGTGAATTCCATCTCGTCCATTCCCTCGCCGGTATACCAGTGCAAGAAGGCTTTGCGGCGGAACATGGCCGTGAACTGGGTCGCCACGCGCTGGAAGAGCTCCTGGACGGATGTGGAATTGCCCACAAAAGTGGCCGACATTTTCAGGCCCTTGGGAGGCACCGAGCAGAGGGCGGTCTGAACATTATTTGGGATCCACTCCACAAAGTAGCCGGAGTTCTTGGTATGGATACTGAGCATTTGATCATCGACTTCTTTCATGGAGATCTTGCCGCGGCTGAAACTGATCAGTTTTTCTGGGACGCCGCGGAGAAAAGGACCCAAAAAAAAAAAAAAAAAAAAAAAAAAAAAAAAAAAAAACTTACAAAAGAGCCGAGCAGGTCAGAAAGCGGCCGTTTTGAAAGTTGCACGCCGTCATCATATTCCTGGAATCAAACATCTGCTGCGTGAGTTCCGGGACACTCATTGCGCGGAAGGACTGGGCTCCTCGACTGGTCAATGGCGCGAAGCCCACCATGAAGAAATGCAGCCGGGGAAAGGGAACCATATTAACCGCCAGCTTCCGCAGGTCGGAATTCAGCTGTCCGGGGAACCGAAAGCTGGCTGTGATGCCGGACATGACCGTCGAAACGAGATGGTTGAGATCGCCGTACGACGGGGACGACAGCTTCAGCGTCCGCGTACAGATATCATAGAGCGCCTGGGCTGGTTAGCTTGTCATTTCGACTTGGAAGGATCAGGACGGATACCTCGTTGTCGATGCAAAAGGTCTCATCTGCGTGCTCGACCAACTGGTGGACCGACAGCGTCGCATTGTACGGCTCCACCACGGTATCCGAGACCTTGGGGGATGGCAGGACCGAGAATGTGGCCATCATCCGATCAGGGAACTCCTCCCGGATCTTGGAGATGAGAAGCGTGCCCATGCCCGCGCCCGTTCCGCCGCCCAGAGAATGGGTGATCTGGAATCCTTGCAGATAGTCACAGCTCTCCGCCTCACGGCGAACAACGTCAATGACCTGATCCACCAGCTCGGCGCCTTCCGTGTAATGACCCTTTGCCCAATTGTTGCCGGCGCTGGACTGCCCGAACACAAAATTATCAGGTCGGAAAAGGGCTCCGTGGGGGCCGGAGCGAATCGCGTCCATGGTTCCCGGTTCCAAGTCGACGAGGACCGCTCGAGGGACGTATTTCGAGTTGCCGACCTCGTTGAAATAGACATTCATCCGCTCCAGCTGCTGGTCGGACGAGGCATTGCACCTGTGGTAGGGTCAGACAGAATGGAAGCGACAGTGACCGGATCACTGACAGGCCGGACTCATCGAGGCCGTGTTCGCTGGAGATGGTTTGCCTGGGCCGTGTCAGCGGGACGCACGATAGAACCCGGGACAGTTATGCTGGATTACCAAAAGGCAGCACCAACTTGGTTACCCTGCGAAGAAGTATCATTGCTTAGCAGTACTTCAACCTCTCATTGGGAACGGGAATGAACGCACGCATTGGCCGGTTTGAAGATGAACCTTTACTCAGCATAACCGAGATCAGCGGTCAGCGATCTCGACGGCAGGCCGTTCCAAAGACAGCGAGTGGACTCACAATTTCACGCATATTGGTGGGCAGCTCGGAGTATCAAATCTGAGAATGAATGAATGCGAGTAGGGTATAGGAGACGAGGTAGGATGAGGAGAACAGGAGCTGTTGGGAGTTGGGAGGTCAGGCTTCAATAAAAGACCGACTAGTGACTCCCACGCCGCTAGTACGATACAGATTACAGACAGACTTCGCTGGACTATGTATGGACAGGGATAGGACATTTGATCTCATGTCATGCCTGCATTACGGCGTCTTGACCCAGCCTGCCATTCGCCGAAAACCATCCATTGCAGACGAGCCCGGACGATCCTCCAGGAGACTGGACAAAAGACGCGGACAGCGCACAGTGCCTAACCTACGCTAACTCGGTATAATGGACTGTGTCATGGATAAACGCCAATGGTGTAAGTCGGACTTGGTGAGGGCTTAAAAGTATTCCTATCATATTCATCCACTATCTCAATAATTCGGTAGGGGTACCAATCCACCTTGCTGGATAGTGAGTTGGTGATGGGTTTATCAGTGGTTTCCTCAGCTGTCGTAGTATTTTGATTGTGTATTATAAATTTCCATAGTATAATACCGCTAGCCAGGCTAAGAGGGCAGACAGGTGGATAGTGAATGATTACTCTGTACAGTTCATCTTAGATCACGCAGCCCGACGTCTGCCGAACCACGGTGAAGGCAGGCAACTAAGCTATTCTAAAGTCTTCTGTGGCCTACATCCTTTTACTTTAATACAGCAACTCCGACAAGCCGTCGACCAGCAACGGCATAGAGCTCTCGCGCCTACTCGCCCGAGTTCGGATTACCAGATCCACCCAGACGCGACGGCCGACGATTTACAGAGGAGTGGAAAGACGTGGCTCCCGGCTATTTAAGCCAAGCCACGGTCGGACGGCTCAATCGGATCGCTCAGAGAACAGAGGCACACTGGAGCAGCCATTCGTTACAAATGGGGATTCAGGCAATTTTCCCGAGACGGAAACAACTGTTGAGTTCCCAGGTCATCCTGGTACTTCGTTCAGAAGCAAACCCATCAATCTCTATTCTCGAATTCTTCGAACGCTAAAGCATTGTCGAGAGTAACGTTCCAGGGTTGTTGACGAGTCTTATAACCTTCTATCCAGCGAACTCGTCGAAGAGCCTTCAATTCGTATCAATGGCATGTATGCAGACGGCCTGGATGTAGCCCTGTGCGGTCGGTGTCGTGTCAATCTCGAGACCAGCCCGGTCCAAGAGCTCACAGGCCGGACCAGGTGGTCGTCTCCTGAATCTCCAGCACGCCTTCCAGCAGGATGTTTTGGCTGCTCGACCCGACCAAGACTCTATACCGCCCTTTTTCGCACGTCCAGACGTGTGCTTCCTGGTCCCAAAACGCAGTGGTGAATCGATCAAATGGGATGCTCACCCGGCGCGTCTCATCGGGCTGCAAAGCCACCTTTGGAAATCCTTTGAGCTCCTTGATGGGACGTGCGATTGACGACGTTGTTGGATCGGCCGCGATATACAGCTGGACTACTTCCGCTCCGGCCACGTCTCCCGAGTTTCGAACATTCAGTGTAGCGGACGCGGTGTCGACCGTCAAATCGGAGTACGCAAAGGAGGTGTACGACAAACCGTGCCTGAGGGACGAAGCGAGTCAGCAGGGAGTTCGACCGAAAACAACATGGATGGACGGGAGCGGACCGTACCCGAATGGATAGAGCACAGCTCGTCGGACTTTTTCGTAGTAATTTGTAACCCACGTAAATGCCCTCGCCATAAGTGACTTGCCCGCGCTCGCTTCCGAAATTGAGATATGTCGGAGTGTCTTCGATTCGTCGCGGAAACGAAAGCGGGAGTTTTCCACTGGGATTGACCACACCGAACAATACATCAGCAATGCCATTGCCGAGCTCGTTCCCCCCGAACCATGCGTGGAGATGCGTCTTCACAAGGTCGGCCCACGGAAGCATGCTGAACGGCGTGCCGCTCTGGGTTAGGAGAATGGCGTCCGGCGCCACGTCCAGGACAGCGGTGACCAGGGAGGCAACGGCCGGAGGAAGATCCATGTGGGACCGATCGAATCCCTCTGATTCATGGTCTCGCGTCAGCCCAACCCCCAGGATCGTGATGTCGGCACGCTTCGCGGCCTCAACGGCCCGGGCGATCGCCCGCTCCGGATCGACAACCTGAACCATTCCCAGGCGACCGGCGCCGCCGCCGAAATTCACCACTCCAGGTTTGACGAGCTTGGAGGAAGGCCCACTCGCGAATTGCACCTTGATCTGGTACGACTGACCCTGAACAAGATCCACCGTGGCCGTTTCCTCCAGGGTGCCTTTGCCGAAGAAGAACGTGCCACCTCGTTGCACAGTCGTGTTGTCGATGATAAGCTGGTCGTTGAGAAAGAGACTGGCAGACCCATAGACAGCCAGGCCGAATTGGAAAGGACCAGTGGCGGGAGCAATCAGCTCGGCTTCAATGTCTGCGTAGAAGAGCCGGTCCAACTCCGGGTTGGAGAAGCCCATCAGCTGCTACGAGGACTCCTGGATGATGGTCTCCTCCACCACGCGCCGTTCTTGGACGGAGGGCGGGTCTCGGTAGAAGCGCATTCGCAGCCCAGGCTGGCCTTCCGGCGTGCGCACCTCTGACGCCTCCAGCTCCGGGATGAAGGCATACGAGGTAGCGCCCGTCTCGTAAAGAACCTCGACGCCCGGCGGGAGCTGGCTCGTGATTCCCTGGTACGGCGAGGTGCTGTAGTAGGGTTGAAGCGACGCCGAACCTCCTCCGCAGAACGCCGCAGTCTTCATGTTTGGCCCTATCAGGGCGACACTCGTCAACGTCTGCGGGTTGAGCGGCAACAGCCCGGACTCGTTCTTCAGAAGGACAATGCTATCGGCAGCAAGTTTGCGGTTCAGCCTGCGATCCTCGGGAAAGTCTCGTGTGCTCTCAACGGCCGAAACCTCGGCCTTTCTGGCTCGCTGAACGAATTCGAGCACGGTCCTGGCGCGCTCGTCCAGCGTCGCGCGGGAGACTTTGCGGCTCGAAATCGCAAGCTCCAGTAACGGTCCTCGAAGCCTAGTGGTGCCCGGCATCTCCAAGCCAAGGCCGGCATTGAGAGCCTCGGCGGTCGAGTACGTTCCAAACCTGTCAAGGCCAAGTCAGCAGCTGACCTCCCAGAAGCGGACGTGGTTATGCCGACGCACCAGTCGCTCATGATGAGACCCTTCCAGCCCCATTCCCTGCGCAACAGACCGTCCAACATCTCCTTGCTCTCCGAAAGATGCTGTCCGTTGACTTTGTTGTAGCATGTCATGACGGCGCCCGGCGCGGAATCGGCGATAGCGATCTGAAAGGGCAACAAATGAACCTCGCGCAAAGCTCGCTCGCTCATGACGGCATTGACGCTAATTCTCTCATGCTCCTGGTCGTTTGCGGCGAAATGCTTGATTGTGGATATCACGCCGGTGGACTGGGCACCTCGGATGTACGCGGCGGCAAGTTTACCGGTGGCATATGGGTCCTCCGCGAAAGACTCAAACCCTCTGCCCCCAAGGGGCGACCGTTGGATACACACTGTGGGTACTAGCCAGCAGTGAGCACCTTTGGCTAGGCACTCTTGGCCGATGAGCACCCCAGCATCGTAAAGCAAAGACTGATCCCACGTGGCGGCGAGGCCGGTGCCACAAGGAAGACAGGCGGCGCGGACGCCGTCGAAGAACTTGGTTCCTCGAACGCCGTTGGGACCATCGCTGACTCTGACCGAGGGAACGTTGAACCGTGGTAGGGGAGCTGTATGCCAAAAGTCATAGCCTATTTCAAGGGGGTTGGGAATTTCCGTTAGCAGAGACTCAAAACCCAGGCACGTCACTTTGTCTCACCAGCAAGAAGGGAAACCTTCTCAAGTAACGAGGCGTTCTTGAGAATGTAATCAATATCGAAATCCTCCCTACGAGGACATATCTCTCCCATATTGGCAACGGTTTCCAAGCACGAGACGGGCTAAAATGACCGCACCAGGGGAGCCTGTGTGTCCGTCAGAAATGGTTGATGCTATAATACTTATAACCACCTCCGGCCCGAGCCGAGATATGCTGAGGATAGTGAGCCATGGTTTCTGTCGGCAAGGGGTCAGTGAGTTGGGGCTCAGGGGTATTGGTCGTCAGGGTCAGTGCCGGGATGCCTCCCCGACGTGAGGCTTTCGCCCAAATCAGTATCCTGAGGGAGTGGGTTCGCGGGGACACAAAGGGCAATGCTGTCAGCATGGGGGACAGGAGAGCATCTCGATACTAGCAGGCTGGCACGAACACACTCCAACCCGCCATGGGCGAACCAAATGGCGGGCGACACAAGGCTTCGCGGAGAGTCCCCGACGGTGCTCGGGGAGACTGCCGATACAATTTCCAGCCGGAGTGGCACATCAAATGTATGCTGCTATACCCTGACAATCAATAGTATCCTAAATTAAAATCCAGTAACTTCAGGCGAATTTGTCAGCGGCCTCTTCTTGTCTTCCTCGGTTGGCTGACCCAAATATCAACGATCATTCCACTCCGAATCAACGCACGCGCGAGGCGATTTGATCGTGCGACGACAATGGAAGAAAAGGCCTCGAATACGGACTCGACAGCCCCAGCACATCCTAACAGCCGGCTCCCGCAGCAGAGCATCTCCTCGGCCCCCGTGCTGGCACAAGGACCCAAGACCGAGTGCACCGAGAAGGGAACAGCGACGGAGGGGTCGTTGACGGACCCGGCATGCCAGGCAGACGATGACTCCGAGATTGTCAAATGGGACGGCGAGAATGATCCTGAGCTGCCACTCAACTGGCCAGCCTCCAAAAAATGGCGAAATGTTGTCATGGTCTCGGCGCTGACGTTTGTGACGTGAGGCGATCCTCTCCTAAGGCTATCGACGAGTCGTGGAACTAACCCTGACCGCGCGCTCCCCAGGCCGTTTGCGTCGTCCATGTTTGCCCCGGCTATCAACCAGGTAATGGTAGAGATGGGCACCTCGAACCGCGACATCGGCTCGTTTGGCGTGTCGATCTACCTGCTTGGTTATGCATTCGGACCTCTCGTGCTGGCACCCTGCAGTGAACTATACGGGCGCCTGATTGTCTATCATATTAGTGCCGCGCTCTTTATTCTCTGCAATGTCGCTTGCGCGCTGTCCATTAGCATGCCTATGCTAATCATCGTCCGTTTCTTAACCGGTCTTGTAGGCGCTGCGCCGCTGACAATCGGTCCTGGTACCGTTGCGGATTGCTTCCGACAAGAGCAGCGCGGGCGTGCCATGGCCATCTGGACAATGCCTGTGCTGCTTGGGCCTTGCTTGGGCCCAGCGATCGGAGCCTACGTGTCGCGTTCGCTGGGTTGGAGGTGGAACTTCTGGCTTCTGATCATCGTGGTAGGCTACGACCCACCTCATGACTGGCTACAAGGAACGGTTGGGCAGACGCTAATAGCGGCTTCAAGTCCGGTGCAGTGTCCCTCTTCTGCCTCGTCTTTCAACGCGAGACCCATGCTCCGACGCTCCTGAAGCGCAAAGCCGCCAGGCTGAGAAAATCGACGGGCAACCCCAACATACGCCACGACGACCGTACGACCATATCCCGGAGCCAACTGATCACCACCAGCATTGTCCGGCCCGTCAAGATGCTTTTCCTCTCGCCTGTGGTCTTCGGACTATCTCTGCTGACCGCGGTTGCGTATGGAACGCTCTACCTCTTCTTCACCACGGTAACCGACGTCTTTGCATCGCGCTACGGCATCATCACCAACGTGGGCCTTATATATCTGGGCTGTGGCTGCGGTCAATTTGCCGGCCTCTTTATCTTAGGGCTTGTGTCCGATGCAATCGTCAGGCGAGCAGCCCGAGGCGGCGAGATGAAGCCCGAATACCGTCTGCCACCCACGATCCTGGGCGGATCCATGATCCCGATCGGCTTGCTCATATATGGCTGGACCGCCGAGTATCGGGTCTTCTGGTTCGTGCCTGTTCTGGGCACATTTCTCATAGGGTTCGGCATGATAACGGTTTTCACCCCGGTTGGGACGTACCTAGTCGATGCGTTTCCAATGTACGCTGCCAGCGCCACCGCTGCTAATACGGTCTTCCGCAGTGTGGGGGGCGCGTTTCTTCCCCTTGCGGGTCCTCGAATGTATAGTAGCCTTGGTCAGGGCTGGGGAAATACGCTTCTGGCCGGTATATCCTTGCTTATGATGGGCATGATTTTCATGTCCTTGAAGTATGGAGAACGGTTGAGGACCCATCCAAAGTACCAAATCAAGCTATGAGGAAAACGCAGACCTAGGTTCGTCCTAGAAACTGCACGCCCTGTACCGATACCACGATCTGTTTACGTCGAGAAGTTAGAAAGCAGAGCAGAATCCTGACCTGAGACATCAGTGAGTGGCCTGATCCCGGATTGGAAGGATGCATTAGACTGTTTTAAACCACATTAGAGTATAGACAGTATCTCGAATGTAATCAAAAGTTCACTATTCACAACTTTTAGCGGTGTGGCATTAACAATTGCATTTCTGAGTCATCTGTCGCATATCATTTGCTTGTGATGCCGAAATTGGTTTATGAGTGCAATGAGCCACGGCATGGCACCATTGAACTTGCAGAGCTTCTTATAGTTCTGTCGAGGGGATCATTACGAAGCTACCTGATCTTAAGAGGGAAGACCCGCGAAGGGACGACAGGGAGAGAAAAAGGAACCTGTGTACTAACGTGGTGGAACGACCTATTTGGGTGTCTACATTGAAGAGCCAATGGAACATCTGTTACGGGCTAGATCGGGGACGCTCACCGGGTATTGGGATGGGAATCCCTTTCTTTTGAGAACATGCCATTGGAGCAGCTGTCTAGGTCTCCTTCCAAGGCAAAGAGGGGAGGAGGAGGAAGCCCAGAGAGTCGTCTGTGGCCGCCGCTGGGCCGGCTGGTGATGAGCAACACATGCGGATCGGAACTCTGTTGACGGAGGAATGGGACTGAATCCGTCCACCCTACACAACTGCGTAGGTCACTCTCATCTGAATTTAGATATTATATAGGGTAACTTCCCCACTGGCCTAAAGGGCTGGTGGTCGTCTAATCTTGAAAAGGTGTCGTGCGAGTAAATGAAATCCCGTTTTGTTTTGCTGGCTCAGTGGTTGCGTTTTCGATTCCGCCCAAAAGTGGCGTCTTTCATGAGCAGGATGCCGGGCGTATGCTCGCCGAAGTAGAAGGTCCTCTTGACCAAACCCTAGGTCCTGAACGGAGGAGGACTGACGGCCTGCTACATGTGCTTCTTGAACATCATGAGGAAGCTGATCCACCCGGTTAGTCAGAAGTGCTTGTCCAAATCGCATAGCAAAGACCACCTGAATGTACGCCCTCGATGGCCTCGCACCATGAAGCTAAGGGCTTACTCTGGTAAACGGTAACCATCTTGTTTACAGCGTTGGCGGTTTGGATGAAGTCACTCGCTTCCTCACTAGTTGTAGTCATCGCGTTCTCTCCGGCGACATTCTTTGCAGCGAGGAGCGCTGTCTTTCCATACTCGTAGTCCGGGACATGGACAATGAGAGGTAGGTGAGAATTCTTGGTCAAGAACCAGTACCCAATAACACCAAGTATGTTTCGTGGTCGAGACGTCGTTTTCAGCCAGAATCTACCAGCGCACGACAGCAAAGCCAGTGGCCTTGATGGCGGCTAGCGTCTGCAACGTGCCGATCAAAGAGACGGGCAGGCTCGCCGAAGAGGTCTTCCTTGCCAAGTACTGTTAGGGATCAACTGACTTGCCTGGAACCAATAGCCTGGTGCATGGGTCATTAGTCCGATAACTTCAGTACCCATCACACCGGGTTCATACTACTGCCTTCAGCTTTATTCCACTACGGCATAGCTGGTGGAGGACAAGGCAAGCCAGACAACCGATTTATTACCGGGAAACGCGTACTCGCCCGAATTGCTTGCGGTAAGTTCGCTGTGATTGCGTCCGTCAAGCAAACCCGTCTGACGTGACATCCAGGTGTTGCCAACCAACGCGAAGCCCTGGTATCGCACGAAGCATCTGCTGCTGCTCAATTTCTGTCTCGCGATTCCCTTGCTATCCTCCTCTGCTGTGGGCTTCGATGGTAACACGCCGTGCCCCAGATCATCCTGATCAGCGTCGCTGACCTTCCATAGGCGCCATGATGAACGGCCTGCAGACGCTGCCGCAATGGCGGGATACCTTCGGCCAACCCACCGGCGCTCTTCTCGGCTTTATGAATGCCGTTTATCCCGTCGCCAAGGTCATCGGATTGTTCCCCGCCACCTGGATCGGAGATCGATACGGCAGGAAGAAGGTGTTGTATACTGGGTTTGCCCTGCTTCCGATCGGGGCTGCCGTGCAAGCCGCGGCGCAAAATACCCCGATGTTCATCGTCGCCGGATTCCTGATCGGCTTCGCGACGTCGTTTCTCTCCCAGCCTTCGCCCATCCTGGTGACCGAGCTGGCATATCCGACGCACAGGGCGACGGCGACTGCTCTATACAACACATGTTTTGTAAGGGACCTTATTTTTGAGGCCGGAACAATACTAATCTCCCACCTCAGTACCTCGGGGCCGTCCTCGCCGCGTGGTCAACATTCGGAACTTTCCGGCTGCAGTCGACGTGGTCCTGGAGAATCCCATCCTTACTCCAACAAGCCATACCGGCCTTTCAAACTGCTTTTGTCTTCTGGGTCCCAAAGTCTCCTCGGTCCGTTGTCCCTACACATGCCGCGGCTCCATTACTAACAAGACCAGGTGGCTCATGGCCAATAAGAAGGAAGAAGAATCCCGGCGTATCTTGACCAAATACCACGCGGGTGGCGATGAAAATTCGCCCTTGGTCGAGTTCGAGCTGAATGAAATCGCCCAGGCGTTGGAATTGGAAAAGGCCAGCGAGCACGCGCCCAGCTACTTCGAGTTGGTCCGAACTGGTCCCAACCGCCATCGCACGGCGCTGGCTTTTCTCATCGCGTTTTTCACCCAGTGGAATGGCTGCAGCGTCTTGTCCTATTACTTGGCCCTCGTTCTCAACACCATTGGAATCACGGCGCCTGCCCATCAGACACTCATCAATGGTATGCTGCAAATCTTCAACTGGATCGTGGCGGTCTGCGGCGGCGCCCTCCTGGTCGACCGCGTTGGTCGCCGTTCGCTGTTCCTGGTTGGCACGTCCGGCATGCTTCTTTCCTACATTGCTTGGACGGTGTTGAACTCCGAGTTTGCGAAGACCCACGATCAACGGCTGGGAAGCGCGGTCTTGGCTTTCATCTTCATCTACTATTTCTTCTACGACATTTCCTGGACTCCTCTGCCCGTCGCGTACACCGCCGAGATCTTCCCTTATACCCTGCGAGGCCGAGGAATGACGATCAACTTTGTCGGAACATATTTCGGCCTCATCAGCGGACAGTTCCTCAATCCAATCGCCATGAAAGACTTGAGCTGGCGATACTACATCGTTTTCTGCGCCATCCTGTTCGTCATGGTGCTCGCAATCTACCTCTGGGTTCCGGAAACGAAGGGTCGCACTCTGGAAGAGATTGCAGAGGTCTTCGATGGCCCTCGCAGTCATTTGACTGCCGGCGCCGTTGATGAGAACAGTGCAAAAGGCTCCGGAAAGGTACCTGAAGTGGAATTTCGGGAGGATGTAGCAACTCGAGGTTAAGGATCAAAGGGGTCCGGGTTCGATCCGCTTCTTACTATGGCGCTGCCATAGTTTTTCCATGGTACTTCCGTTCTGCCAGCGCCTTGCCCGCTTCCTTCTATCGCTGCTCCGCGGTTGTTCCCTCTTCCCTTGTCCGAGCTTTATGTACACAGTTTGTGGACTAGTCAGATTGAATTCAAGTCCCGCTTCAGCCCTTCATACAGGCAAAGCCTCAGACTATGATTCCTGACTATTGGTAACATCTATACTGAACGAGACTACCTCGTGCAAGAGAGGTACACTTGAGCGTCCAATACTATCGTTCAAGAAGATAACACACCAGCTTGTAGCCATACCTTTCAGCAGATACGAAGGGTTGAGGCAGAATTGATTCAATTGTACTAGGTCAACATGGTGTAAGGCTGCATGGAAGCCTTTCTGTCGAAGCAGGGTCCTCCTACCTTCATCCATGATATCGCGCTAATCCACACTGCATATGTTCTACCTCACACACGTTAGCCAAGATAGGGTTGAATGATGATCTGGCCGTCCCATTCGCTAGATCTCAGTCCAATTGAGAACCTCTGGGCGCTTCTCGAGCTCAGGTCTATAAGCTACGCCAGATCTTATGGATATGAAAACCACTGAGACTACTAGGCGGATCTTGGTAGTAATCGCGCAGATTGCATGGCAAAAACGTTGATCTGCGTCACCTGAGCACTTCTCCGAGACCATGCTGAACAGGGTTGAGGCTATCACTGAATCGCAGGGTTAGTATATGCGTAACTAGGCCTACTGATGGTGTATTATCTGGTATACAGTCAACTGATTAGCAAAATATTCCATGATTCAAGCGTGCTGTTACAATATCTACGTAGTCACTGTGGCACTGTATATAGTTCTAAGGTTCAATAGCGCAGCCACCAAAATTGGGACTGTACCTCACCCAGTCCTTTCACTCACTCCCCGGATATGGTTGGCCAGCCAGTATGCCAAGGCCCCCACGAGCCGCCAAGAAGAAAGAGACGGAACGTCACCATTCGGGGAGCAGCGCCGACACATAAATTCGCCCTGCTCCCGCTCCCCGCCGCATTGACAGTAGTGCCGCCTGGACCTGTCACGAGCCCTCCCGACATCAGCACCGTTCATGGCAAGTGAAGATCTTGCTGCTCGCCAAGGCGCCGGTTCTAATGTTCCCGTCGTCAGATCTCGTGGTGCTAGTGCCTGCGAGAAATGCCGTCTTCGAAAGACAAAGTGCGACAACAGGCGCCCAAGTTGCGGATTTTGTTTGAAGCGACGGGTCACTTGCGTATACCAGGATGACAACAATGCAGGGTGAGGATTTGCATGCGGCCCACAAGATTCACGGAGCTACCTTCCTAACGTAGCTAGCAGACTGATAACAGGGGCGGACATCCTCCAAGCGGTCAACAGGGTGGCGAGCTTGATTGAAGCTCAACAGAGAGAACAACGGCAGCAGCATCAGTGGATGCCATGTGCATCTTGTGGGTCTTGCGTGACGCCTGCTAGGGGTTCGACTTCACAGGCCGAGTTTCCGTCAGCTTGCAGCCAACCAGACACTGCCAATCTAGGGCCGGGCGACCCGTCGCCCCGCGAGACCTTTCGACCTCAAGGGGCCGAATCGGTCCTTCGCTGGCAAATATTGGCCTCGAGCTCTCCCCCGGCTCGGTGTCTCTTTGCACAGCCGGTGGCCGAGGCCGATCAGCCTTACTCGCTGCCCGATATGAGCTATTCCCAGCTCTCGCGTCTGGAGTCGAAGTACATTGAAGTTCTTCATACAAAGAATCCGATTCTAGATCTGACTGAACTACATCGTATGGTGCTTCACATCGCGGAGAATGGGCCGGATTGGTCCACCCAAACCTGCTTGGTAGCCCTGGTCTGCGCGATTGCCGTCCTTTCTGAGCCCTATCCAGGGACAGTAATGAGATCGGGGGCGCAGTCAACGCCTTCACTGCACCAGGACGATGAGAGCGGCGCCGACGACAAGTTGTCACTGCAGTTTTGGAACATTGCTCTGAAACGTCTCGGCTACGCAATGCGTGAGAACAGTGTTGAGGCTGTCCAAAGCCTGGTGCTAGCAGGAATTTGGTATATGCATCGAATGGAACCCCTGGAAGCCTGGAAACACTTCAACCTCGCTGGCGCAGCTTGGAACACCCTGAGGTTAACTCGATTTCCACTCTGGGATCTCAAACACAATAGAGATTCGACATCCAACGAGCTCACTATACTGCAAGCGCTCTACTTCACGATCTGGAAGTCGGAATGCAAATTGCGACTGGAATTGCCGGTACCAGGTCCCTCTCTCACCAACACTACGGATTTCCCGCTGGCGTTTCCCCAGCCGCCCAGGCTTGGTTCGGAACCGTCGACGCCCGATGCATCAGAGAGCGAGAGAAGTTGGTATTATTACCTCACAGAGATTGCGGCGCGACATCTGCTCAACCGTTTGGTGCAAATGAACTCGGAGTGTGCCGACACGCTTACGGAGAGGCAGGTGTCCCTTCTGATCGGCCATGCTGAGATATTGCAGGCTCAAATATTCGACTGGTATACTTCGTTGCCATCCATGTTCCATTTTACCATCCCAGACGGGTACGATGCCGATTTCCAATCGGATCCCATGATATTTGTGCTTCAGCATCGGTATTTTACCCTCCGTGAGCTCGTCGCAAGACCTTTTGTACGGCTTGTGGTTGATGGGCTCCTTGACGGAATGGATCCTTTGCTTCGTGCCCGAGCTCGGTCATTCGCGTCAGAGAGCATACAATTCTGTATGCTCAAACTGTCCCAAACCGTCGCATACCGTCATCAAGGAAACTGGTATATGCTGCGATCCATAACGACTGCGTCTTTGATTCTGGCCTCGGTTCATCTGGCTCAATGCCGGCTACGGGAGCGCGAAGCTGCCGGAGCCACACCAACATCAGAGAGCCTGATGCCGCCAGAAGCTTGGATCTCGCGAGTCAAGGATGCTGTGGAGTTAGCCCAGCCCTTTTTCGACGAACCGAGCGGTGGCGCTTCGAATATGAAACAGATAATCTTGGCCGCACTGGAAGCTGCCCAGCAACGTTCGGCGTGGTGCGGTTGGAGGAACTATGGAAAAGAGTAACTTTATACAATTGGCTGCAATTTGGGCCATAGCTCTTATACGGGCTCTCCTCATGTACCATCGGGCACTGTCCGTGATGCATGATGGATCCCTGTCTGGGGTCCGGAACAGACCCACGGCATCGTCAGGTTCATTGGCGCCCTTTTCCCTTCTGAGCAGGTACCTGACGTTTCCTGATCCAGATTCAAGACTTTCTCAGGAATCTCGAGAAGCTGGAAGGTGCTCAATTGTGTCTTGACCAACACCACACACTGTTCAATCACCTAACACTTTCGGATCGTGACCAAAGGGGGCTTGAGACCACCAGGAAGAAATCCTCGCCGAAAGGATGCCCCCATGGACCCAACATATTCTCGCTTTGGATATTGTTGATGGAGATGTCTCCCTACAGTTGTACTTCCACCACAGCTCCAGTCTCTGGCCACAGATAAACCTGTCAGCAAGATGCTATTTGACGCTGTCAAGGCTATCAACTCCGATGCTGCTCCAACGCTCGCAATGCTACATGAATACCTCCGCAAGGCTCCAGCACCTCCAGTTCCCGTATTTTTATCGTGCGACGTAATCGAGCCCTCAGCTGCTTTAGGACGCATTTTTCTGGCAGTGAAGAACATTACCTGGGATTGAATTCAGGGCCTGTGGATTCTGCGTGGGAAAATGGATGACAATTCGCAGCAAGTGCAACCTCTCAAGTCTCTTTGAGGCATTCTGGAGATCAGGGATGGTATCCGAGGTTTCTAGCATTCTGATGCCCCTGCAGTCCTGATCTGTCTCTTGAGAAGTCACTTGCAAGATATAGCCTGATTGGGTCTCGGGTACTCTCAACCAGGGGGACTAGCATTGACCATTTCTCACCATTGAATGGCATTTACTTGCCTTGTTTGGGAGTCAGTGGTTCTTGTTTGCTGACTTTCCTCCTAGTATGGACTGAAGTACGGAGTAGCGCTACTTTCTTCAGCTAAATCAACCAGATAACGTCCCTTGTTCGGAAGAGATCAGCTGATATCATTTCATTGCTCCCCCCCCCCTTTTCTTCTTTTCTCCTTTTTTTCTGCATGTCTGTGGTCAGATAAAGTGTTGCAGGTACTGGAGTAGATGGTGCTGCCGGCGTAGCGGCATATGAAGTAAGTAACCAAAGTGAAGAGGGAGAGCCTAGGTCAGGTCTGGGTGGTCATAGGTGCATTCAAGGTCGACCAAGTGTGAGTCACATTAGGCTGAAACTGGAATAACCGACCTACCTTGCCTGTGATGTCAAGTATGGAAGTACCAGCACCGCTGTGTGACCACCGACGCCGCTAACTGTACCCATCCTTATTGTCTCTAGGACACTGGATTCATGCCAACATAAGACTCGCATACATGAGGAGTGCAACAGCCAATCACTGTTTTCTATGGGTCACTACTTGCATTTTCCATCGTGCATGCGCCAAAGTCTGATACAACTCGTTTCGGAGCGAGGCAGCGCTGCTCGCGCGGAAAGGTGACTAGCAATGTACTCGGTTTCATACGATCTGTAAGTGCTCGACACTCTGACGCGTGGCACGAGCCTGTATTGCCAATCATACTGCGTGGTGGATAATACAAGTGTATGGAATAAAATGGGACGGACGTTGGTATGGCTTTTTCAATGGAGCCAATTTTCTAAACAATCATCATAACATCATGTCTTGCGTTGACTGAATTAACAATATATTCCCGCATTTGAGCATGATCATGAAGTCATATACGTGAGGGCTGTCCGCGTGGCCATCAAATGAGTACGTTAAATGCTCTTCCATCTCTTTCACATATAGATAGATCCCAAAAACCCAAAGATACTCGAGCAAATTAAATCTCTCCCTTTCGAACGAGTTCCCTCATGGCACTAATTGTACCCTCGACAGCCCCCTTGCTCATCATCTTTTCCCTTTCCCTCAACGCAGCCAGTTCCTCCTCCGAAGCACCGGGGTGCCTCCACTCAAAAGCATAGGTCATATACAGCTCCCCCGCAGCGCCTTCACTGACAATGTTACTGATGGTACTCCCATCAGGTTGGACAAAATCAACCCGGGAGTCTTTGTGGGCCGTCACCGTCTCCTTGACCCTCCGCTGGTCGGCGCGAAAAACCACTTCGCGGAGGGTGACCGGATTTCCGGCTTCATCAACAGATTCACTGAGGACTGTCGTTGACTGAATACCTGCTGGAACAAACGTCTCTGCGGAGCGGATCTTGAAGAGTAAACCATTCCAGATCTGACTGCGGGTGAGAATGGGATCGGCACCGGGAGGATTTATGGGAGCTGTGAAAGCTATATTGTTTGATGGAATGGCCATTTTGAGAGGATATAATCTTAGTGAATGAGATGGATGAAGATATCCCGATGAAGCGTAAGGTAGTCAGACTATATAGATCACCAATACCCTGCTAGTCACAATCATCCCAAGATGGCGGACAGAGCTCCCGGTGTTTTCGGACTGCGAGGCTGACAAGCTAAGGTAAGCATGCACGGCGCCACCAGCTTTAATGTTGTCAAGATCACTATTGCCTGAGTGGTTGACGTCGAACGATTCAAAGTTTGCGCGTCCACTGATTTAACGGGGTTGCCTAGATGACGTCAAACTGCAATCAAACAAAAACCTTGTTCATATGGGAGACAACTTGGGAAGTACACTGTCAGCTTTTGAGGCTATTATTTAAATGTAATGCTTGCAGTCTATGAACAGGTCTATTAATGATTATAAACTGCGAAGGTATATCTTATAGCTGGACCCTGCTCCAAAGCAAAACTTGGGTCTCGCTAGCGTGAACCTGCCTTTAGTGTAACTCACATGTCCTTTCCCTTCCCCTACGAAGATCTGCAAACCTGCAGGCACTGAAGGGAGTGAGATGCATAGTAGCAGTCAAAGAAAAGCACTCAGGATGTTCGCCTTTAGACTATAGGATATACAGGGCCTAAACATACGCGTGAGACGTGAAAGGTGGGCCTCTAATGTAAAGCGTATGGGCTACTATGGACATAGGATGCACGGCAAAGGTCTACAACGTCCTAGTTACTCTACACTCATAGCTCATATCCCATGTAATGGACGTTATTGTTTCTCCATCCATCGCGAGCTCCCAATCGATTTCATGAAAATTGTATTGGTCTCGTTAGCGCCTCAGGATTAGCGTCGCAGGACTGGACATGGTCCATCATATTAGGTAGGGATGTGGCTGTGGAAGCCGAAGAACGCTTAGCATTATAATGATATCGCAGTCTGCAGGCATCGTGGACCAAGTTGGCCAATCAAATAGAGTATTAGTCTTTGGAGGCCTGCACTCAGCGCTTGGAGCGTACTTTCTCATCGCCCCTTGGATTCCAGGTATTCGTGACTTCTCCCATCCCCAGTGGGCGAGACAGGCTCCTGGTGAATTTGATTTGTCCTCACCCAAACTGCAGTAAAATTAAACTACTCTTGTAGAAAAGCTTTATAGTACTATTCTTAGTCCTTGAAACTTTTTTGAACTATATCTATACGGTGGTGATCACCGACTGTCATACAATCTTGCAGGCTTTATCAATAATTCTGGGCTATGGTTCCCCACTCAGGCTACAAAAACACAGTCACAGCGGCAGCTGGAGTAGACCCTCCTATAGTATTATCTCCGCTCGCTGTTGGAAAACCCAGGCTCTGCATCATCGGGCCAAAGTAGACAGTCCACTTTCGAAAGCGCGGCTCATGCCGCCTGGTGGAAACCGACAACGCTCGGGACGAGCAGCGAATGGGGCTAGCTCTATGTATGGCGAGAGCTATGTTTGCTACCTTTCCTCCTCGTCCGTTTTCTGCGATGCCCACTTTTAGTCGTCGAACTCGACGTTGTCACTGTAAACACGGAGCTCGCCGTAGGTGAGGATGGGTTCTGTTGGCTTGATCTGTGTCGGCGACGATGAGAGCTGCCTCTCCGTCCACTCGAGGTCATACAGTTGGTGTATGACACAGTTGTGGAAACATTGTTGCCAAGATCCTCTTCATGAACCCCATTTATTCCGGACTTGGCGTGGATATCTTCGGCATCAAGTGAAACATAGGATTCGAACTCATCAAAGCCCTGAGCGCTGACCGTTGCTGTATCATCGGGTTGTTCAACATTCTCAGCCTCGGACTCCTCACTTTCAGCCTTCTCGGTTTCCGACAAATACTCATTGCTTGAGTTGCCCTCTTCATCGCCTCTAAAGCCGAGGGTCCGGGGCGGAGACTCGTTGGCGCCGAACCCTATATGGATCCATCTGTCAGCAGATTGTCTAATTATAACTGTGCGTCTCCAGAGGTGTAACTTCTGTGACTTCGGCACTCACAATAACCCAAATCCCAGTATCTCTTGGGCCTTTTGTAGAGTCCAAGATTCCCATGCGCGCCTTCGGCAACCCCCGGCAAGTTCATCCAAACTAGAGACTCTCCATTGTACTTATCGCAGTAGAGTGTAAACGGCTGAATCTCGTCAGGGAAGCAAAGGGGGGTAGTAATAACAATTGGGTAGTACGCAGGCATGAGGAGTTCGAAATGGGGTACAACATCGCACAATTCAGGGTCTTCTTTCTGCGCCCGCCGGATTCCCATCATGAAGACTACTGCAGTATCGAGGTCATGGAAGATCCCCATGAACTCCGTGCCGAGCGACCCACGGCCACGAATTTCGTCTTCAAAGTGATGTGTCCACATCGTATCGGGATGATAAACGAGCACCCAAGTCGTAGGGTTCCCAACCTTGTTCCTAACCATGTTATACACAAGTGTTGCAAAGGCTCGTGAGTCACCTAAAGCAGCACTTCTTGACAGAGTCACATCAATGCCTTGAAGGTGACTGGATATCTTACATAGTTCATTCACACCTTTCACGACTTGATAAGCAGCAATGCAAGCCCCACCTGTGTGAAGGGCACCTGCAATGCTTGCTGCCTTGATGAAATATGCAGCTCGATCCCCGTTTGACGAAAGGGCAATTGAAGCTTTGTCTAGGAAGTCCTTTGCCGAGCTGCCGAGCCTAGCCAGCCGTGCGGCACATTTTCCAAGCTCTGCAAAACTTGTGGAAACAGTTCCCCATCCTCTACTCATTATGAGTCAGTAGATGACCGAATCAGATAGGCCTCGCGGCAATGATAGAATGAGGGCAGCGTGTTGATTATGGTCTCTTTGGGGAGGTTATCTGGTCCATGGCCCTTCATGTCGCCGGACTCCGAAATGCCTACCCCGCTCCGATGCTAGTGTTGGCGAGCCATCATTGGGAATTGGTAAGAAAGGGTCAGGTGAAATAATCACTTTAAAAGATGACCAGGGTGCGACAGGGGCTGTGGCGACGGTTCTATCACTGCATTGACGTGACTAAGAGCGGACATTAGAGGGACCAAAACCGCATTCTGGCAGAGACTTGTTCCTGAACTATCATTAGTTTCCCTATATCACAAGTGATTACTTTTGTTGGCAATGATGAGATACTTGGCTTTTGCTGACTTTAGCTGTACAAGCGCTTTTCCAGTGCAATCATCGTGTTGCTGCAAATATTTCATACCGCCTGCTCACTCCTAAGTGCGAAGTTCAACCGTCTTGTAAAACCAGTGTCAATGCCTCTTTTTACTCCAGAAATAGAAGCAATGTGCCTACTACTGCATTGATAATCTCTCCCATGCTATATTAGCCTTTTGCTTGATTTGGGTTATGAAAACAGAACAAAAATGACGCAACTGGCGTTCTTGGTGTGTTATGAGCATCTTGCAAGGCTCTGCCACAGTACTAAGTCTGTAACCAAGAACAGTAAGGCTGCTTCATCAAATGGGAAATCACCGGCAGGGATGTCATGCAGCTTGCCCTGTTGAGCAAGCCTAGCGCGACACATGTCACTGCTTGCAATCCTGTGACCAAATTGAGAGGATGACTAGTTCTCACCACTGCGAATACGTGGCAGCTCAACTCGAAGCAATCTGAGATTTGAGCCGCAAAGTCTCGCTAACTGACTGCCAGGTGAGACACCATCCTTGGAACGCAACTAAATGGATAGAAGTTGCTCTGCTGAGCGAGAAGGACTTGCAGACTTCGGGCATCTAACTTAAGATTCTTATGCCTTGTTCTTGGTCCGCATGCCTATTACTCACATGAGGGCTCCATTTCCTTTGAATTGAATGTTAGCATGTTCGTGGTGAGGCCATTGCATGACATTATTCGTGCCAGTTTAATCTCCCCATACCCCCTTCTAGCTTTCAAATCTTGCCTATGCTCTATATTCCTCTACGTCAGGACTATCATCAACTACCAACTCCCGAAAGCATTACTTCACAATTCTTGGCCCTGTAACTGGAACAAGATGGCTGACACTGCCCTTGGAGTCACTGGGGTGGTACTTGCTGCTCACATTTTTCGATAGGACCTGGAGATTGGCAGAAAACATACTAGATCTCATCAAATTGGTCAAAAACGGCCCCGCTATTCTACAGTCTCTTCAAACCTCGATTCAAATACTGTATAGTCACAGATTCATTGCTTATATGCATATGGTAGCAGTAAGTTCCCCGTGTGTTACGCCTACATACTTTTCGTTCTTTCCTCCCAACATACCCCACCAAGATGGCTATTCGCAACTCCTTTCAATGCAATAGATATATCAGATTTGGAAGTGGCCGCTAGATGCCGCCGGTGTCTTATCCTTGGTGCGTTGGCAACTTGTGCTCTATTTCGACAAATGGAGATCTCTCCGGTGCTATGGGACCCTTCGCATTCGACACAAACCCGAGTTCAATGCCCAGGATGATGACAAGATCGGAATCTATCGCGCTGTATTCACCACAGGACTTGGCGCAAATGAAGTGACACTTTACGGAGGGGTGAATTGCAAGAAGCCCAGATGGCGAAAATGGACCTAAGGACTTAAACCTAAAGAAATTGCTATAGCATAAGAATCTAGAGGGTAGGTTGGAGTTGCATTCAATCTGAGCCTAGGTAAGATCTGTTTACCATTAAATTAACCTTACGATATATGTTTGTCCTTTTCTAGTATTCGACTAGTCCCTCAGTCTTTTCATGGATTGCGCGTAGAATACATAGCATGCACACAGCCGAGCCACTTCTCAGCTCGAAGGCTTGAAAGATTCTCCACCAATTTACCATCACTGGGTCTTTTTTGCACCCAGGGCATTCAGTTCCTGTTCAATGCCAACCCAGGCACTTGTCCTCACGGTGCATGATAGCCACCAGTTCCCACTTGCATCCTTGCCAATGATGGGCCCCACGTTGCGCAAGGAAAGCCCACCCGAATGATGGGTAGGGATCACGCACGATGGCCTGCCCAGCGGATGCACACGGTCATGGAGCGGAATGCCTGGTGCAAGAACTGCAGAGGAGAAGTCTACTTCAAAAAACCGACCTCGGTGCCAGTTGCTACAGCAGACGAGAACGGAGGTAGGTTCGCCAAACACCGGTGGATATTTCTCAGATGCGGATTTGTCAAAAGCAAAGAACGCTTCGATCTGGGATAGAGTGCGTTGTTGGACGAGCGAGTGGCGGATGTGGGAGGCTATGAAGCTGACTGGTTCGCGAAGAATCTCCTTTGTGCGAAGAAAGGTGATTGCTGGAAGGGCAGCGTTTGTGATGAAGGCTGTGTTTGTGGATGATGATTCCTGGAGGGCAGTTGAACGGATGTCGAACACGTTCAAGAGGGACACCAAGCGGTTGGGAGAGGAATTTAGGGCCTTTATTAAGGCCTTGAGCCACCACGCTAGAAGTACGTCACTTTCACTAAGGAATGGAGCAGGCCCTTCCTTATTTTGCTGGGCTAGCTCGTGCAATGCCTGCTCCCGCATCTCGTCGACACATCGTCCTGGGATGCAGATTACGCGTTCATTTTGGCCACGGTGCCAGACGAGCTCGAAGAGGTAGCTGGCAATGAAACCTAAGAGGCGAACCCCGGTTAGGAGAAAGGAGCTGTTCACATAGGTGCCGGCTGGGGTTCTGTCGGTAAAGCGCGCCGCCGGGTCTTCCCCAATCTGCTGAAAGGTTGGGACTTGGTCTTCTCGGCCATTCATGACAGCAGTCCACGCCTTTAGAAAACTTGAAAGACCCATAGCATCCATGAGAGTGTGCATGAAAGTGACAGTCAACAAGGTTGCATCACCAAACAACACCACATCAATGACAAGTTGCGGTCGATCTGAATATAGCCAGTCCTCGATCCTCGTGGGGCAATCCGCAGACAGACATACAGATGCGAGATCTGCTGGGTCGCCAAGCAGTGATGGCTGGCCAGTTGCTTGGGGGAAACTAGCAGCTAAAGGATGCTTGTTGATGCCCATAGAGTGCTTAACGACGGTGTAGTTAAAGCCAGGTCGGTCTGTATCATACTGCGCTGGTATGTGGTATTCAAGTTTTCCATTATCCTAACGTATGTGAGTTGTGAGCCAACATAGTATGTAAGTGATTTCAATAGACACCTTCCTGCGAAGTCGCCCTCCCAGTGACCGCCAGCCATCCAACTCCAAGAGACGCTCCAACGATTGGCGTAGCACCTCTGGGTCAAGGACGTCGTCAAATCGGTAAGTAACATGCAGGCAACAAGCGCGCATGCGATGTTGGTCATCCCATGCTGGGAGTGGTACTATTGTGTCTGAGGGGTTCCTAGGTGGTGGCAGCGCGGCTTTTTTCCAGAAAAAGCCCATTTTTGCACGAATTAGACACGAGCTTTCCTGTACAACGTTGTCGTTTGATCGGTGTAGGTGGCAGATAGATCAATCACGATATCTATACTTTGAAAACGTCGCCAAAACCCGGCCGTGCTCAAAACCCGAGCCGGCAAAACCCGAGGATGGCGCATTTACTACGGCGGGCTACCCTGTTTTTCTGGCTAAGCTGGTAACCAACATGTCTACTAAGATATCAATGAGGAACACTTGGAGAGATATTGAAGACTGGTGCATTAGGGATATCAAATAGTAGTACACATGGACACATTTTTCAACATGCAGTACATTTGATGTGGAACCCACGTTATTCCACATAAGGGTAACATGTAAATTGTAGTGAGTACTGACTGCTAGACGAGATTTCAAGATCTATATGAGCAGTCGATAACTCAATATGTATACAGAATCCGATATGATATTATATGAGTGTTGCATATAAGCCTACAGACGAGCCCCAAAGCTGAGCTTTGACATGGTTGATGCAGCACAATGGGCAGCACTTCATTTGTTACCTAACTGTTCGTAGAACCGTGGTAGAGATTAGGTTCAACGGCTGGCTTTAAACCCTTTCTGCCTTGTAGTGTGTCAACAACATTTGCAACACCGTTATGATTGCATAGAAGGTGATCCAGGCTAATAGTCCTCTGGCAGAAACGTCAATCTTCTTACCAGCTAAGTCTTGATGTGCTGGCTTAGCCTGATCTCTCATTTTTAATCAGGGGAGAAAATGATACAAACACTGATTATGTAGTTTGTATACCTAGTGGTACGGTTTTCCTGTTCTTTTGAAGAGCCCAAGTTGTGTAACTGACAATAATAGTCATTGCTCGGGCAGCCCAAGCAAAATGCCCTTGGAAATTCGTCTTTGACATCTATTCTAAAAGCATAGGCGGTGATTTTTGTGCACTAGACTTGTGTGATTATTTTTTTTTTTTTTTTTTTTTTTTTTTTTTTTTTTTTTTCAGTTACTTTAACTTCTAGTCAGTCAACTTTCTGCAAGAATCATTATCAGCCATGCATTATTCGTGCTTTCAACGCCCTGGCATCTGAGCATGACCTGCAGTGCTTGAGATGCCGGCTACAAAGGCCACATACGACTTTAAGTATCGAAAGTCAACCTCGACAACCAGAGATAAAGCTATTTTCAACTCCACCCATTCTGGATAGCATTGCTACGCTTCTCGCTGCCCTCTACATCATCATTGAGCCTGGTGCTTCCTTGTAATTTCTACAAGGATACTAGGGAATCCATCCATTCATTTTTGGTTGTGTGTCCCACTATTGGATGGGGACCTGTCCGTCTGTCGTTCGAAACACTCTTGATAAGGGCTTTGGATAGGCAAATGGAGAACACTCACAGTCCAGGGTTCTATGGAGGTGGTGCAGGTGGCACATCATTGTGGACTGTGATAGGCAATGTAATTTTGCACTCTGCAATGAGTATGTGGAGAGAATTGTCATAAACACCTGATCTTGTGTCTTGACTTTGGGCAGAAGTTACTTTGCAAGACAACACTCGGGGATCAGGGATGTTCCCAGCTCTCTGGAGATGACCTGGTTTGTAATAACCCTTTAGAGCCAAATGGCTGTCTTTGGTAATCTAAAAACCTATTTCACTCCATCGTCTAAGGTAATGAAAATGACATCGCCTAGAATACTGCTCCTTAGACACTGAGATTCATTATATATATGCCTTCTTTTAATGCTCTAGGTAATTAACAGGAGTCTATTAATATTGAATGTAATACTCATATAAGATTGCTTCAACTTGACTAAGGGTCCATCCTTTATGCATCTGTACATCGACACGAAACGCAAGAGATACAATGTCAGCATTGATTTCAAAGGATCCGACACAATTACTAGATCAAACATAGAAGAAGAAGCGGAAGAGTGGCAAAAATACCTTGGAACAAGCGATCGATACTTGACTTTTATATGTCATTGAGCACAAAAGATCTTGAAATCTGACCATTGAAGTGCGCCAATCAGTCACGACAACATTTCGAACCTCAATACTTCTGAAGCTTACTGGCTCAGGGCATCAATCAGCGCAATGTTCTGTGCGCACTTGATCTTGCATGTCCAAAAGAGAGGACGGAGTAGGTTAGGAAAGTTCAAGCCTTTCTCAAGAAAGTCAAGAACCCTATTGGCTTAGATCAACAGGGCCTCGAGAGCATGTATGGTCTTCAACGGTCTGGAATTGGCCCCTGCGACCTAACCTTGTGTCTCTGTTCTTGGATATAGGTTGCCAACCTCGAAGAAGCGGTGATTATGTTCTTGTACGGTACGTTTCCCGAATGGAGGTGGAAGAAAAAGGCGAGCGACAAAATCTCATCAATGGGTCACAGAGTCTACTATTTGAACGTCACTGGTCAAAATATCATGGTAGACTTGTTTTACTTAATGCGTGATATAGAGATCGCCGAGTCCTCTGAGCGGAAGAAGAATCTAACAGTGAGCTAGGATATGACTGCCATGGCAGTGCCAATCCGCTAGGCATGTATCCCTTAGTCTAGGGATTCCGTATTTGTAGTCATCGTAGTATAATACTTTGACCGGCAAACCCTATCCCGATTGTCTCTGGCTATGATCTCCAGTACTTTTCAAAAATTCTTCCGCCTTGGCCGGCTTGACTTGCACACCTCATTCCTCGCCCCCGACACCACTAAACTGTCTCGACCAGGCCATGGCTATCCAGAAATCATGTAGTCTTTTCCCGGAAGCTGGTTCAATCCTTCTTCCAGCTACTGCACTATTACCCACTGTGCCTTAACCTTCTTCCTTGCAAAGTTAAACTAATCAATCAAAGCTGAGTATGCTCCCTTCTCTTTCTTACCTCCGACCTTGATGCCCAGGCGAATCTTGTACATACCGCATGGAAACCGTGCTGTATTAATTAGTCCTTTATCAACCTGGGATTTGACTGCCTCCTAGTCTATTGTCTTCCAGCATTAGCATGTCAACCTCTGACCCCTCTATGGCAGCGTTGAGAAAGTTGAGATGGTAGTTGATGAGTTGTAGGCTGGGTATGAGTACAACACTGAGGACCGTGTCGACATCCTCGACTGCAGTGACAGAAGGTGTGTGGGATGGATCATCAATATAGCACGGCTTCAGTGCTTCGATGTGAAAGCTTAGGACTGCTAGTTTGCTGCTAGAGGATGACCGGGGTACAACGGGAGTTAGAGAGGGGCGAAAATACATGCGCCCCGGTTTGGACTGGATCTTCCTGCGATGGCTACTTGGTGCATTCCACTTGGAACACTCAATTATGCGACAAATGAGAAGAGTGCTGGTGCTCCTGAGGGTGGACATGATGATTTCGCCCTTAGGGGAGGACGATCATTCAAGCCGAGAAGCAAAACGAGGTTGATGTCATTGGCTGCTTGAGATTGCCAATGACATTCAATCTACTAGTCAAGCCTTAAAATAAGAGTTGTTTAGTCACAAAAGTCTTTTTCAATATCCTGTTTGTTTACTCCAGTAGATGCTAACTCTTCCGGAGATGACGAAGATATAAACATCGACTATAACCCCAATCCATTTTCAGCCATGAACAGGCTATCTGAGGCACATAATCAATCAACACAATGAGCTTCAATTATTATCCTGCTTAGATCAACTTGTCTTCAAAATTCTCTGTCGCATCAACCTAAATCCCTAAGTCCGATGACCCAAAATCCGTCTCGGTATATAGCGCGGCAGAGTCCCTGTTATGCACAGTCCAGTACCACCAAGAATACCGCCAAGCTATCGCTCACCCCACCGAGTATACAATGCACATCTTCATAACCGGTGCAACGGGCTTCATCGGCCGCGTCGTTAGTGAACTCGCTATCCAACAAGGCCACACTGTTCACGGCCTCTCCCGCAGCCCCCAAGGCGATGAGATTCTCACGTCGATCGGGGCCATCCCCATCCGAGGCGACCTAGCCACACACAACATTCTACGTGAACAATCGGCAAAAGCAGACGCCGTCTTCCACCTCGCCTTCGACCATGACTTTGGCAAATCCTACGACCAAATCATCAAGCTCGACACTGAGGCCGTCGACGCCCTCGCCGCCCCGCTAGTCGGAACCTCCAAGCCCCTCATCGCCGCAAGCGGGATACTCACCGTGCGCCCTGACCAAGGTGACTGCGTCGTCAACGAATCAGCACCCTATACCAAAAACACCAGGGTCAGGCGGCATGTGTGCGAGGAGAATGCGCTGTCGTGGGCGGAGCGGGGGGTGCGGGTCAATGTGGTCCGCTTGCCGCCGTATGTGTACGGCCGGGCAAACGAGACGGGGTTCGCGGCAAGAATGGTCCGCATGGCAGTTGATAATGGGGTGAGCGGGTATATTGCGTCTGTCAAAGACAGGTGCGTGACCAGTGTGTATGTGGACGATGCAGCGGCGTTGTTCTTGCTGCTGGCATCAGACAAGACGGTTAAAGCCGGAGAGATATTCCATGGGACGGCCGACTGGGATACGACGTATGGGATGCTGGCCAAAGCTATTGGGCGGGCAGTTGGGGTCCCGGTCAGACAATTCGAGCGGGAGGAGGCGGAGGAGAGGTGGGGGGCTTTCCTGTCAAGCTTCTTTGGGCTGATAATTCGGGCTTCGAATGGGAAGGCTGTCGAGAAGCTGGGGTGGAAACCGTCAGGGCCGAGCTTGGTGGAGGAGTTGGAAACGGGGAGTTATCGACAGGTAGCGGAGAGGTTTAAGCAGATGAAGAACTAGAATTTGGTATCTAATGTCTCTTGGAAAGCACATGCAAAGCTCAGGACTATATCTGTCAAGGCTGCAAACAACATAGGAGTACCCTTAACCACTGCCGGGGTCTGCGTGCCCTCGATGAGCCAATCCTCATCGGCCTCACACTTAAGGACGGAAACGGTGGGTGTTGCGCTGAAATTGCGGATGCCTTGGTTTGTAGTACGGCTCAAGTCCAGCATTTTCTAGATACAAGGTGGTGTGTTACGGTTGATTTCCAACAGCGACTATGAGTATTCGTATCTGCGTCACTGGTCCTGATACTATGAGCTGCCTCACAACCTGTCATTCAGACTTGTCGACTAAAAGATACCAGACTGAATAAGATTGAGAAACACACAAAGTGCAGAGAACAGAGCCTTGTTCTGGTGGGATGGCTCAAAAGACATATCCAACATGAGACCTCATTAGCTGGCAAAGTATTGCGGACGGAATCAACATGCTGAGATGCTAGTGTGCTTAGGTGCTTGCTATTTAATAAAGATCATCAACAAAAGCGCTCTGTTCAAACCCGATGCATCAAACATGTCTGACTATGCTGAATTCCACCAGCCGCGGCCCGCTTACTCAAATCTACTCCGTCGCTGTCCATTCAACTCCACCTGGACGGAAGCAAAGCGGCGATATACCTGCGGAATAAAGTACGCGGTAATGTCCAGCTCCTCCTTCTTGACTGCAACCGAGTAGAAGGCCTGGGCACCCACGCGCGTCTCCAGCTCCTCAGCCGGCACGATGTCCCGGAGGACGTTCAGGTAAGCCCGTGGATTGTGGTGTCCCTGGCCGTGACGCTCCAGGAAGCTAATCACTGTCTCTGCAGCAGCCAGATCACTCTTGGCATGCTTGCGCACGTTGATGAATGCTTTGACATCAGGAAGAGCAAGACGCGGCTGGATATCGTAATAGAAGCCGACACCGTGGTGGCCCGCTGGTAACTCCTGCCCCTGGCCTGTTGGCACTTGTTCTGACGTCGGGAAATCAGACGGCAGTCCGTTCAGCTCATACCACAGCTCCCGCAGCTTGTCGAGGACCTCCGTCGACAAGGGCCGGCGTCCTCCGATGGTCATGACAGTTGCAATGTGATCGAAGGAAGTGTTATCCGTCGCGACGTAGAATTTCACCCTCGAGTCTTGTACCTTGCAGCAGTCAATGCCGGTTGTTCCACGAGGCTTGAGCTGGCGCCCATCGGGGTGGTTGGTCAGGAAGTCTTTCACGATATTCAGACTGTCAAGACACACGTCTTCGCCGTAAGCATCTCGCATTGCTTTGGGAATGATGGTACTGAGGAGCTGGCTGATCTGTTCGGGATTTCGGGGATACAGGTACATCTTGATATCAATGGCGTCCGAGTCGGGCGAAAGCTCCACGCCCGTCAGCACCGACGGACCGGCATACTTCTCCCGGTCCGCCTTGTCGGAAAACCGTGAGACGAGATGTGGCTCAAACGTCCAGAAGAGCGACAGATCAAGATTCGGTAGCGTGGTGGTGAGGTCTTGCAGAAACGCCCTGGTCGCCACGTCATTATTCGGGTCGGCCGCAGTCCCAGTCAGAGGGCCCAGCGGCTCGATGTAGTTGCGGATATAGGGCTTTCTGTCCGCCGTGCCAAAACGCCAGCTGTAGCTGATGGGAGCACCGTCGCCCGCACTTGCAGCCACCCGGCTCCTGTACCACGGCTCGGCCGACCGGGGCTGGGGACCGAAGGTTGGAACTACCTTGAAGCGATGGAAGACTAGGCATTCGACCTGGCGATGTTCGGGATAGCCCGCCTCGAGCATCATACGGGCAAGGTGCCGGCCCGTCAGTTTCCACCAGAACTGCTCGTCAGCAGTCCCCACAGGGAGGGAACGGCAAAGAGCATCGAAAATGGGCAGTGGCTGGGCGTTGCCGGGGGATGTGCCACGGCTTTTGCCATTCAACTGAAGAGACATGCTGGGTCACTCTGCGGGAGATGTACGACGCCGGTCGATGGCGAGTTCAGCCTTTAATCAATGATCGTTTTCAGAGGTCTCGGCCTCCAAATCAACACGGTTGCGAGATGTAGTGTCGATGGGTCCGACAGGATTTGGGTTTGATTCTTCGCTGGGTTATATTATTCTCTATCAGTGTCGGATTTTGCAAAAGAACGCTGTTTCCGAACATTGTTCGGCCTTTGCGCTTTGACCGTGGCCAATACGAGGCGGATTCTAGACATCAGGCAAAAGCGTTCGTTGCGCGTTTTACAATCTCTCGGATTTTGCATATCTCGGATTTTAAGCCAGTCGACAACAGCACCAGGGGAATGATGCCTATTTGCAGATAAGTTATTACTGTGCCTCAAGGGGCCGTAAAACCGCCCATATCTGACTTGCAATTCCTGGAGGAGGGCATTGAACGGCACTCAACATCAACTTTTTTTTCGAAAAACCAATCATGGCGACACCTCGTGGACAGACAGTATGGTTCGGAAATGAATTCCCCAACGATGATTTGAAGGACTTGTTCCGGCGATTGCACCAACACAGCAAGGACCGGCGGTTCAGGCTGCTGTCAGTCTTTCTCGAGGAATCCACCGCGATTCTGAAAGAAGAGGTGGCCAACTTGCCTCAACAGCTTCAGGAGCTGGTGCCGCACTTCGACACAGCCTGCACGCTCCCCGAAGTCGACTTTCGCCAGGGCCCTCTAGGGGCTGCTATGGAAAGTGCGTTACTTACGATACTCGAACTTGGCATGCTGATTGGGTATTGGTTTTCCCCCTCTGGCTCTTGGACTGCATGGCCCTAACAAACTGTCTAGGCACTACGAGGCTGAGGATATTGAATGGGACCTCGATCCATCCCGGACCATTCTCGCAGGCTTGAGCATCGGTATCCTCGCCGGCGCTGCCGTGGCTCTATCCAGCAGCCTGGCAGATGTAGCCAAGGTCGGCGCCGAAAGTGTTCGCGTCTCCTTTCGCCTAGGGGTGTACGTCGCCGACATCTCGACAAAGCTCGAAGCTCCCCAGTCAGATGGAACGCTGCAGAGTTGGGCGCATGTCGTCACGGGAATGTCGCATGAAGCAGTTCAGGAAGAGCTCTCTCAATACAATGCAGTCACGCAAAACCCAGAAATCACAAAGGTCTTTGTCAGTGCTGCGGACAAGACGTCTGTAAGTGTGACTGGGCCTCCATCACGGATCAAAGCTGCCTTTCAACACTCGCCCAGCTTGCGATACTCCAAGTCGTTACCGCTGCCCGTGTACGACGGACTCTGCCACGCGGCGCATCTATACAGCCAGGATGATATCGAGATCGTCATCAACAGCGCCAAGTCTGTGATCCCGACTTCCCGGCCGGTGCGACTCCCCTTGATCTCCTCCCAGACTGGCAAGCCGTTTGCGGCCAAGACAGCCGGTGAGCTCTTCCTGGAGATTGGCACCGAGCTGCTGACCGGCACAATCTTCCTGGACACCGTTACGGCCGGTATCCTGGAGCACGTCAAGCTTCAGGAGCCGACAGGAAACTACGAAATTGTCTCCTTCCGCATGTCACAGGTCCTGAATGGTATTCTGACAGCCATCGAGACTGACTTCCCGGAGCTGGGGCGGGCCCGGCGCGATATGGTGTCCTGGGTTCACGGAGACTATGGTGCCCGCCGCCCCTCTTCCTACGCGGCCTCAAAGCTCGCCATCGTTGGTATGGCTTGCAGGCTACCGGGAGGCGCCAATGACCCCGAGCTGTTTTGGGAGCTGCTCGAGCAGGGACGCGACACCCTCACTACCGTGCCGCCGGACCGATTCGACCTGAACACACACTACGACCCTACAGGAAAGACAGAGAATGCGACTCAGACTCCGTTTGGAAATTTCATTGATCGACCAGGCTACTTTGATGCCGGGTTCTTCAATATGTCCCCGCGTGAGGTATACCCATCTACCAACCCCGGCTGCCTCCTACAACGATACTAACAATGAACTAGGCCGAGCAAACGGACCCCATGCACCGGCTTGCCCTTGTCACAGCATATGAGGCCATGGAAATGGCAGGCATGGTCCCCGGCCGCACTCCGTCCACCCGGCCAAACCGCATCGGCACATTCTACGGACAAGCGAGCGACGACTGGCGCGAACTGAACGCCTCGCAGAACATCAGCACGTATGCGGTGCCTGGTGGCGAGCGCGCCTTTGCCAATGGGCGAATCAACTACTTCTTCAAGTTTTCCGGGCCATCCTACAACATTGATACCGCCTGTTCGAGTGGCCTCGCGGCAGTGCAGGCAGCCTGCTCGGCCCTGTGGGCCGGCGAGGCCGATACGGTCATTGCTGGGGGGCTGAACGTTATCACGGATCCTGACAACTACGCCGGTCTTGGGAACGGCCATTTCCTCTCCAAGACGGGACAATGCAAGGTTTGGGATAAGGACGCCGACGGGTATTGCCGCGCCGATGGCATCGGGTCGGTTGTTATCAAGCGCCTGGAAGATGCCGAGGCGGACAACGACAACATCTTGGCTGTGATTCTGGGCGCTCGCACGAATCATTCCGCTGAGGCTGTCTCGATCACACACCCGCATGCTGGCGCGCAAAAGGCCAATTACCGCCAGGTGCTGCACCAAGCGGGCGTCAACCCCCTTGATGTGAGCTATGTCGAGCTTCACGGCACTGGCACCCAGGCTGGTGATGCGGTGGAGTCCGAATCGGTGTCTGATGTCTTTGCGCCTTCTACGCCTCGCCGTCGACCCGATCAGCGCCTGTATCTGGGCGCAGTGAAGAGTAACATCGGGCATGGTGAGGCAGCGGCAGGCATCACTTCCCTGCTCAAGGCGCTCCTGGTGTTCCAAAAGAACATGATCCCCAAGCATATCGGCATCAAAACCGAGATCAATCCTATCATTCCCAAGGACCTGGAGCGACGCCACGTGGGTTTGGCCATGGAGAACACCCCGTGGCCACGGCCTGCCGGGAAAAAGCGTCTTGCGGTCGTCAACTCGTTTGGAGCGCACGGCGGCAACACCACCGTGCTCCTAGAAGACGCCCCGGAGAGAGTGAAGGTTTCAACCCAGGACGACCGCACAACTCATCCAGTAGTCATCTCCGCAAAGAGCAAGAAGTCGCTCCAGGCGAATATTGAGAAGCTGCTGTCGTGGCTGGATCAGAACCCGGACGCGAACCTCGGGGACCTTTCGTACACCCTCTGCGCGCGGCGGATGCACCACAGCATGCGGTTTGGGGCCGCAGCCTCCGGCATCGCGGCTCTACAGAAGACTCTCCGCTCCTGGCTGGACAATCCCAAGGCGTCTGCCGAGCTGCGGGCCATCCCGAACGACACGCCGTCCGTGGTGCTGACTTTCACTGGTCAGGGCGCCTACTACAGCGGCATGGGCCGGGAGCTCCTTGCTGAGTTCTCCTATTTCCGTACAGAAGTCTTTCAGCTTGACCAAATTGCACAACGGCTGGGATTCCCGTCAGTTGTGCCCGTCATCGACGGTAGCATTGACGATGGGCCCGCGTCGCCCGTTCTTACACAGTTGAGTGTTACTGTGCTGGAGATTGCCTTGGCACGCTTCTGGTCGCACCTAGGGATTCGCATCAGCGCTGTTATTGGGCACAGTCTTGGTGAATACGCTGCTTTTGCGGTTGCCGGCGTCATCTCTGCTACGGAAGCTCTGTACCTCGTTGGACGGCGCGCACAGCTGACCGAGGAACGATGTACTCAGGGCAGCCACTCGATGCTGTCCGTTCGCGCGTCCGAGGATGATATTGAAGAGCTTATTGCAGGCAGCCCCGACACTGCTGAACTAGCCTACGAAGTGTGTTGTCGGAACACTCCCCAAGATACCGTCATCGGTGGCACTCAAGAGTCCATCGATAGCATTCGTCAGGCCCTTGAGAAAAACACTATCAAATGCACGCAGCTGGATGTGCCATTTGCTTTCCACACCGCCCAAATGGACCCCATTTTGGACTCGCTGGAGACGTTGGCGACGCCGATCACGTTCAAGGCTCCCAGCATCCCCGTGCTGTCCCCCTTGCTCGGAAGCGTTGTGTTCGACCGCAAGTCCATCCATGCACAGTACCTGCGCCGCGCGACCCGCGAGACGGTGGATTTTGTCGCGGCCATTGAAGCCGCTCAGGACTTCGGCCTGGTAGACGCCAAGACGATCTGGATCGATGTCGGGCCGCACCCCATTTGCGCTAGTCTTGTGCGTGGCATAGACAGCTCCGCATCCGTGATCTCCTCATGCCGGCGCAACGAGGACAATTTGGCGACCATGTCTAAGAGCCTGGTTACCCTCCACCTGGCGGGGCTCACGCCCTGCTGGGCGGAATACTTCCGGCCCCGCGAGCAGGAGTACTCGTTGCTGAAATTGCCCACCTACAGCTGGAATGAGACCGACTACTGGATTCCGTACATTGGAACATGGACGTTGGACAAGGCACTGCTCAAGTACGGGGAAAAGAAAGCCCCTCTGTCTCTGTCCATGTCGCGCCCTTCCGCGCTTCGCACCTCGTTGGTTCACCAGATCACCACTGAGACGGTTGAGGCGACAACGGCCACCCTCCATGTCCTCTCTGACATGCAGCATCCTGATTTCCTGGAGGCTCTACATGGTCATAGAATGAATAACTGCGGCGTTGCAACTTCGGTATGTCATTTATTCTACACACTTCGTACTTCTGGCGTATATGCCTGCAAGCAATCGTGTCACTAATCTCTAGACAGTCAATCTGGTCTGACATGGCCTTCACCGTCGGTGAATACCTCTACCGCCGACTCGTTCCCCAGGCCAAAGACGTGCACATGAACCTTTCCGACTTGGAAGTCCTGCATGCCCAGGTCGCCCTCGAGAAGAAGGGGAGCGTCCAGCCGCTTGTGCTCAAGGCACACCTGAACCTGTCCACTAGCTCCATGTCACTTGCCTGGTTCAACGCGAGCGCTGAGACGGGCGAGTGCGCCGCTGAATCCTTTGCTACATGCGTGGTTCGATTCGAGGATCCAGCCGCGTGGACCAGGGAATGGGACCGGCTGTCGCACCTGGTCCTCGGCCGCATTGAGGCGCTAGAACAACGGGCCGTCGAAGGCAAGGCGAGCAAGCTCTCCAAGCCGCTGGCGTATACGCTCTTCAAGAACGTCGTCGACTACGCGGATCGGTATCGGGGAATGGATCAGGTGGTGTTGTACGAGCACGAAGCCGTTGCGGAGGTGACCCTCGTCGCGGAACGGCATGGCACCTGGCACACACCACCACACTGGATTGACAGCGTCTCGCACCTGGCCGGCCTCGTCATGAACGGCAGCAATGCATCCAATACCAGGGATTACTTCTACGTCACGCCGGGCTGCTCCAGCTTCCGTCTGCTGAACCCGCTGAAGGCTGGCGGCAAATATCGCAGCTACGTGCGCATGTTCCCACTGCCGGAGGAGGCGAACATGTACGCAGGTGACGTGTACATTCTGGAGGGGGAGCAAATTGTGGGCATGGTTGGCCATATTCGATTCCGTCGTGTGCCGCGACTTCTCATGGACAGATTCTTCTCGCCCGCTGCGGCTTCCCATACGGAAAAGCAGCTGCAGGAGACTGCTCCGAGTGCTACCAACGTAAAGAAGAGCACCCCTCCGCCTGCTGAGGCCCCTATCTCAGTTCCAGTGGCCCCGGGCAACCCAGTCGCAATCCCACTCCCCACTGCCAGCAAGAGCCAAGTCGCCACGCCCCCGCTCACCCCTCCCTCCCAGGAAGATTCCCCCGGCGAATCCGCCGTCATAACGCCGGCCACATCGGACCGGGGCGATTCGACAGACGCAGGCGTGGTGGGCCAGTGCCTGAAGGTGATGGCTCGTGAGACGGGGCTAGAAGTTGACGCGTTGACGCCAGACGCAAGCTTCGTGCAGCTAGGTATCGACTCGCTCATGTCGCTCGTGTTGTCCGAGAAGTTCCGTGCCGAACTAGGGATTGAGATTAAAAGCTCGCTGTTCCTGGAGTGTCCGACTATCGGGGAAATGACGGCTTGGTTGGAAGAGTATTGTTAATAGATCCTCCTTTGCCTATACATGTACGAACTTGTCTTAGTCTTTTGTTAATCAACCTACAGCTAACGTCTGATCAAATTCCTCTAACCGACCATTCTACCTGGTTTACAGGGTCGCCTGGTAAAGAAACCTACCAGCTCAAAGTAGGGAGCCATCCTAATATAAGCCGAATTTCCCATTTAAAGGCCTACATTTTAAACAAGGATTTCTTGACACTCTCGGCCTAAATACTCATAAATTCAAGGATATACCTTTAGGATCAGTATCCTAATAATATGGTTGAAGAAGGAAAATTAGGGGAAAATCCTATAGCTTCCCTTAAAGTTAATATTATCTAGTACTAAAATATATAGAAATCGAATCCTTATCTCATCTCCATTGCTGTAAAAATATGAAGCCTATGACTCTACCACTCTGCTATATAAGTAATTCTTAGTATACTTTATATCTTAGAGAGATGATAGTCGTATATTAGGTATGCAAATAGTATCGATAAAGCTTTATATAAGTGATAATTTTAGTGTAGGTATATGTCTCCGAAAACTCATAAGGATATGCATTACAGATGTTTACATTCTCCATGAGACGCACCTGGAACGTTCTAGACTTCAGTTGGCTTTCTGTAGAACTTCTCACCAGTTTACAAGCTTAACCATACATTAAGTGTACAATGGACAAATTAGATCATCAAGCCGGTAAGGATTATTCTATATAATTCTGTTCGTGTACCTGGCAAAGCCGATCTTGCCCACACTTTCCAGAATCATCATCCCTGACCCACCCTCATGCCATGTTTAGTTGTTCTTCTTGCCTTGTCCGATGCGCATATTAAAAGCAATTATTATCGAGTCTCTTGCATACTTCTATTCTTAAAATCCGGTGCCAAAACCCGAGCCTTCATGCAAAATCCGATCCTTCTTTCGGCTTTTACAGTGCTGCAGCTCGTTTTCCCCTGTGGTGATACATTGGCCTAGAACTAGAAGATGCAAGCAACTAATAGGCCCAGATCGTTTTCAATGTGCCAACCAAAATCACTGGGTAAACTACTATGGCTTCCCGTCTCCCAATCCTTATTATCGGAGCCGGCATCTCAGGCCTCACAACCGCCCGCCTGCTAACAAACAGCGGCATCCCGAACATCGTCTTCGAAGCATCCAGCCCAGATCGTAGACAAGGCTTCGCCATCAGCCTGCGCGAATGGGGCTACACGATACTGCTGTCTGCTCTCGGGGACCTGCCGCTACGAAGCTTGACGCGCGGCGTTGCACCAGACAGGGAAATCGGCGGCTCCGGCTGGATCGACCAGGCTGTATGGGATAACGGGACCGCAAAGAAATTATTTGTGCCGGACGCAAACTCGTCGACAAAGGAGCTGATTGTCCGGGCGAACCGGAATGCGTTGCGCAGGTGGATTGCGGACTGTGGGGAGGAGGAGCTGGATGTGCGGTACGGACATCGGCTGAAGAGGGTGGAGGGAAGCTTGGGGGATGTGCGGGTCGAGTTTGAGAACGGGGCGTTCTATCGGGGGTTGATGGTGGTTGCTGCGGACGGAGTGAACTCGACTGGTAGGAACCGGCTGCTCAAATATTGCCGGACTAGATTGACAATAGGTGTATAGTCCGATCGCAGGTCCTCGCGCATGTCCAACCCGAGACTGTCCCTGCGGTACTGTATCATGGCGAGTTTCAGCTGCCCAGGGCTGATTTCGACCGGCTATTCCGGCCGCACACAGGAGAGTCCAACATCCTTGCGGGTGTTGGCGATGGCTTCAACACGCCGTTCGCCGTCTGCAACATGACTAAGACGCATGTACACATGGACTGGTCGTACTCGCGGCCGGTCAGAGGCAGCGGAGAGGACGACCCGCTGTACCGGCCCAATCTCGCCTCCGAGGAAGCAAAGCGGATCCCCACAGCGCTGGTGGAAGAGCTTGCGTCGCGCGATCTGGCCGAGCCGTGGAGTCTGTTTCTCAATGGTGAGGCTATTCAACATCACCGGGTGTTTCACTGGGCCGTCCGGTGCGTCTCTGTGACGCGAGAAGACATGCAGCGTGCTGTAGGGCGGGGGGTCGCCTTTGTCGGCGACTCGTGGCATGCGATGCCCATATTTGGCGGAGAGGGAGGGAATCATGCACTGGCAGATGGTATTGAGCTGGCCGGTGCTATTGCGGCTGGCGCGACCGGCGATTTAGGCACGGCGATTGGGAATTACTATGACCAAGCATGGAAAAGATCACAGGACGCGGTACGACGGTCCAAACAGCGGTTCTATACGCTGCATCGGCCGATGGCTGAGTGGCGGGAGCTTTCGAAGAAGAAGCCCCTGTGACTTGGAAGGGTTTGCACTACTGGATATGAATGCCATGGTTACACTGATGTTGAGGCCACCTTGTCGCTCTGTCTGTATTCAGCTAATAGATGTATAGTGGAATGCCAAGATTAGTGAGAGTCCCAGTAAGACTTTACGGGTATTGGCTCAGTGTGAAAGCGCCATCGAACGAAGGGTTGCTGGAGATACAATTGGTTGCTCCATATCGGGATATAATAGATCACCGACAGTGGATCCCAGGGCCAATGCAACGCAGAAGACCAGTAAGATATGCACCGCCATCATACTTATTGCAGACTTGAGCATAGTACTCCGTGATAGAAATCGCTTTGGCCATACTCCGTATTTCTGTTGGAAGGGGGGTGTAACCTGGTTCTGAAACCTAGTACCTGTTAGTCAACGTCGAATATTTATAGAGACAAAACCAGGACCCGTACCTGAGACATGACTGGATACCCCTTTCCTCACGCCTTTGGCTTCCAATTCCTAGAAACGCTACATTCGCCGAAGCGTGCGGATCATGCCATAGGGGGCTAGACTGGCTCTTAGGAGTTCCCCAAGTGGCCAGTGCAATCGTATGATGAACACGAGGACCCACAGCACAAGAGTCAGAGAGGTGTGGACTGTTCACTCCTAGCCTCAAGGGGATATTGCAGTACGAGGTTACTCCGTACAGCTAGTTTAATTTTGAGGCTTGAGATGATTGGCGAGGCAGAGAGGAACCCCACCCTCTCCAGCGAGCCTTGACAGTTAGGGCTGGAAAATGTGGAGCCGACACTGAGAATGAGAGCACTGGCTACCTTGATGTTGATTATGCATGGATGGCAATTGAGAGTAATGAAGATCAAAAGACCTTGTATCTATCCCGACGAGAAATAGACAAGAAAACTGCAGCTAAGGTTGACCAAGACGGGACGAGACACAGAAGCGGGTGGCTGGGTAGAGCAACTGAAGAAAATCGTCCTTGAGCATAGATAAGGTTACGGAAAATAAGGCCGAACTCAGAATACGCATAATGTATCGCTTGGTTCTCACTGGACATTACCCCAGTCCCGGCTCGTATTGGACAAATGAGGAAATCTGCTCACGTATAAGCGAGGAAAAAGCCCTCCAATCAGCACTGAACTTGATATGTTGTCAGATTATAGGTTGAGATAAGAATCTGTGCACTTCAATCACGAAATGTCTCTGTAGGTTGATGTCAGGTCGCTCATTTCAAATTCCACAACGCTAGCATGCCTGCATAATCATCCAGTACCGATTGATATCTGCTCTGTTCTACCTTCTTGTGTTGTTAGTATAGGCTACGAACCGAATCCTGACATGCATCATCCGGGCCTATTTCATCTTTGTACGCCCGCTTCCCACGCAACAGAAAACAGCCTGCATCTGCCTGCAACTATGTGATATTCTGTTGTAGTCACTCTACCATGGTTGTCTGATCCACTGATAGAAGATATAGAGTCATCGCGTACATGTAAACTAGCGCTATGCCAAGCCCAGTCGTTTAGAAAGAAGATACCAGGCAGCATCCTTCTAACAGTCATATAGTCAGGAACTTGCAGGGGTTGCGTTACATTGCCAATGGTCTCATCCTCGTGTTCGCTCCTTGGTTTCCTCGTGTTTTCCTCGTGTCTCCAGATCTAGACCTTATGCAAGCCGGATATAGATATCGCCACCCCTAGCTTGTTCCGAAAATAAGAAATCCAGGAAGCTTTTTTTCGCTTGTCTGGTCAGTTAAAGCATATATAGACATTAACTCACGCCCAGCCACCAAACAACCATCTATTATCAAGATGGAGAAAAGTAATCGGCGGAAACGCCCCTCAACTCCCCATCTCAGCTGCGAGCTCTGCCGCGAGCGTAAGATCAAGTGCGACAAGGTCGATCCCTGCAACAACTGCGTCTCGGCAGGCGTGGTCTGTATCCCTGTCCATCGGCCACGCCTGCCACGAGGCGTCCATGCGCGACGAGCTCGCCCAATGTCCCCAACATTCGTGCCCCCACGCGCGCCTACCCCTGTAGCGGGTCCGGTACCTTCAGAGAAAAAGCAGACAGATCATTCCTCCGGCGCCGTAGCGGCAGTTGACGACGACCTCAGGAGACGCGTCCACCGGCTTGAGGCGGTAGTCAACAGCATGCGTGCGGCTATGCAGGACTCATCTCCGGCAACTGTTAAGCAGGTTAGTTGCGAATACTGGGGCATAGTCGGGCGTGCTGACGAGGAGAAGTCTGTTCTCAACGATTCATATCCGGCGCCAACAAGCTCATTGGCATGCAATGCGTCCATTCCAATGACTGTCCAGGGGCAACCGCCATTTGAGTCGCGCCCTGATTGCTTCTGGAATAATATGGTCGGAGAGGTAGGCAATGCCGCATGGACTGGTCTAGACTGGCGCTGGGATGCTAACTGTTTCGTATGAGTGGTGGATCAGATAGAACACTTTGGTGGCGACGTAGGATCAAGCTCAGAGACCAAATCGGATGACCATAGCTCGCTAGCACCTAACATGCCGAGAATGGGCGACGGCGGGCTCCGTTTCCTTGGCCTGAGTGGAAATAATCCGACTCTTACCTGGACTCCAGTCCTTGAAGGCAAAGAAATGACCAGGCAGTTATGCCAGATCTACCTCCAGCAAGTCGACCCCATCATTAAAATCCTGCACCGCCCAACGGTCGAGAAGTGGATGCTACACGGGGAGCGGTACCTTGATTATCCCGAGAGGCACGTTGCCGTTGATGCGTTGCGGTCTGCCATCTGTTACGCTACTGCCGCGAGCTTGACCGATGATCAATGCTCGGCCATATTTCAAAGGAGCAGGTCCAGCGGCATTGTGGAGGATTTTCGAAGAGAGTGTGAGACTGCACTGGAGAGAAGTGGGTTTCTGGTCTCTCCCAGTATCACTGGCCTACAAGCATTTGTGCTTTATCTTGTGAGTACCGGCTTCTGAAAAAGGCTCATGACCAAGAAACAGCACTTTTTTTTGTTTACTAACCTTGTGAAATAGATTGCCAGAAGGTCAGAAGACCGTGGTCAGGCCGCATGGACACTGACAGCGGTGGCTGTGCGACTGGCAAAAGCACTCGGTCTCCACCGCGAGCGAGATGAGACATTCTTCAACCAACAGATGCGCAGGCGGTTGTGGCTCACCATCTCACTGATGGACCTGCAGGCCTCCTTCAGCCAGGCCTCCGAGCCCCTCATCAGCACTGAAGAGGCCACCTCCACATTCTTTCTGCCCAAGCACATCAACGACTCGGATCTGGATCCAACAATGACCCATGAAATTCCGGACAGGGAGGGTCTGTGCGATACCACATTCGCGCTTGTCACATACCACATCCAGCTGGCAGGGAGAGCCCTGAATTTTGGCACCACGGCGTCGCCCCAGCACAAGGCGTCTCAACAGCAACATGCGCAGCGCTTTGAGGAGAATGCGCTGCGCTTGTTGCACTTTTGCGACCCCGAATCCTCGCCGTACGCGTGGTTCACATGGCACGGCACGCAATGCCTCGTCTCTGGAGCTCGGCTGTCCGCTCTACGGCCGCTCCAGCTCCCGCAACCCAGTAACGGCAGTAGCCAGCCACCCTCCTCGCCGTCTCCGAGGCCGCAGGAGCACAACCACGAGCTCCTCCGCCTGGCCCTCAACGTCTTGGAAAAGGCACACCTGATGCACACAGATCCCCGCGGCGAGGGGTTCCGCTGGTACGTGACGATGCCGTGGCACGCGCTAGCGGTCGCCATCAACGAGTGCTCCCTCAGCCCGGATGTGGTCCGAATCCAGAGCGCGTGGCCAACCATTGAGGCGTGCTACCAGCTGCTGCGCCGCAAAGGGGTTGCGGGCCAGGAGGAAGCAATTCAGCGTCCACTGGAGAAATTGATATGTCAGGCCCGGGACAAGGCGAGCCCTCTTTTGCAGCTCGCAAGGTCGAGCCCGACATTCAGCCTTGGTAGCAGTACTGGGACATCTGCTGCCCCCACGCCGCGTTCTCGGGCCAGCAGTACCCCAAGTGACACCCTCAGCGACCTGTCCTGGCCGACAGCTTTCTCCCATGCTCCTTCCCAGCTCGGCATGGAATTGGCTCCAGTTGGTCCCGTACAGCCGTTCGCCAAACTCGATCTGGATTCGTTGCTGTCACAGTTCGATATTCAGGGCCAGCCGCTGCTTGCCGGCCAGATCCCTCCAGTGGACGCTGAACTGTCGTTGCGGACGTGGGAGCAGCTGATGTCGGACATTGATGCCGAGTCGAACCAGCTTCTTCCTTAGATGGACTGCGTCTCTCCGTCTCTCTTTAGCCATTTACGGTTAGACGGAAGTAGTTTCCGACTGGTTACCATCCGGATTTTAGATTCTCTTGTTTGGGAGGCGGGTTTTCTGTTCCAATACAGAGGGGACTTTTTCATAGGTCGCCGGTTTCTAGCTGAAATCTATCGATACCAGCCATGTTCTAGTTGCTTCGCGTAATACATCGGTCAAATACCGAAAATCTGAGACTGTTTCTGTTCAGAAGCCAGGCTCATGATTATTCTTCTCATCATACTACAATCGTCTGCGATAGCGTACAGTCTCTTTGTGCTCCATGACCAGCGGCTGTAGCCCAATTTCTTCCAAAATGCTGCCTAGAATAAAAACTATTGCTTATGTTCGCCTCTTTCTCAATTACAACAGTAGGCTACAAGCAAGTCTCGGATTTTGGCGTCTCAGCATCTCTGATGTCGGATTTTAGCATTCAACACGGAACAGCTCCTTGGACTAAAACACAACAAAACCTTTCTGCCAGCCACCCAACCTAAGAAATCTTTATTCGCTGACTGAGGAGTTACACTACTGTATGCTTTGTGGGACAGAAAACAATGGCCCTCCGCATGCCATTCAACCAGGCCTTTTGGGAAGAGTACCTCTCTGGGCAGGATGCTACCCTCCCTTCTCTCCCTGACACCTCAACCCTCACCAGCAGAGTAATCCGCATACTCGGTGGGAATCCAGGTGCCATGCACCTACAAGGGACCAATACCTATCTAGTCGGAACAGGTCCGTCTCGCATCCTGATCGACACCGGACAGGTAGGTACTAACTTGCTATCCGAGCCCACATGAAGCTAACACAGGCAGGGTCTTCCCATCTGGCTCAGCCGCATTGTGGGGGTCCTGCAGTCGAACAACATCTCCATCTCACATATTCTCCTTACCCACTGGCACGGCGACCATACAGGCGGCGTCCCTGATTTGATCTCCTACAACCCCACCCTCGCCGAACACGTCTACAAGAACCTCCCTGACTTAGGTCAAAAGCCCATAGAGGATGGACAGATTTTTGCGGTGGAGGGAGCGACTGTTCGTGCAGTCTTCACGCCCGGCCACTCGGTCGACCACATGTGCTTCTTACTTGAGGAGGAGAACGCCCTGTTCACTGGGGATAATGTGCTGGGACACGGGTTCAGCGTGGCCCCAGATCTGGGACGGTATATGGAGAGTTTGGAGCTGATGGCAAAGTTGGGCTGTGTGATTGGATACCCCGCACATGGGGCTGTTATTGATGACCTTCCTAGCAAGCTGGAGGAATATATCCGGCATAAAGAGATGCGTGTGCAAGGGATTTTGTCAGTACTAGTGAAGGAAAGGGAGAGGGTGGAGGGGGAGAGAGGGAAGGAAGGCAGGAGGAAGGGCGGTATGACGCTGCACGAAATTGCGAGAGCAATGTTTGGGACGGTGCCAGACGAGGTAATTGACCAGGCTATGGCGCCGTTTCTGATGCAGGCCTTGTGGAAGCTGACGGAGGATGGAAAAGTGGGATTCGAGCCAGGAGATCCTGTCAAGAGAAAATGGTTTGCCGTTGCCCGTCGAAAGACCAGACCATCTATCCGTAGGCAGCACGGGTCTGTTACAAGTCGATGATCCTGCTTGGGTTTTGCGGATGTTTATCATCCGCGCAAGCCCAAAGACGGAAACCCATACCTCAATCCCCTTCGCGGCTCAGTCAGCGATTCTGTGTTCCTGCCTGTGCCTAAACTTTTTAGATAGTCAATATTCGGCAGTGTTGTTCATTCTGTATATACATATATTGAGATTTACCAATGGAGTTCTGATAGGGTTCCTTTGAACCATGCCTTTGTCCTCGCATATTCAAGGTTGTATAATGCCGTGTGCTCGCCGTCGGATTCGCCTGGAAATGCTAGATGTCGGACGGGTTAAGGGTAGAGACCGGCAGGACCGGAGCTAGTGTCGCATAAAATTGTTTCCAGCTCCCCTGCAAGTCCCGAGCTTTCCCACTAAGCTTTAGCCAAGAGTTTTTCTCATACCAGACCTCTATGTGGCACGACTAGACCAACGGATAGCAAAGCAAATAAGCAACAGTCAAAGGATGTCAGCTAGAGCCCTCCACCGCAGGCAAGCAGGCAGTGACCAGTTGCTACTTCAATTAGAATCAGGGCACGTACACTTAGAGACCTATCTCCACCAATACATTTTGTGATAGCCCCGTCTATTACGCCTGTAGGGCGCTAAAAAAAATATTACGTCATCAAATGCTGAGAGTGAAGGCGCTGGTGAGCCGCGCTCTATGGGCCGTAGATAGAGCAGGGATTACCCGCCCATTCGCAGCTGAGGGCTGCTTAAAATAGAGATTTCTAAGCAAGATCGAAGGTGCTAATCTCGTACCACAATTCTAGAGGCCACTGGGATACCTCTAGACATAGGAGCCCCCAAACAGACGCCTGAGCGTGCCCGAAAGTTGACCAATTTCTGGGTGAAAGCACTGGAAGCGGATCGAAGTCGGCTATCGATAACTCGATGGACAACCTAAGCTCAAACGTCAGGAGACACAAAGCTGTGTCCCAGAAAGAAGAGCTCAGAGAGCTTGAATTGTGGAGAGAAGCCGTTGGTGAGGTAATGGGTCAGAACTTCTGGAATGGCCTATGAGCCTGGACTTATCGGTGACAGGACGGGGACCGAAAAGCAGACCAATCTCTTTCCAGATACCTCTATCTACACTACTATCCTCCCTACTGATCTAGGGGACCACTTCTTCAACAGGCAACGGAGGGTGAGGAAGTGCAACGATATTTTCAATAAATAGAGTCCGGCTCAGCAGTTTGGCAATATGGTGTTTCGCGGAAGCTTTTCCAAATGTAAAAAATGTACCTTCATACTCGGGGCTGAAACAACTCCTTCTTGTAATCTTCAAAAACTGGCGGCATCTTCTTCTATAATTTCTGTGTTTCTACCCTGTCCTGTGTTTCAGTACACAGGGTTTTTAGCCAGTACCAGAAACCTCATGAGGCAAGCAGTCTATCAATATATTTGTTGAATGAGTATCATGTCTTATAAAGCTCTTCACCACAATAGTGGAAAGCAATGTGTTTGCTGGGCTGACCCTAGGAGTTATCACTGCTGCTATGGTAAGGGGGGAGCTGGAGAGATGTAATGCATGCCTCTAGCCCAAACCAGTCAAATAGTTTCACAGAGCAGAATTCTTGGCACTCAGCAATTTCATCATCATCGTTGCTCTAGTATTCCTTCCCACTCGTCAAACACCTCCTTTAGAGGTAGAATCCTAATAAAACCCTGACCACTCATGTCACCTGTCGCAATCTCCGGCACCGTGTGACGCCATTCCAGCCTCACCCAGCCCAAGGCACAAAAAAAAAAAAAAATCTCCACTCCCGTGGGTAGTTGACCGTTTGTCCTTTGTAGAACGACCTTGATTTCTCCTCACTTATGGGTGGGCCGATTTCAGCAGCAAGCGCTTCGATATGTGGTGTTTCAAGAAGAGGCGCTCAAAGCGGGTGCGAATATAAGTCATCGTATGGAGGCTTGAATCGCATATGTAAAAATGTCCATACATTTATAGAGAGAATTCGGTAGAGAGAGCAATCAATCTGCTGTAGTATTAACCAGACACCAAGACAAGAAGTCGAGAGAACCCAGCCCTGTTGCTGTAGGACACGTGACCTCAGGAGCAGGGTGAAAAGTGTACCTTTAGTCAAATCCGTTGGACCAGATGGGAGACACGCAGAATATAAATGGGGCCTGGAGGGTTTGAGGTCAAGGAAAACTTTAACTAACGCAGAACCGTGTTGTTTTTTTGTGTTCGCTGTTAATCTCTACCTATTCCTTATGTCCTTATATTATCTTATTAGTAGGGACCTATAGTAGCAACAATAAAAATGCATTTAAATGTAGGAAGATGTACTCTGTACAGTGCAGATGGGTATGTGACTTAATATAGGTATTAATTGGATCTAGGCTATTTTCATGTAGTATGGAGTTATAGTATACTTATACATTAATCAAAATGTCACTTAGTCAACCAAAGAGTATAGGACTTTGTTAACCAGAATATGCCAGAAACAGAAGTCTAGGCGCCTTTTTAGTAGTGGTTTGATGGCTAACAGACTTCTACTTACCTGCGTTATTGATGCTCTGTTATACTATTATATCAGAGATGGAAGATCTGTGAGCAATATATAGCACTAAGTGATAAATAACTCAGAATAAATAATCCTAAAACTTGAGTGCTAAAGCTCTGGAGTGTAGCTATAATAGCAGTAATATGAAGTTTGGCACTTTGAGCTTCCTAGCCAATCAAGATCAATGGCTATGCAAGCTATAGGTGTCTACTCATACACTGCAATGCGTCGCCAGGGGTTTAGGTCATCTGAGCTTCTCGCAAGGCTGACATGGCCCCAAGCGCGCGACCAAACCCTCACTCCCAGCTGATCTGCAGCTACGACTGGTCGCCTCCCTTAACTAATTTGATGTGTTGGTAAGCAACGGGTACGTTGGGATTGCTCTCAACAGGCGCTATTTTTAGCCTACGCAAAGATCAATTGTCGGCCACAAGCAGGCGTATATGCCATGGCAGGGTGTAAGGGGCCAATGTTAAACTCGCTATTCCTCTACTGTATTCCAGGTCGGTCATTCCTACATGGTTTGTAGGCCACTTCCAGGTTATATCTTTAGAATCTCTGTGAAAGAAGTAATCGCTTGTCCAGCTATCTGCAGTCATGCCTGCGCGTTGTGGGCTAAGTATGTAGATAGCGACGCCTGAACAGGTTACACCACATGAAACATATCTACCAATCAAATCTGATATGCCAGCGATGTGGTGTCCTCAGCAGGTACAGCTACTGGCTTTGAGCGGGGTAGCCACTCTCTCAAATGGGTGTTCATAAGCCTATCTAAGCCAGATTCCAAATTCTCAACGCAAGCTCTCGACATCCGAACATCCCACTACCGGGCACGCTGGTTCAAAAATGCGAGGAAAAGGACCCAAAGCCGCAAAATTGTGGTCACTTCACCCAAAGCTTCATGATGATGTAGCACAGTTGTTAAACGAGGAAGGGCTGCAACTAGACTTCTACAACGCCGATGATGAGGAAACAAACATCAAGGAATGGGACACAAACGTTATGGGTCGATTCATATGCCGAAACAAAGGATGTCACTCTAGCGGTTGGTCAAGCAAAAAGATCGCGATGACAATTCGCATGTACCCCCGAGGGTTATATAATGCGCGAGTGTATCACCAACGATGCAAGAATTGCAGAGCCCTTGGTCGGCCAGTCCTTGATCATGAGTGCTATGCGGAAAGAGTGGCATACTGGCTCAAAAAATGGAATGGAATTGAGGTGCAGCGACCCAACTATAGTGGTCAGAGCAGAGGTCCGCATGATAGTGAGTTGTGTGAGGGATGTAGAGCTGGTCATTGCCCCAACTCAAATGAGGATTTAGCATCAGTCCTGGCTAGGTACGTTTCATACCGGGATTTTTTTATATACTAACCAACCATTCTAGACTGTCGATCTGAGCACTACGGCTGAGGTTGTTCAAGTAGACCTGGCATACGGTACAACTCGCAGCCGTCTCCATACTTAATGTCCTTGCTTCTATCCCTCTTATTACCATTTTTCTATTACCTTCAGATTATTTAGTTCTATTTGAATGATTATATTATTCATGAACCCTATACCTGTTTAGAATAACATTAGGCTACCTGGATAGCAAGTATATAGTCCAAGGACTATATCTCTTGTTCTTAAAGTAGCGGCTAGCAGAGAACGACAGCGATGGATCCCATGTGCCAGGTTATATATAGTATTTATCTTAGCTATCTTTTTTTTTTAACTTCTAAGAGTAGGATAACAGTATAAATGTGGTTTTAGAGACTAAAGGGTTTAAGAGTAGTCTCTAAAACCACATTTATACTTCTCTTCATCTTTCTATTTTAGCTGTTTTTACTGATTGTTAAGTATTTCAATAATAATAATATATATAATGATGAAAAGTTGAAACAGGTAGCTAAGCGGCCAAAATGGCATATTTTATGCCGTCTTAGAAGCCCAACCCATGCTCAGAATCCTCGGCGTTATATATAATAGTCGCTGACACCACCATGGCCTAATGCTATTTGGTTTCCCCCCAGTCGCTTGTGGCCATGGTCCCTTATATTCAACTATCATGGCACTACTGTCTAAGTGCTGGCTTATTAATTACCTATACCTCATTTACCTTGAGGAGAGGAGCCATTTTTAGCTTTTCCTTAGACCATCTTGTTTACTCTAACTCTATAATTGACCCTGTTAAAGCACTCTTTTTTTTTTTTTTTTTTTTTTTTTTTTTTTTTTTGGCAACCTCATTTTGTTTGTACCCCTTGTTGGGATTAGGTGATTGCGTTCCTGCTGCCTTCCTTAGAAGTGGTACCCTGTTCTCAGGCTCCCTCTCCGGAATTGAGCTTTTGTTTAGCTGCTACCAGCTCCTTCGCTAGTTAAGGCAGCCGATGACCCAATTAGAAACCAGATCTTCCCGGTCCCCATGCACGAAGGCATGTCTGATCTTTCTGTCCACACTTTGACAAGCGAATTGGAGGAGGCTTGACGGAAAACCTTGAAGGGGAGATGGGAAGTGATGTTGGTGGAGAGTGCCTTTGTGATTTATGTAAATAGTCTATATAGATGCTAACTGCAAGGAGCACAGCATTTCATGAGAGCATTCATTGTCCTTGGATATAGATTATGGCAAGGGTGACAGGAATTAGGACTTGGGCTTCAACGAGTGGGATACCTTATTGCAATATCTCTAGGGCACTTAAAGTTCTATTTTATTCATGACACAAGCAAAGTCCGGCATTTATGGAATTTAAGTTACTGTCTATTGTGGTTATGTGTTCTGCGGCAGACTAATCAAGTGATTGTCATCTGTAGAGAGAGGCACTTCAACCTTTACTATAATGGCTCACAGGGAATGCGTCCACCAAGAAGAGCTTTATTCAGGTGCTGTTTATTCAGGATTAATACACACCAGAATTACTGGGGATAGAATATCTAGAATAGTGAGAGTCATGGATGGTAAACAAAAATGTTAGGGGCTGATGTTGACTTCAAGCCCTGTTGCTGCTGTTATGCGGATGAGATAGTATAAACACTTTAGATGTTGGCCAATAGCAATTAGTTATTAGCAGAGTACCCAACACAGCCAACCTGCTAAACCAGCTTCTGCATTCATCTAGGGCATGTGGTACCTCAGAAGTGGATATTATATGGTTAATGATGGAACAAGAGTCATTAGTGATTCTGATTATGATTTGTATTGTCTTTGAACAGACTCACAAAGTACAACCCAGGCCAATCCAGAGCAAGAGTTGCAGCCGAGGGTTTGGCGTTGACTTTCCTTCACAGTCCGGGGAGAACCACCATTTCTGGCATGTAATTGTTAGTGTCTATGACGTCTGCTGTCTCATTTGCTGGAGAGTAAGAGGAAGACTTAGTTATGGGGTTACTGTTCTACCCAACTATGGAGAACACAAACTAGTGTGCATATGTTTGCCAGGTTTTCATTACACTTCCCCCATGGCATCAGGCAAATCAGCCGAAATCAGATTCTGTCTCTGCTGTACCAGTATCCATGTATATATCTGGAGTTTGTGTCAACAAGTCCCAATCTAGCAAAACCCACAAACATAATATTCAGTCCAGCAGTTCGCAGACAGACACAATGATGTCGCATGGGCTCTCTCCGCTATCATTTGATGGATGGCAAATTGGATGTATTCAGCAAAGCAATTCCGCTTCGACTGCTCCTCGGTTTTCCATGCCAGTCACCCACATGTGATAAGTACTTCCATTTGAATGTGCCGTCCGACGAAGAAGGAATGGAGGATGCTCTGTTGCCTGGACCGACACTCGATGTGGGTCAGGATACGGAAAAGGATTCCCTCGTTTAACTAGATCATGTCGCGTGCATACGAGAGAGGAGTCGAAGGATTGACGTTACATCGACTCGGGAATTGCATGTGATGGGCTCTCATTATCCTATCAGTTGGAGAAGGATATGAATTTGTATAAATGCAGCATGGACGCTCAGAAGAACAGAGCAGTCAGAAGTTTGGAGTTTCCCACAGTGCATCCAAGATGCATTGGGCAATACAGCTCTGGATGGTATCATTCTCCTTGAGCGTTTTTGCTCTTCCAACCGGCCGAGATGCGCTTGTTCGTCCCCTTGAAGACCCATTCTATAGTGCTCCGAAAGGATTTGAATCCACTGTTCCTGGCACCATTTTAAGATGGCGAAATCCCCCCAATCCTATCTCAGCCTTTGGCTTTGCCCCGATCAATCTTGCAGCTTCCTATCAGCTTCTGTACCGCTCAACGGACTCCTTTGGTGAGCCCATTGCGGCTGCATCGACCATCCTCGTTCCGCACAATGCAGACAACACCAAGCTGCTTTCTTTCCAAGCAGCAGAGGACGCAGCCAACCCTAACTGCGCCCCGTCGTACGCCTTCCAGCTTGACTCGGCCACCGACGATGAGCTGGGGTTGATCATGCCCCAAGCGGAGCTGGTCCTGATCATCGCCGCACTGGACAAAGGCTGGGTAGTGACTGTACCTGATCACTTGGGTCCAAATGCCACGTTTCTCGCCAATAATCTTTCCGGACATGTGGTGCTTGACAATATCCGTGCCGCATTGAGGTCGTCTGCATTTTCAGGCATCTCTCCCAAGGCCACAATCACGCTTTGGGGATATTCTGGGGGAAGTCTGGCGAGCGGATTAGCTGCAGAACTTCGGGCGTCGTATGCGCCAGAGCTCAACATTGCCGGGGCGGCGCTTGGAGGGACAGTTCCAAAGATCATGCCGGTGTTCAACACAGTCAACAAGGGCATATATGCAGGACTCCTTCCTGCCGGGATGCAAGGCCTCTCTAATGAATACCCGGCCATCGAAAAAATTCTTTATGATCATCTCGTTCCCGCTAAGAAGGCGGACTTTGTGAAGACCAAGAACCTGTGCATCGTTGAAGACCTCCTCACAAACTCATTCCAGGACTTCTACAGATACATCACAGATGCGAATATGCTAAAAGATCCTGAAGTGACACGAGTTCTTGGCGAAAATGCAATGGGACAGCATGTGCCCGACATCCCGTTGTTCGTCTATAAATCCACCAATGATGATGTGAGTCCGGTCGGTGATACGGATGCCCTGGTTTCTGGTTACTGTGCTGCCGGTGGAAAAGTCGAATATTACAGGGATGAGCTGTCGAATCATGCGACAATGGCAGTCATCGGAGTCCCGAATGCGCTGTTGTGGCTGAAGGATCGGATGAACGGAGTTCCTGCTCGTGCTGGTTGCAAGACGCAAACCGCCCTAACAGGACTGCTAGATCCCCGAACCTTAGCCGTCCTGGGTATTGATCTGATCAAGGTCCTCCTGGCCTTGTTGTCGGCACCTGTTGGGACATTTGTAATTGGATGATATTCAAAAATCTATGATCTTAAAATAGGAACTGTGAACGCATATTGTAAGCGAGCTACAGAGCCGCTTCAGTATCTGCAAGAACTCTTCCGATGTATTTAGCATGAACTCGGCCAAGGTGTAATTAGGATTAACCAACGAGCTCTCTCGGTAGAGGATTCTATCCAAGTCTAGAACGCCTTGTTCCTTTCAGCAGCTGTGAATGCGGGTGTGTAAGTCAATGTTGATCTTAGAAAGTGTGGCCATGGTGTCTAAGCTTTCAATATCGCCCACTGGATTGCCTGTCTTAGTACTGACAGAGTACCTGGAGCGCATAATAGCTGCTGGATAAAGCAAGTGAACACTTGTGTCTGTGATGTCCAAGACTCCAAGGCCGAGTCGAAGTCGGGCAAGAGAGGGTCTCGATCAAAGAGATGGCCAACATTTCCAGTGAGCGAGTCATCATGGAATAAAAGCATTGCTGTGGTAAACCATATTTGTGATGGAGAGAAGTTATCATTTGCTGGTGGTACTCAAGACGGTGTTAGTGTTGGCATGGCTGCTGGAGAGACTATCCGGCTGACTCCGGGCCAGTCATAGACCTCTAGGAACGATGGACATTTCCATGAGGATTAAGCTGGCTCTGCCGCTCTAATAATTCACCTGGAAGCGCTTTCTTGCTTGGTCTTGACTTTAGTCCTGGCGTTTTGGACGCATCATGAGCAGAAACCACCGGTCTCTTCGGCTTCCCAACTTTCCTCTGTTGTCCGATGGCACATTCTGCACCAAGCATTGTACACTGTGCATATTTAGAGGCATTGTTGTGTATGCGCGTACATCTCGGCTTATGTTTCCTGCGGAGCTCGCGAGAGAAGCGCGTCTGGGATGGGTGGATGGATGTGGCCCCCATAACGGTTGTCCGTCAGGCTCATAAAGCCATGCAAAGGATCAATGACGCCAGGGCGAGGCTCAACTCAGTGCAAGGATAGTTTCTGGGGGCTTGAAGAAGTTTGTAAAATACTATTACTGACTAGGGACAGAAAGACCATATATTTTGGAGACATCGGCCGGAATGCAAACACTATTAAGGAATTCTTTGGTTGCCATATAACCCCTTGTCCACCTAAAGCAAATCCAGTGGAGCATATAAATGATGTGGTGACAGGGATGGGAGGTGATGGTTAAGATTAGAACTAGTTCTGGTTGCAGTCTCTAGAATATGGCAACCTATCTCAGGAACTAGATACTATGGTTGCAGAAGCTGTCGCTCGGCCCCTTACTGTTAATAATAGCATACATGAATTTACAGCTTCATTATGGACATAATAAAAGCTTATAATATACTGCATGAATATCTCACTCTTCTAGAATACTAGATACATTAATAATACATTCAAGATATATATTACCCTAGTGCTATTAAACAAATTCACCTTCTAGATGATTAGAGATACACTAACAGATCTTCAGCAAAACCTATTCACTATCTTTTACTTTATTTTTGCTGTGCTAGGTGTCATTTCCTGGCTCCAGCCTCTTTATAGACTATTATGATATCTATAAGGCATGAGAGAAGAAGAGTAACATGTACTACTGGACTTGCTTTATCACTGGCCTTATCATCTCAGAATTTCCCTACCTGCCTGTTTGCGCATTGCTATATTATTTCTGCTAGTACTTTACTGCCTTCCTATCTCAGCAGACCATTCTGACAGTTTCTCTATTGTGGTAAGCCTCCACTCACTCCCCCTTTACCTTATGGGTATAACAGCTTACAGTGTTTCCAGGTAATGAATGAGTGTCTTTACACTTAGCGCAGCTGGTAGGCTACCATGAGGCCTTCAAACCTTATCCAGAGTCGCTCGATAAACAACCCATGAGAGCCAAAACATGGTGGAGCAGATGGCTGCCCTGAATATCAGAGAGAAAATGTATATACAGATACTGCATCAGATTCTAGGGAGAACTAGGCCAAAAACAATGAAATTACATTAGCCACCTATTAGCTCACTCCTGATACGGCGGACTATTTGTACAAAAGGGACTTTTGGTTTTTTTACCATGATTACATCTTACCACACTCTGCCTGTCAAGGTACGAGGTCACAGGTAAACAGAAACAGGTTGATGAGGTAGTTAACACTCAGGCTGGCTACAGGAATCTATATCTATCTGTTCCGGTTGCAGGGCAAACTGGTATAGGTAGGCTCTATAGACAGGACGTAGCTCAGAGGCGTGTGTGTGTGTGTGTGTGTATGTATTTTACAGCCGTGTCTCGTGACTTGCATGTTTTCCACTATCCCTAATCAGGGCAAAGGCCGCCAGGGGGTGAGCCCTGGGTGTCTCTAACTATTGCTAGTTCTATGTACAAACAAGAGACTTTGGCGCGTTCACATAGCTGCCTCAGTCATGGGGAAGGTCTGCTATAGTAGGTTAAATTGCGATGCCAGCTGCATGGATCTATCTCCGCACTATAATCCGCCAATTCTCCGCGTCTCTGCTTTCCCCCCTCCTCTTTTTTTTTTTTTTTTTTTTTTTTTTTTTTTTTTTTTTTTTTTTTTTTTTTAAAGAAGGATTGTATTATCTCAGGCGTGCTTAGGCAGGGGCTGTCTTAGACAGATATCATCAAAGAATTAAGTCTGTGATAGCCAGGCAGCCAGCTTTACTGCACCTTTTGCAGTTCCTAGAAGGAAGGGAATCATCTCAGAGGGGGGCCCTAGGGGTTGGGGTAGGCGTCTCTTAACTATTTGGTAGAAGAAGAAGTGCACTGGAGACTTCCTGGCTCTGCACTAGTAATAAAGATGGGCGTCTTCATAGTTAAACTGCTTATGATAGTCTGCAAAATCATCATGCCCTGTACAAGCTGCTAGGATCCGCCTGAGAAGGTGGCGCGAGAGGCATAGCTCATCAGGGCACCTGGGGGAGGAGGTGATGCAAAGATCTTAGTAGGGCTGCGGGGCCACAGCTTGCTAGTGCTTCTATAGGCCAGAGATCATGGCAGCCTTTGTTTGACGCTTAAGCAAGGCAAAAGAATGTTTTTAGGAGATAGGGGGTTCTAAGGCAGCTCCCTCTTTCGCGGCTTAATCAGCTGCTTCATTCCTAGGGACTTTTACATGCCTAGGGACCTAGCAGATACGTACAGAGCCCCCGTTAGTGTAGGGGAACCTCTCCTGCTTAAGCCAGGTCGAGGCCAGGGTTTGGAAGGTCTCAAAAATTTCTTGGGATAAGCCTGCAAAGGGCGAGAGCAGGTGAGTGGCTACTTCTAGGTTATCTAGGCAGACCCAGAGGTTAGTAGTAAAGCGTGCAGTATGATACTGCATGGCTGCTTTTATACTAGCAAGAGCTGCTTCTGCTTCGGCATCAAAAACCTCTTTATTTAGCCTGAGAGAAAATAATGATTGGAGACATAGTCTTCCTGTCTGGTATAGAGTAAAGCCAGCACCTGCCATTCTGTTAGGTAATTTAGACCTATCTGTAAAGACTTTTATATTAGTGTTTAGGAGAGAGGAGTAAAAGTCTTGGAAGTTGGTAGCTGCCTGCTCCTTGGATAGTCTATTAGGTGCCTTTATTCGTAGTTAAGCATCCGCCTGTGCCTCCCTTGGGAGCTAAGGGGGATATTACAGCGGGTTTATCTGCTCTGATACTGGTAGAGCTAGTACTTAGCGTGCAAAACAGCTAGTTGCCTAGCCAGTCTGTGCAATTTTTGCTGCCCTCCTGCGCAGGGGATGGTAAGGGTCTAGGCGACGAACACAGATCGCGGCTGATGTAGCTATATAATTAAGCTTAATTTCTGCTGGTAGGAGCCTTGATTCCTGGTATAAAGCAGGCAAGGGAGTTGTGCGGTAGATAGGGAGAATTGCTCTAGCACCTGTCTGTATAACCTTAGCTATCTTATTAAGTTGCCCCTGGACCTGATTTGAGATAGAGCCTACACAGGGGCAGGGGCACAAGCGACCTGGCTACTAGGTTTCTGCGCTAAAGTAGGCTTTCTGGAGCACACAGGCTATCACTGCCTGTTGCATGAGATAGGGCTTGATTCCCCAGACTGTGTTCCCGAGGCCATAGAGGGCATTTGCAACTATCAGAGCCTTTGAGGTTGTCTCCCTAACATGGTACTTAAAGCTGAGCTTCTTGTTAAAGAGGACCCCCAGCCAACGCAGGTAAGGGCGAGTTGTATTCTCAGAGACTGTGACCGGGCCTGCTATAATGCTTAGTGTATGGCTTAGATCCTGGTCAGCCTTGCAGTGTGAGAAATGGATTAGTTTATATTCATCTAGCGCGAAGGTGATCCCCTTTATAGCGGCCCAGTCAAGGGCTTCTTGTAGGGAGTTGGATAGGCTTTAGCAGTTCGCCTTAATAGACAGTGAGATTACCAGGATAGCTCCATCGTCCGCGTATCCAAACCTGGACTTTGGAACTCCAAGCCAGAATAAGGGGGCTAGATAGAGCATAAATAGAATAGGGGATACTAGTGAACTTTATGGCAGGCCGCAGAGTATTTCTGTTGCTAGTCCTATTTCACTATTAATGCAGATTTGTACCACTCGCCCTGTGATAAAGAAGGCTACTTAGTGAGCTAGGTTATCAGGCCAGCCCTGCGAGCGCAGTCGATGGATAAGTCTCCCAGGAAGGACTCTATTAAAGGCTCCCTTTACATTAAAGGTGAGGAGTGAGGCTGTTAGCCTTTGGTTAAGGGCCTGTTCTGCATCATGGAGCAAGGATGTAGTCAGATTAGTTGCTAAGCAGAGAGGCAGGGCCCCAAACTATTGACTAGCCAGGACTCTGTACTGGATAGCAATCCATGCTATATTCTAGGCAATTAGTCTCTCAAGGCCTTTGCCCAGTACTGACAGGAGGGCAATAGGCCTATATGACCTAGGGCTAGACCAGTTAGACTTATTTGGTTTTTGGATTATTGCTAGAACTGTGTGTTAAAAGCACTTTAGATAATAGCCAGTTTGAAGGCAACCCTGATAGAGTGTAAGGACTCTGTCTTTGATCAGGGGCCATGCCACCTTGATTATACAAGTGGGTAGCTCGTCAGCCCCAGGGGTTGTATTCCCTGCTTATAGGACTGACTTCTTAACTTAGGCCATGGTTACATCAGGGAATGGCAGTGAGCTAGATGGGACTGCTGGTGTATCTAGCAGGATATCTCCTGCTTTAGTGGTATTTTAAAGAAGGTTCCGGGATATGATATCCTGCTTCTCTTGTAAGGCTACCGCTGGGGGGCTGTCTAGTCTTAAAGGGTCCTTAAGTAGGGGGCTGCAGTAGGAGCCTGTTAACTTATGCTATCTTAACATATCAAACACCTCCTTGCTCTCGGTTACCGCGCTAATCTTGTCTCTCTAGTACTATTCTCAGGCTCGCTGCGTTACCTGCTAAAAGTCTTTCTATGTGCAGAGTCCTGCCCGGTAGTCTTATAATGCCTCCTTGCACGTGGTATTCCACTATTATTAGCCTCCCCCTTAGGGTATTGACTTGTTTGCAGAGGCTGTATATAAGCTATGGATGGCTGCAGTAATTCCATTTGCAAGATAGTCTAGTTCATCTTCATTCTCTGCCGAGCTCCTGACGTTGGCTATATTAGAGGCGAGAAGTGTAAGGAAGCGGGTGTGGTCTAGTATGTTAAATCTTAGTCTTTGCGGAGTTTCTACAGGTCCCTGTTCCTACAGCAGGTTCGTAAAAAGTAGGCGATGATCTGAGGTGGCGTCTAGATAATGTGCAACCCTAGTACTGGCTCCTATAAGGGTTGGGGAGCTAGAGACAAAGGCAAGGTCCAGGACGTTGCCTTTGTCATGTATAGGGATATTAATCTCAGAGGTAAGCAGTAGTCCAAGCCTGTCAAGCCATTCTGTGAATGATTCTGTGAAGGTAGTGGGTGTGTACTGGAGTAAGGGCTGCCATCTGTGGTAGTGTAGGTTGAAGTTACTAGTAAGTAGGGTAGGCAGAGAGAAGTAGGACTCCAGCAAGGAAGTAAGAGTTCTCACTGCTTTACCCGCCTGTTTTGCGCCAGCAGGAGCATTATATATATTAAATATTAAGGCAGATTGTTCTGAGCATGAGGAGATCTAGAGTAGAAGAAGGTCTGAGAGGGTCTCTTGGCTTATTAAGTCAGGGCAGAGTTGGGAGGCTTAGATGCCATTTTTCTGACAAATGTAGGTAAGAACTCAAGGGATGCCACTTATCTCCCAAGAATTAGTTGGGGAGAAGCACTCGTAAGATGGGTGCCTTTTTATGATCTTTTAAGTCAGGTCTCTGTAAATGTAGGGCTCCTGTATAAGGATAATGTCGATGTGATTGGAGTATGCCTGGGAGAGGGTAATTTCATGGGCTTCTGGTATACGGCCAACGTTTAGCTGAAGTATAGTGATAGACTCCTTCCTTGGGTGATTTTAGTACTTCATATTTATTTGTTCATCAGAACTTCAAAGCTGTTTTATAGCTTAGGAGATACAAAGCAGACTGCTCTGGCTATGACTGGGGAAGAGTCTAAAGGCTCCTGTAGCAGGGGGGTAGCCATGCAGAAGGGGAAGGGTGAAGGGCGGCTGTTTATAGCCATGATTTAGTCCTGGGAAGGCTCTGGGACTTGCATGCAGTACTGTCTCTCCAGGCATGCCTTAGCAAGCTCTAGGGAGCTAGTCTTGCGAATCTCGGCTTGCTGGGCCTTTGTGCATTAAGTGCCTGCCTTGCTAGGTTGCAGGAGGCATTGCTCATAGTCAGCCAGGTAGGGGCCATGGCAGTGTAGGCACCTTGGAGGGCAGGTATAGGGAGGTTGGGTACTGCATCTATTGCTATGGCCCTCCTTAGTATGCTAGGTAGAGCCGCAAAGTTGACACTGGGGCTGGCAAGCGCAGGATCTAGCGTTATGCCACTTCTAGCAGCGGTTATACTATATAATCTTTGTCTTTCTTACTAGCAGCTGAGTATTAGTAATCATGCCAAATAAGGAGAGTCGTACTAGAAGGTTGGCCTTGCTGTCCTCTAGGAAGTTGATAAACTAGCTAGATAAGATAGTGTTGGGGTTAGCAGTACTTGTAGCAGTCTCAGTAATAGAGACTGGGTTAAGGCCTATAGCTTTAGTGATCTCTGAAGACAAGATTTCAGGGTTAACAGGGATCATGGAGTATTAGCTGCCAGTAAGTCGGCCAATCTTCCTGGGTACATTAGTCACTCAATAAGAGATCTAGTGGGAACTCTGTTTAATCTGGCAGTCTTTAAAGAAGGCAGCTATGGCTTCCTTTTAGGCCTCTAGGGCTGGGAGGGCTTCAGTAGAGCCTGGCAGAAGAGTAAGTCCAGTTTTGATAGATTAGACGCCCTTAAGAAGCTTTCTATTAGTGCCTAGATAGGATTACAGGCTAGTATGTATAGCAAATACATCCATGCTCTTGGCAAGATGATTCTCTAGAAGGCGCACAAAGAGTTAGTTATCAGGAGGTGATAGCTTTATAGCTAACCTATCAGTCTTAGTATTACTATATGTTTTCTTCATGGTAGCATTGTTCCTAGCTGGGGGACTTCTGGTGACAGTCGCGTATATGAACTGGGCAAGACCGGAGGGGGGATGAGAAGGGGGAGGTGAGGGGGGGAAGGAAGCAGGGCCATGGGCAGGGGCAGGGGGCAGGGGTAAGGGGGAGGGGGGCATTGGTCAAGGGCACGCCGCTAATGTAGGCATTGAAGTGTTGTTAGGCTATATTAGCCAGGTCATTGCTAAGGGCCGTGAGTGCTCCTAGCTGGCGGGGCGTGAGGCCAGCATTCTGGCGTTGGTGATCATCAAGGAAGGCTGCTATGAGACTAAAGATTTTCTGTCCCTTGAGAGCTCTAGCAGTGGCTGAGGTGGTTGTCTTCTGTAGTGCAGCCTGTAGAGGGCCACCAGGTTGGTTGTTATGTCGTGCCATGTTATTAACGCGTTGAGACGCATGGTGGTTGCTGGGCGGGTGTCAGGCAGTGAGCGGAGGGGGAGCTGTCCCTTATCCTAGGCAGGGTGCCTGGATTGAGAGCCTGATCTGAGAATTCAATAGAGTATGGCCTTCCTGGGTGAGAAGGCTGATATAGCTGCGTAGCTTGGAGACTTCTAAATAGTTTGCAGGATTGTGCGGTGAAGATATTCCCAGAGTCACGTGATTCCTTCTTAGCGACGCTGACTCCTATCCGCGGCAGCACCGTGACACTAACTGCTTTTAAATTTCTGTTATAATCCTATTTAAGTATTATTATATTATAATCTAAGGATAATTAATATATCTAAAAATTAAGAAAAATCTGCTGATTAGAACAGTATATCTCTCATCCTATTTAGATTAGAGGTAGTAGAGTAATCCATAGTAGGCTATCCTAGTTAAGGAATAGTTTATAAACTAGGAAGTACACTGCCTACTATAACAGAGTAATTCTTAATCTTAGCATATATTACTGTCAAGGTACTGGATCACAGGTAAATAGAAATAGGTTAATGAGGTAGTTGATACTCAGACTGGCTATAGTAATCTATATCTATCTGTTCCGGTTGCAGGGTAGACTAGTATAGGTGTCATGGTGCTGCCGTGGATAGGAGTTGGCGTCACTAAGAAGGAATCACGTGACTCTGGGAATATCTTCACTGCATAATTTAGCAACCTGTTTAAAGGTCTTTAAGCTACATCCTATCTATAAAGCCTGCCTATACCAGTCTGCCCTATAACTAGAATAGATAGATATAGATTACTATAGCCAGTCTGAGTATTAACTACCTTATTAACCTATTTCTATTTATCTATAATCCAGTACCTTAACATTACATAGCTCCTCCCTTAGAGTTAATACTATTAGAATACCCACCCCTCTGCCCCTATTCCTGCCTAGTAACCCTAAAGAGTTCTCTAAGTATATTACTAGCTATAGTACTAAATAGTATAAATACTGCTGCCTAGTATATAAGTATATCTAGAAGGCTAAATTAACTATTAATAAAGCAAACTAATAAGCTAAATAATCTAAGGCCTAACTCCTAGAATTCTAGTATAAACTCACCACCTTAGAGTAGAGGTATAAATAAGAGACTACTAAGCTAAGGGCTATCCTATAGTACTAGAAGAAATAACTATAAGAGAAAGAGCAGTAGTATATAAAAGCTGCTATAGAAAGGGACTAAGCCTGTTACTTAGCTACCCCTATTATAAATATACCTATACTCACACCTGTGTATAACTCTATCACTAAAAAGCCTATAGTTACTCTAGTAGGAATATCTATATTAGCTACTACCCTATCTTCTAAAGCTACTAGATTATTAGAATAACTCCCTAACCCTAATAAGTTTAAGAGTAACTAAAAGGACCTTTAGTATTTCATAACATAGATTTAAGAGAAAATAAATATTAACCTTAACTGCTTCCTAACACTACAAAGTTAGATAGCTTATATAAATAACCACCTAAAGGATGCACCATACGCCTAGATTCTCCCCTATATTAAGAAGGGAATTAATACTCTTAATAACTACTAAGATATCCTAGACATCCTAGAGCACGCCTTTAGTAACCTTAACTATATAAATAATACCTAAAATGAGCTATTCAGCCTGTGCTAGACTAATAAGGAGTTTAGTACCTTCTTTACAGAATTTTAACACCTAGCCTTGGAAGGTAAGATGCCTGAAGAAACCCTATCTACCCTACTTAAATAGGTTATTAGTCATAAACTCTAGAGCATGCTTATGCACAACCAGCCCCTAAGCTAGAAGTACTACTAGTTTACTAGATTCCTATAGGAGCTTAAGAACTGCTACTAGTAATACACTACTAACTAGCCCCCTATTATTAAGACCTATGTGTTACGACACCAACGCAGCCGCGCTAGTGCTAGGCGGATATGACAGGCAGAAACCCAAGGATCGACGATCACCAGTCAATCCCGGAGTGATCAGGGCACGATCTGGAGAAATGCTTAATCCAGATGGGTTTCTACAGAAATATGGTTCAGTAGTTACTTACTAAACGTGTTTCCATACAAACCATCATCACGTGATGTAGTAGATGGGTATACGAGATCAACAATAGGAGGGTATCGCAATCATCTACCATTCTACCAGTATACCATCTATCACCACTACTACCTGGAGGAACTATGGGTATATAAGGACGCTCATTACCATTGTATCTAGCACTCTTAGTTTTAGTTCCTTATATTTAATATCAATTATTCACTTGAGTACAAGATCACTAGTTCGATTCGTCAGCTACTCTATACTATTGAGTATACATACTTAATAGGCCTTGCTTCTATCTCTACTGTTATTATTCTTGTGTTTAAACTGCCCTTGATCCTGTTCAGATCATTGTATCAATCTATTGGTTGGCTACCTAGTTGGTAGACCTCAGGCAAGTATTGGGTATAGTCCAGGGACTACACCACCCCGTTCCCAAAGTAGTGACTAGCAGGAACAGCAGAGACGGATTCCAGGGTGTGACACTATGCTATTACTGCTAAACCTACCTAGCATCCCTAGTTACCCTAAAGCTCTAGCCCTATTACTACTAAGTCTACTAAGCAAACCTAGCACCCTATTATTGTCAAGGTACAGGGTCACAGGTAAACAGAAACAGGTTAATGAGGTAGTTGACACTCAGGCTGGCTATAGGAATCTATATCTATCTATTCTAGTTACAGGGCAAACTGGTACAGGCAGGCTCTATAGACAGGATATAGCTTAAAGACTTCTAAATAGGTTATAGGATTATGTAGTAAAGATATTCCTAGAGTTATATAATTTCTTCTTAGTAATACTAACTCCTATCTATAGCAGTACTATAACAGTACTCCCCTCCTTAAGGTCAAGCTCTGTTAAGACTATCTACTAGTTTAGATTTACTTAGGTAGTAGCAGTGGAAGTTAGCCATAATCTCTTATACATTCCTTAGGTAATAGGTAGGTTCCTTAGTGGGGTTGTTATAACCTAGCTATTTAATAGTATACTTCAGATAGGGGCCCTATCAGCCCTAGTATTCCCAGTAGGAATCTAGGATATCCTTAATAATCCATTCTTCTAGGCTATTAACCTCTACTGGTGGTGGTGGTGGTGTTTATCTTTATCTAGGAATAGGGTCTTTAGTAATAGGGCGCAGCAAGCTAATATTAAATATAAGGTGAATCTTTATAGAAGCTAGTAGGTCTAGCTTATAGGCGTGTAGGCTAATGATCTTCTTAATATAAAATAGCCCTAGGTATTTCTAGTTAAGCTTCTTCTAGGGGTGTAGGGTCCTGATATTTTAGGTATTTAACCAAACTAGTTATCCTACATAGTAATAGTAAGTAGGTTTCTAGTAGTGATTTATCTATTTCTTATAATAGGCCTAGGCAACACAGATCTGGGCATAGATATAATTGATAATATCTTATATTTTCTTTATAAAAGTCTTAGTATCTCTAGCAGCAGGGTGATTTACAGGCTAGATAGGTTTAAACCCCATGCATGGGTGAAATCTATAATTTATTAAGAAGGGTGAGATTCCAGTAGCCTTAGATTATATAGAGTTTAAGATAAACTTAGCTAATAGTAGCCAGTCAGCCTAATTATCTTATAGGTGGGTAATATAAGCATATAGGTATTATTCTAGAATAGTATTCATCCTTTTAGTTTAGCTATTAGTCTTAGGATAATAAGTAGTAGATAATAGGTTCTTGATATTTAGGCATTAGGTTAGATACTTCTAGAACGCAGTGATAAACTAAGGGCTATAATCTGATACTATTATTCTTAGTAGGCTATATAGCTTCCATATATAATAGATATATAATTAGGCTATGCCTTTAGCATTACAGGTAGTCTAACAGGGGATAAAGTACCTTATCTTTATAAGTTAATTAATAATAACTAGTATAGTATTATAGCCCTGACTAGGTACTAGACTAGTGATAAAGTCTATTAAGATATCTTGCTATAATTATTTAGGTACTAGGAGTAGATATAGCACTCCTTAGTAGGCTTTATAAGATGGGGTAGATCAGCAGTAGGTATGGTAGTTTTAGGTCTAGTAATTAATGTACTAGTACATGCCCGGCTAGTAATATTCTTATACTATTAACTTATATAACTTATACTTTCCTAACACTATAATGGCCCATCAGGGGGGGGGTGATCATACAAATCCTAGGGTTGGCCGGGGGGGGGGTGATCAGGGTAAGCCATCACCCCCCCTTATCTTTATCAATTCTTCATATTTTTTGATGATTTAAAATGATTTATGATTCTAACTAGCTACCCTATTAGATTCTAATATTAAATTCTAGATTAATTACTAGGAAGGTGGTTGAACTAGGGGGGTAGGGGAAAGGTCGAAATTTTTTGTTGGGGTCTGCCAAGACCACTATCTGCGGGAAGCCTATACCCTTTTAGGCCACCATCCAGTATAGATTAGTGCCTAAGGCATCCTATAGACTACTAGGGCCTTAGAATTCAGGCAGAAACTATAAGAAAAATTAATTCTTAGTATTCACCAGGGGCCTAGTACTAGATAACTGATTCTAATTATTTTTAGTGAATAGTAGATACCTTTAGCTATAGAATGATAATAGTCTGATTAGGTAAGCATGATTCCTGATTTTTTAAAAATTCTTAGAAGACACCTTGAAATTTATTACCTGCTGACTAATTATAATTATTTTTAGTAAATAGACCTAATTTCTACTAGTCTAATGATATATAGCATGCGTAGTAATATTCAGCCTAGAATTTTTAAAAATTCATAGAAGTAAATGTTTCGTGGATTTCATAGAGATATATAGTAGGGAGGGGTCAGACTAGAGGGATTAGTTAGGTAGATAGTAATTAGATCTAGTTACTATAATAGACCTAGTAGGGATAGTAGATATATATATATATTAGTCTACTAGGTAGAGGTAAGGTATAAGAGAAATATATATATTTAGAAAGTCAGAGAGAGGTAAAAGAAATCTATAGAGTAGGCCTAGGCATAGTGATCTAGTAGGCAGAGCAGGCTGTCTAGGCTAGGTCATTCAGCCTGCCTAGACTAGTTGATTCAATATGGCTAGGCTAGGTAATTCAGCTGAGAGAGGTCCCCAAGCAGGCTGACTAGGCTTAGTGATTCAGCTGTAAGAGGTCCCTGACTAGGCTAGCTGATTCAGCATGGCTAGGCTAGGTGATTCGATCTGACTAGGCTAGGTGATTTGATATAGCTAGGTTGGGTGATTCGATATGGCTAGGCTTGGTGATTTAGCTGCCAGAGGTGCCTGCGCAGGGGGTCTAGTCTTGGTGATTTGGCTAGACTACACTAGGTGGTTTGGCTGTGAGACATGCCTGCGCAGGGGGTCTAGGCTCAGTGATATAGGCTGACTAGGCTAGTTAATCTAGTATGTCTAGGCCTAGTGAATATATATATTGATATGATCTAGATTTAGGGGTAGCCTTCTATATTTAAAAATATATATATAGAATCATGATAAAATATATTCAACTTATACTAGCCTAGTTAGTCTAGAACCTTCTAGATCTATCTAGGCTTTATAACCATATCTAGCAGAATGAGAAATAGCAAATCTATAGAATAATAGGGCCCCTAGCACCATCTCTGTATCTAGCTCCCATCTCTTTAAGAGAATATTCTCTTCTTTCTCTGCCCGAGGCAGTAAAGCAGGGTCTAGGCAGGCATCCAGGTCATCCATAAGGTCCCCCCTATAGTCCCTAACTACTAGCCAGAACACAATAATCAGACTAGGGTCAAAACACCTAGTGATATCTGCCTGAGCTAGGGCTCCCTTGCAAACCCTAGTAGGGAGAAGACACCTCCAGCAGCAGGTATCTGCCTGAGGCTGCCCATATCGATGCCTTAGCCTGCCTGCCTGATCCTGATATTCTTCCCTCTGCGAGCATTCACTAGTGCCATGGGCACATGACCTCATTCTTGCTGCCTTATCAGTGAGGTGTTCATCTTCTAGATCATTAGTTAGTATAGAATCAATAGATTAATAGAATCAATAGATCAATAGATTTAATAGATAAGATAGATAGCTTACCTGAGATAAAGCAGATCAGGCAGGATCTCTCATGCCAAAACCTCACCGCCCAGGCAAAGATATTCATCTGAATGAGATTCTGCCCTTGTTCCTGCCTAACCGCCTGCCTAACTAGGCCTAGCCTGGATTGCCTATGATCACATAGATCACAGAGGGCCCAGCCAGGGTCACATGACTCAATAGCCCTAGAATCAAACACCCTAGATATGGTACGCCGCCGGCAGACCTGCTCCCCTAGATAATCTAGGAAGGTGGAGACCTCTAGGGCTTTCCCTTTCTGATTAGGCCTAGCCTGCAGCTGGTATGCCCTCACTAGGCAATATGACCATCCAGGCTGGTCAGGTGACCTGCCTGCGCGACCAGATTCTTGCATAAAACTCGTCATCTCATATTCACCAGGCAGAAAATGGATGACTAAGTCAATGTCATGGAAATCAAACCCTGCCCCAATGGCCCCAGTAGCCACTAAGATATATCTGCTAGATTGAAATCGATCTAGCTGATCTAGCTTAGCCTGGTCAGATAGATCAGAATGGAATTTGGCTGCCTCAGGATCCATTTGATCAGATAAGGCATCCACTAGCCGCTTTGTTCGGCAGAAGATGATCACATTAGCCCTAGTCCTAGCACTAGCACTAGCCTGAGCACTAGCCTGAGCACTAGCCTGAGCAGTAGTACTAGACCTAAATGGGCCATGTTTCATCTCAAAGGTCTTGATGAACTGCCGGAGATAGGGGGCATATTCTGATTCAGGCAGGCGGTCAGGGACCTTCTCAACCATATATGCCATATTTGGTAGGGTTAGGTCAGCCCTAACTATTGGAACCTCAGGCAGGGACCCTAGCTTCATCATATCAACGAGCTCAGCCTGGAGGTGGTGAGGCAAGGTAGCTGAGCTGAATACCATAGGCACAGGTAGGGCTAGGGCATGCCAGGCACGCAACATAATTGGCCGATAGCTTTTAGCTAGTGGAATCAGGTGACATTCATCCCAAATAATTCGTGCTAGTCTCTTTTGGGTAATCAGCTCATCTGCTAGCTCATTGAACCTAGGGTGATCTAGATGTTCAATTTGCACTAAGATCACCCTAGAACTGGCTAGCGGCATGACCTGACCAGGTTCCCAGATAGTAGGCTGAAGGCCTAAGGCAGCAGCTTTCCTAGAGAGGTCTAGCTTTAGGGAAATCAATGGCACTATTACTATAGTAACCTGACTAGTGGCTAGACTAGCCCCAAAAAGGAATAGTGTGGTTTTGCCAGCAGCAGTAGGAAGCACTAAAAATAGATAGGGCACCTGTTTCATAATACGATGAAAAGCCTGGCGCTGCTCAGGGCTTCTAAAGGTCACCTGATCATCTTGCATAAACTCTTTGAGCATGTGATCTAGCAGACCCTCATTGTCAGCCCTAACCCCCTGGAAGCTCGCAATCACTCTGCCATAGATTCTCAGGCCAGTCTCCCTAGAATGGTGCATCTGGTCAGCCCCTAGGGCCTCATCATCTAGGTCATCATTTCCTAATTCGGCTAGTGGATCATGAAGGCCTAGACCATGGCGAATGAAACCCTGCATGAGATGGCGCCAGGGAGATAAGCTGATTGGTTGAGCTAGGCTCTCTGATGTCATATTCTTCAGGGTTCTAGATAGAACCTTAGAAGATAGGGGTTTGCAGGTCCGGTGATCATAGAATAGAAGAAAATGGGCCTCCGGTAGCTTCTGATTCAGCTTAATAAGCAGGGCCTCTTCAAATGGTCGGATATAGGCAAGATAGGCTAGTACTAAATAGGAAAGGGACTGGGGCAAAGCCCTCACTGCCTCTTTCTCTTGGCCAGTATGACTGAATGTTTTAGAATAAGCTAGCCTAATTAGGAATAGCTTGCTCACTGGATCCAGAAACAGATTCCTAGGGTTGATAGGGGTATTCTGCCAGATCACCTGATTGATCTCGGTACCCCTAGCAGGTGCACCACTAGTCATATGACAGATAGCTAGTAGCTGCTTCAGCCAGGCACTAGAAGAATCTAGAAAGGCCTTAGCCCTAGCCCTAACTAGCGTCAGAGTGGGTCCACTAGGGCCGTCCACCTGAATGAACCAATCAGAATCAGGGAGAACCTTCTGGAGTAGATCGTCATGTGCTCCCTGATCTAGGTAGGCCTGCAGAAATGACCAGCTATTAGCCTGCTGACTAATATCTTCATGCTGGGCAGCCCTATCAAGATCTAGTGTGTGCTGAATCTCACGAAAATCGCTGAATTCCAAAAATAGATCATTAGATAGGGCTAGGGCTAGCTGCTGGACCCTCTGGGCTAGGAAGTGCCTCAGGTGGCCCTGAGAGATAGTCACCTGACCATATTTCAATGTGTGTGGGGCCACAGGGTGAATTCTGCCTAGTGAGGCACTAGTCCGAATCAGGTATAGTGCTAGCATTCGCAGAACTAACACATGACCTAGAGGTGATTCTGATTGGCCAGTGAAGTGATTGGTCATCCAATTTCGGATGAAAACAGCCATAGATTCTGGCTGCCTCTCTGGTATGGTGAATGGTTCAGTGTGCAGCCAATGAAGCAGAATGAATTGGTGTGATTTGATAATAGCTGAATATGAATAACCAATCAAAGACAGGGTTTTGAAACAGTCATGTGAATAATTTCGGCTAAAGCAGGCTAAAAAGGCATATAGTGGGACCTCTCTCTGGTGAATGACCTGGCGCCTCGCCAATTGGAGGGTGAGATTCATGATTAGACTAACCCCTTTCTGGACTAGCTGTTCATCTAGGGATTCATTGGGCAGCTGGGGGGCCTGTGGCAGGGCCTCATCTTCCTCATCTGAATCTAGATCATAATCTCGATCATCATCTGGATCAGCCTCAGGCATCTGCTGAGAAGGGCTAGCATGAGCAGAATCATCTGAATCAGGGGAGTCAGAATCAGATGAAATAGATGCCTCAGGCTTAGAAGCCCGAAGAAGGAAGGCTTCTAAGGCTTCTAGATCATACCTCTCCTGATCATTTAGGGTATAGAGCCCTAGGTAACTGCTAGGGCCACCCCCAGCTAGATGCCTGAAAGAATTGAGGAGAAAGGCTAGGTAAGCCTGAAAGATTAGGGCATAACCCCTCATACTAGTAGGGTTCTGGAGAGCCCTAAGAGGCCGTAGTGACATCTGATTCGTTGGATCTTGACTAAATGAGTTGATAGCTGCTAGTGATTGGGTAGTGGTGTGTTTCATCTGATTCTGACCCAGAGATAGTAGGCGGTGAATGATGGCAAATAGATCGGCTGCCTGGTCTAGATCTTCTAGAGTGAATAATCTCTCCAGATCACCGGCATCTTTCCCATCAAGGAAGGTGGGGTAGCCACTTTCGCTAAAAAAGCTGCTAGCCTCATGGGCGGCATCTAGCACCTGGATAACCCTAGATGCCTTAAGATTCTGGCGGTGAGCCTGGAACGAGGCCAGGTATAATTGGTGAATGGTTGATGTCCCAGGCTGATCTGGTGAATGGACCCTAGACCGCTGGATAGAAGGTCCAGGGGTTGAACCAATCAGGGAGGGTTCCCTAGTTCGTTTTCGGCTAGCCAGGGTGCTAGTGGATGCCTGATTAGGCATCGTGGCTGGAGGGTTTACCCTAAAGAGATAGCTAGTCCCTTCTAGGGCCTGGATGAGGCATGATGCCATCTCAGCATCCTGAGGGCCATATCCATTGATCTGGTGAATATCATGGATATGATTGCGCATGGTTCGGTGACTAAGCCGAACTAGTTTGCACAGTTTGCATTGAAACCGCTCCCTAGGGCTAGCCAGGGTTGGAATCGGGTGAATAGGCTGTTCAGTCATAATCTGATTATGACTAGTAGTCAGGGCAGCAACCCTAATAGAATCTAGGGCCTGCTGGGTCACATGAGTTCCAGGGTGCTCAGCATTCAGGTGGTCAGATATTTTAGTCGGGTGAATGGCAGTCAGGCAGGCCGAACAGGTAAGTAAGAAATATTCACTATAATWGGTGAAGAATGGAGGTAGGAGGGCAGCCATAGTGAATAGTAGATATGAAATATATATATTTAGGCAGAATGACTCGATATAGTAGAGAATCAAGGAATATTCAGGCCGGTAGGCAGCAAAAATAGATAAGATGATTTAATCGATATGATTCAATAGATAGATTTAATAGATACGATGATTCAATAGATATGATTTAATAGAGAAGAAGGGTTGTTGAGTAGTAGAGATGAGATGAAAGAGAGGGAATGATAGAGATATGTATATCTTCACTAAGTTACCTCAGCAGCCAGCAGTGATATCTAATAGAATGGTCTAGAATTCAACATAGATCATTCACATGTCTAGATTAGTAGCTAGATCACATCATAATGAATATTACTACCCTAATTGGCTATAGATTAGGTTTGGGCAGCCTAATACCATGGTCGTGAGTCATAAGATTAGATTAATTCACAAGCAGGCAATCACCAGGCTCGATCTAGTGATCTGATTGGCTAAAGGTGAGGGGTAAGGCAGAAATAGGTGGTTAGGTAGCTAGGTGGCTGGGAAGCATGCCGGCTAGGTGGCAGGGTGGCAGGGTAACACCACTCTGAGGCATTTTAATGATTTTGATTTCAAATCAATGATTCACATGCCTAATCACATGCCTAATCATATTGATATGAGGCATTTAATGATTCTGATTCCAAATCAATCATTCACCTACCTAGATGTAGTGATTTGATTGGCTAGAGAGAAGATAGGAGGCAGGTAAGGCATCCAGATCCGGCAGATCAGGCCGGTCGATAGATTAGATCTAGAATTAGGCCCGAGGCCGAACTAAATGGTTACCTAAATCGAATAATATATATCCCTTCTAGTTCCCTTCTGTATATCGACGAAAATATTCACTTTCATCTTATCTTTTACTCTCACATTAAATATATATATATATATATTCACCTGTCATCATCTCTTTTGTCTCTTTATATATATACATTGACTTATATATATTCACTTTCCATTTTATCTACCTCTCCCTAATATATATATATTCTTCTTCTTCTTTATTCATTCACCTATCTCTCTAAACTAGTGGATCTAGTGTATTAGATCTAGTTGATTAGATCTTGGTGAGTATTATAGTGATTCTTTATTCATTCAGGTCTAGATTGACTTACTAACTCTCTATTCTAATTAGATAGCTTGGTAGTAAGGCATCTCGATAGGCATCACTCCTCAGGATGTTTTCCTGGTGTTGAGGTGACATTCTAGGTCAGGTCAAGAGGGTCAGGTTTTAGGGCTATTAAGGCCTAGAACTAGTAAGTGAATATCTTATTCTTGTATTCTATTTATATTAGTAATATTGGACTAGGTGATCTAGCTGACAGGGTGGCTTGATACTAAGGTTTTCGGTATGAAATGCGTCATTCTACTAATAGATGATACTGTAGGGGTAGACTCGGTTGGAGCCGGGGTAGTGCTCGATATCAGATCTAGGCTAGGGCTGAGCTAGTGGCTAGTAGTGGGGGATGGTGGTAGGCTATTGCCTCGGCACTGGTAAGTGAATATCTTGTTCCCTTACATGAATATCTTGTTCCCTTACGTGAATATCTTGTTCCCTTTTTACCTAGTATTCTCGGTGCTAAGCAGGGTTTTAGATACTATTAGTAGGTAGAGATCTGAGAAACCAGGTATCCATAGGCTAGGAGAGGGGGGTAGGAGAAGGTAAACGCCCTAACCTCTATGGGAGATATGTCCCGGCAGGGGGAGGGGTAGGAGAGAGGTAGAATAATCGATAGGGGGGAGGAGAGAAGGAGAGTCGGGGCAAAGCATGACCGCCAATAGGTATATAGGATCGAGGGCGGGAGGGAGACAGGGCGCGAAGCGCAACCGCTCTCGGGTGTCGGATATGTAGGGTTAGGGTTAGGGTTAGGGTTAGGGTTAGGGTTAGGGTTAGGGTTAGGGTTAGGGT